>NW_005842355.1:802428-840697 GCF_000455745.1 Alligator sinensis
AGCTACTTTTACGTTGGCAAAAGCTCAGTAGAATCATTTTTACTTAGAGGAAAAAAAACACCACCACTACTTTCTCCCTCTCCAGTTTACATTATCATTGCAATCAGCACTTGAGGGCATGAGTTATTTTATTTTTCTTTGTTTCCCCATAATCACACTCCTTAACAGGTTGACAGACATACCCAGGGAGTGTGATTATACTACAATGCATGCCCCGTCATGCTTAACTGCTCCAATGAACCAGAGAAATGTGTTGGAAAAGAACCATTCAAACAAACAGCTCTAGGCTCCTTCCACCAGTGCAGGACTGTGCTTTGCGGTACATTTTACAATGATTTTACATGCCTCAAGGAATGGCTCCTTCCACAGGGAAAAGCCACTCCCTTTCTTTGTTGTATCCTGTGGCAGCATCAGGTTGTTCAGTTGTTTTTGTTGCCTATATCTTATTTCCTGTCATTTTTTGAAGGTGAACAACAAGGAAAGAATGAACAGGGAGTTAAACCAGATCCATGGGTTGGAGGTCCCTGCAGGGCACATTTAGTGCAAAAATAAGGCCTTTGGTCCTGAAAGAGACTTAAGAACAGATTTAGGTAAGCAGGAACATAGTTTAGCTTTTTCCTGAATTGGAGCCTTAAGATTACACTTCATCTTTCAGCACTTAAGTAGCCATATTATCTTTAATACTTAAGTATGTGATTAAGTGTTTTTCTGGATCAGGGTTAGGGTTTCAAAGTTTTTATTCCCCTTCTTTCCCCACACATACACATGGTGATGTCCTTTAGGGCCCATTGAGGGCAATAGGAGGTTGACCATTAACTTCAACAGAGCCAGGATGTCATCTTTAGTATTATTTGGTTCATTAAAGTCATTCCAAAATGCCTCGCTGTGTGCTCAAATACCATGAATTGTAATAGATGCCCATAGGACCCGATATCTGTCATGTTGCATTGTTTGGATCTCTTCACTGAACCAGGAACCACTGAGATGATTTTAGAAATGTTACAAAACTAGTTCTGATATATACTGCATGTTTTCCACAGAATGATTGTTGGGAACTTTCATGCAGCACACAATTAACCTGCAGAACTCATCACTGAGACCAAATACTTAGCAAGATTCAAGAAAAGGGACTGGATATTAGGGGTGTGTGAAGTGGGACGTATTCAATTTGGAATTGGATTTGGCCCGATTTGGGGGACAGTGATTTGATTAATTGATTTGGATCACTGCCCTGATTCAATTTGGCTGAATCCGAATCTGAAGATTCGATTCTGATTTAGAGAGTTAGCGATTCGGCCATAGACACAGCTTTAAATGTTTTTTCTACGTACCTTGAGGTACCAGGCGCAGCTTGTGAATGCTGCAATGCTGGGGTGGATGGAGCGTCCCACAGGAGCGCAGGGGGGTCTCCAGCGTGCTTAGCAGCGGGCCCGTAAGTGGACCAGAAACATTTCCATCCACTTGCAGGTCTGTCACTGAGTGCACGGGGAACCCCCCGCAAAGGCCCTCCTGGCTCTGTGATTGGCGGCAGAGGGACCCTGGGTGCCTCCCCAGACCGAGGAGACACCAGTTGCGGAGCTGGGGGGTGGGAGGGTCCCCTGCACGCTCTGTGGAGGACCCAGAAGTGGACTGGAAGTGCTTCTGGTCCACTTCCAGGTCTGCTGCCAAGCGCGCTGGGGACCCCCCCCCACACACACACACTCCCATGGGACACTCCTTGAGGTATGTAGAAAAAACACATAAAGCTGTGTCTATGTTCGAATCATCGAATCTCTCTGAATTGATTCAAAAGGTTCCAATTTGATTCAGGGAGATTAAAGGGTCTCCTGATTCAGTTTGGATTTGGAGATTCAGCTGCCGAATTGAATCAGTGACCGAAGCTTCGCACAACCCTACTGGATATTTATATGGATACAAACAATATCCAGAGATTTCATAATTACTACTAACAACATTTAGTAGTTAGTAATGGCTATAGCACATCATACTTCAGGGCTTAAACTAATCTTCTACTATTAATATCAGAATGAAACGTGGCATAGATTATGCCACATCGTCTACAGTGAGGTTTTCCACTCCTGAAACATCTGGTGTTGGCCATTGAGACAGACAGGATCTTGACTAGATTAACCATGTGCCTGACATATCTTATGTTCCCAAACATTTTAAAAATTCTTGATGCTTCTCCATTGCTCTCTTTTTTTCTGGGTATTTCTAACACAAGGATTTTCACTACAGCTGAGTGTTCTTGGTGTCTGGGTACAATACAACTGGTTTTCTTGCTCAGCAGTTCATCTTTCATGTGTCCAACCTTTATCTCATCTTCCTATTTTTCTTGCAGGTTACTTTTCACATGGTGTCTCCGAATAGTCCCTTTTTAGAAAACATTGACTCCTTGTCCTTGCAACCAACATTTTATGGCATTTCTCACTAGTGTTTCTTAGCACTCTCCAGCCTAAAGCCATTTTGGTGAATGCTAATAATTCCTGTCCCATGGCATCTTGCTCATTAGGTAGTTTCAGCATCAAGAACTTGCTTTGCTATAAACTAATACAATCCACTGTTTTGATCTGTCAGCCCATTCTTTACTGTTATGAATTTGAATAGTTTGTGGCCACTAGCCAAGTTTCCTTGTTCCAGTTTCATATGCAATCAGTTCTTTCCTAACTGTAAGTAAAGAACAAAGGATGACAACTTCCCTGTTTAGTTTCTTTACTTGCTGAATCACAAAGATGCTCTCTTTGTAACATATAAACCCACATTATGATGCACTTTTAATTATTTCCCTTAACCCGGAAGACCAGGAATGCAAAGTAGGTTTGAATGTTCTTAAGAAATGATCAAGTGCTTCCTCA
Source organism: Alligator sinensis (assembly GCF_000455745.1). Lineage (NCBI taxonomy): Eukaryota > Metazoa > Chordata > Crocodylia > Alligatoridae > Alligator > Alligator sinensis. Next base: position 805,284 of record NW_005842355.1, read on the forward strand.
TTACCAGTCTCTGTATACCTGAGTTGCTTGCATGTCAACAATCCCATAGTCTCTGAGCACTTCACAATCTTTAATGCATTTATTCTCACCCTATCCCTAGGAAATAAGGAAGTGTTATTATCACATTTTTAGCAATGGGAAATTGAGGCAAGGAAAGAAAGAATGACTTATCATTTCCATGGTGCAGCACAGAGCTGAATACAAGTCTGCTGAGCCCAAGTTTAGCATCTCTACTATGAAATCATCCTCCATCCCCAGTTCTGGATGTATAGCAGATCACCATTGTAATCCTTTACATGACACAGACACACACTCACCAGAATACTCTTAGTTAAGACCTTGACCAACTGTTGTAGGATCAAGACTTCAATCAGAGTACTTATACAGGCCTAGGTTCCCCCCAGTTAATAGGCCCAGCTGTGGCAGGGGTAAGCAATTCTATTCACTTCTACCAGCAAAGATGTCTTCAGACTAATCGAACTCGGGTCTCAGTAGAGAACATTAATCCAGAGAAGCACATCTCTGGGGAGTTCAAATTCCTAATTAAACTTGATTACTGGTATTTCTGGAAAAAAATAAAAACAAAACAAAACTATGCACCAAGGTTGCTGACAAGGGTGAGATCACTGCACCTGCAAATTTTAATTGCAAGCTCATCACTACAAAACACGAGATATCATTGTAACTGGTGCCAAATAGTCTGCAGAAAGCTTTCCAGTCTCAAGGTCCAAGGACTTTCCTTATCAAAGGATTCTGCAGCTAAACTGTTTTTGTTTTTTTTTAATCTATAACAGCGCTGGAGGAAGAGACCGGGAAAGGGCCTGGGAAAGAAAGGATGATGCATTTGGAAAGTAAAACCACAAGGGTGACTGCAGATTAGATATCAAAGTGTACAGTGCAGAATAGATTAAGAACAATTTGAGCAGATAATTTTATGCACAGAAGAAGCTTAGTGAAGTACAAGACACCCCTGTTAGTACTGGTGACTTAGCAACCTCTAAGGAGGTCACAAAGTGTAATTAAGACTTCAGGTGGGCTTCCAGAGCTCATAATATAGACTCCTCTTAAGTTTTAGCAACTAGTCAATGCAAGAGGCCAGAAAGGAAGCAGACTACTAGATAATGCAGACTGCACTACATTTGGATGAGTGAAGGATAAGCCATACACCAAACCCAGCAGAGATGACAACAAATCTGAAAACCAGAAGCACGCACAACAATTGCAAGACACAGAAAAGTCTTAACCTGGAGAGGAAGAAACACAGCACTGATGCTTGAGAAGGCAAGCACTCAAAGGATCCACTCTGTACCACCTTGCTGCAGGACTTCTGACAACTGAGTCTCCCTAGCAACACCTGAAGGGGAGAAGTATAATTAGTCTTTTGTGCATGAGTTGGCTGCTTCAGCTGAGCTTGGTTAATACTTGATTTAAGCTGCTGCATCAGAAAGGGTGTGGGATGCACAATACCACTACTATAGAGTAATTCATCCCCATAGTGAGCACATCTACTTGAGATGCTTAATGCCCTGTAGCCTAATAACACTGCAGTAGCGTGTCACAGCATCGACAGTACTTATACGCTACTGTGCAGTAGGGCTGTGTGAAGCTTTGGTCCCAGATTCGATTTGGTGAAGATTCAGCCCAATTTGCTGGCCGAATCTCTGAATCAAATCAGAGAACCCTTTAATCTCTCCGTATCAAATCAGAACCCTCCGAATCAATTTGGAGCGATTCGGACGTAGACACAGCTTTAAATGTCTTTTTTTTACATACCTCTAGGTAGCAGGCGGCTCATGAGTGCTGCGATGCTGGGGTGCATGAAGTGTCCCACAGGAGCACAGGGGGCTCCCCAGCACACTGGGCAGCAGACCAGGAAGTGGACCAGAAGCACTTCCGGTCCACTTCCTGGCCTGCTGGGGAACATGTGGGGGGGCCCCCCCCAGCTCAGTGACTGGTGCCTCCTGGGTCTGGTGAGGCACTCAGGGTCCATCCACAGCCAATCACTGAGCCGGAGGGGGAGGGTACTAGGGGGCCCCCCAGGGCACTCCCTGGCAGACCCGGAAGTGGACCAGAAGTACCTCTGGTCCACTTCCAGGTTTGCCGCCGAACACACGGGGGCCCCCCTGCACTCCTGTGGGACACTCCATACGCCTCAGCATCGCAGCATTCATGAGCCACACCTGGTACCTCGAGGTATGTAGAAAAAACATTTAAAGCTGTGTCTGACCGAATTGCTGATTCTCTGAATCAGCATCAGATCTTCAGATTTGGATTCAGATGAATTGAATTAGGGATGGTGATCTAAATCAATGAATCGAATCACTGCTCCCCATTTGAGCCGAATCCAAATCTGAATCCAAATTGAATAGGACCCATTTTGCACACCCCTACTGGGTGGGGCGGCGCATTACTTGGGGAGGGGGGGAGCGTGGGATGCGGGCACTGCAGCGCTAGGAGCAGGAGTTCTGCTTGCTGCCGCTTGTCCAGATGGGGCGGGGGCTGGGATGCAGGCATAGCTTGCTCCAAGTGGAAGGGAGAAAGTGGAAGCAGGAGAAGGGAGTAGGGGCTACACCCTGCTGCTGCCCGGAGCAAGCCGTGCCTGCATCGCGCCCCCCTGCATGTGCTGGCTGAGCAAGCAACAGCAGAGCAGAGCCCCTGTGGCTCCCCACACCAGGGCAGAGGCAGGCACAGCTGGAGGAACCGCAGGAGAAGCCCCCATGGCTGCCCTGCTTGGCCCCATCCCCCGCTTAGCCCAGCCTCTCAGCACTTTGAAAAAAACACAAAAAAGCCCCACACTCACTGGCTCTGGCAGCAGTGATTGGGGCCTCTGAGGGCTCGTGGCAGAGCCCCCCCATGCAACACTAGGCAGCAGGGATTGCCGCCCCCCCTTGGCATCCGCATGGCAGCTGTCATATCACGTAGGTGCAGCATGGCTTGGCAGGGCGCCACATGCTGTCTGGGAGCTAGGGCAGCTCCAGCAGTCAGCCAGAGCCCAGCACTGCTCAGCCCCAGTGGCCCTAGCTCCCAGACAGTGTGCCTCGCCCTGCTGAGCTGCGCTGCACCTGTGCCATGGGGCAGCTGCCGCACACATGCCAGGCGAGGGAGGGGGTAGGGGCGATCCCTGCTGCCTCCCACTGCTCTGCGCTGCATGAGGGGGCTCTACCATGAGCTCCCAGAAGCCCTGATCACTGCTGCTGCAGCCAGTGAGTGCAGGGCTTTTTTGGGGGGGGGGGGGGAAGTGCCAGGAGACTGGGGCTGGGGTCAGGCAGGGCAGCCATGGGGGTTTCTCCCACAGCTCCCCCCACCTGGGGAGAGGCAGGCATAGCTGGAGGAGCCACAGGAGAACTTGCAGCTGCCTGGTTGTACCTGCCTCTCCCCAGCCAATCCAAATCTCCAATTCTGATTTGACTGAATCAAATGGGGACAGGATTCGAATCACTAAATCAAATCACTGTCCTCCAAATCAGCCGAATCTGAATGGAATACTTCCCTACTTACACAGGCCTAGCATCTGTCTGTTTCACAAGACAGCAGAATTATGTCAAGTGAGACATCGGCTCTGAATGTAATCCTCGTTTAAAAGACAAAGGGAGGGCACTGGAAAACTACACCAGGCAGAAGAACCTGGGGTATTTACAAGATCTAATTGGAGACATTTCCAGAACCTTGGTGGAGCATTTGGCTTTTGTTAATGCTTAAAACTGTGATGGTCACTATTATACCTGCTCACAGGTAGCCTAACATTCTGCTGGGGAAGTTACTGTCTATCTAAGATGTCACAAGCAAGAGGAATCAAACAAAATTGAAGCACCTTGTCCCCGCAAATCCATAGTGCAGACATATTGCTCTCGTTTCTAGCAACATCTACAATGGTAAACAAGGTAAATGCTCATGAATGGCTTGAGGCTGGGTCACATGGTTCTCGTCCCAACTCTACAACTGACCTGGTGAGTGACCTCCAGCAAGTCGCTTTGTTTTTCTGTGCATGTTTCCCCTCCTGTCCTTTGGCTAGCCCATCTAATTGGATGGTAAGCATTTTGCAGCAGGGATTGTTACTGTTTGTGCAGTGCCTCATATAAAGGGCTTCTAGGCAGTAGTGGAATATGAAACAACAGCTACACTGGAAAACCTAAGTCTAGTTTTGTACTGAAGCTTCCCACTCCCAGGGCCTTGGGCGCTGGCAAGGTTTCTGCTGAGTCTTCAGGAACAGGGTATAGGCTTTTCAGCTGCACCGAGTCCCTGCTGGCAAGAGAAGTAGCGAAGCCAAGGATTATTAGACTGTTGTTCCTTTGGCCTGTGCAGCTAGCTAAGCAGGGTCATTTCAACAAGGATTGGAAATCAGTGATATGAGTCCATGTGTTCTTGGTGTGATCTTATTTACAAAAATGTGTTCATTCTTGTTTCTCTGAACACAGTCAAAACAAATGTGAGCAAGTAGTTTCTTTGTTCAGAAATCTGGGGTCTGCCATGCCTGTGAGCTCGGTGCCCAAGCAGCCCTGTTCCTCTGTTTCCTTTCAGGGTCACTCTCACACTTCTGTTATTGTGCTCTCACAGTTTGCAGCCTATCTTAACCCCTGCATTTGCACCTAGAAAACTCCATTAATTTATGCAGGGTGGCTGTTGGGTGATCTATTCTCATTGTCTATAACTGTACAAAGGAACAATATTGTGCCTTATATAGAGCCCAAATGGGGGCTTGACACAGGTATTTGTTCTGTGGAGGTCTATGAGTGTCCCTGATCTGCCTAATGGCAGCCATAAACTGTTTACAGCATTATAGTACTGCTGTTGACATTATGGAAGTCCTTTGGAAAACAGGGTCCCAGTTGTGCTTGGTGCTATACAGACATTTTAGGAAAGTATCTGACAAGCCACATGCTCCCTCCCTAAGAATAAAGGGAGAGGGAACGTTTCCATCCGAAGCAAGAGGACAGATCAGCCTTCAGAAGAGGAAAGGGACTGGAGGACCCAAGAAATGCTACATAGAGGTGTCTCTTATTCCATGGTAATATGCATTTCTTAAATCACTGGTCTTGAAAAATTCTGCATATGTCAATTGACTTCATCGAGGCTTTGGAGGTATTAATTTCAGAGCCCAGATGGGTGCTAGGTAACTGGTGGAGTTCACACTTTTTTGCTGCTAGGATCGTATGGCTGCAACCCGTTTCCTGCTTGGTAGGGTTAACCATGAAGCCACACCTTGGTTCACACTGTGCAATCTATCTTTGAAACAGAAAAAGATTAGGAGACAAGTCCCAGTTTCAATTCTATTGAGTTATATATACCACTGCAGCTGGAGGTAAGATTGCAGCCTAGGTAGAAGTACCCCAGTGGCCTTAATTTTGCTAGGGCAAGTGTGAACAGCAATAAGCCCACTTTTAGGATTATGCTTTACACCTGGCTATAGTGGCTGGCTGTTCCAGTTTCTCAATAGCCAGTATAATTAATACCGCTAAAGAACTAGTTAATTACATTTGCATTTATCAGACAAGCACATATTTTAGCTGTAACACTAATGAACAGGAGCCATTTCAAATGTTACCTGTAATGCCTAACCATCAGTACTAGTTCCCCATTTCCTGAGTCTCTGTGAAGGTTAGGGAAAGCCTCTGTACATCCCCTGGGTTCTTATAGGTCCCTCTGCTGCTTGCTGTGGTTCCTGCTTGTCCCTGCTGAATCCTCCAGCCACTCTCTTGTGAAAAAAAAGCATGTTGCTTCCTGTTGCAAAGAGCTTTCGAAGATGCAAACCGCATTGCTTCCCCTGTTCCTTTGCCTTGCAGAGGTGTCCCAGCCAAACAGCTGCACAAGGTGTGAACCTCGCTGCACGCTACCCTGTTTGCATCAGTCAGGTGTTAACTCTGCAGCCTACGTGCACAAGCTCCAAGGCACTTCTCACAAGTTACTGTGGGAACCAAAGCCCTAAGAAAGAAGAGGGGGTAGGAGCAATTGGGGGATGACAATCTTCACTGGTAACTGTACCAGGTACCCTGGCTGATGCACAGATCAGTGCTCAATCTCTATCTAACCTGCAAAGGGAGAAATGGATTTGTGCTTTTTTTTGGTTGTTGATTATGTTATAATGAAAGGAAGTTTGAATAACAGGTTTTTATTCTTGACTTTTTTTACCTTAGTTGATCCAGAATTATTACCCCCTGTATTACTTTTAGTTTTGATGGACTCTCCCTGGAGGGTTTAAGCCCTCAGCCAGTGTGCCGTAGCACTCTGGGGTGCCTCGAGATCCTTTCAAGGATGCTATGGGGTGCCATACAATGTTAGCACTGTTAGGTGTGCAAACATGATTCACAAGAATCCAAGATTTCAAGCAGAAATCCATTGTACTGAAACCATTCAGACTTGTTTGGTCTTTCTGAATTCTTCGTGACAGAAGAAATGCTCTATAATTTTTCTGTAGTCAAAAAAATGAGTAAAAGCTAAAGAGCTGGCATTTTCTGAGGCATACCTCAAGTCTAAATAGGTTGAGAACTACTGTCTGAAACCTTGTCATGAGTAGGATTTAGAGGTTGTTAGCTAAATAGTGTTAATTGCCTAGTGCAGACAAGGCAATGGACTTGTGGCCTTGTCTTTATTGCAAGGTGGAGTACAGACTTAAATTCAGAACCGGCACCTTTCTTCAGCTGATAACATGACTACATGGTTAGCTCTACCTGAGTGCAACAGATCCTCCAAAGCCTTCCTATAATTCCCTTCCATATGCCTAGAAAGGCCAGAGTAGTTCTCCTCCAATTCACTGGAAAATATTTCATAGATTAGCTTATTGAAGCATGAAGAACCTGGGTGGAGGCCTGAGGTATCAGCATCATGTGTGAATGAATACAGTGCCAGAGCAGAATCAGCAACTCAAGTATAATTTTACAACATGGCTGCTCTCACTTAAGCTAGGCTAATTTACGAGAAGTAACGTTAGGAGAGAGAATTTGGGTCCACTCTAGTGAAGACACCCTTTAACACCTACTAAACTGACCAAGTTCCTAGGCTTTCCCTCCATCAGTATAACTACCATGCCAAAGGCCCATGGAATTAACATGTTTTCAGTAGGCTATTTACCTGATAATTAATATGTTCCAAAGCATACTCTAAATTATGCTCTTAGCATGGAACCAGGGTTTTCTTAGCTCTTAACTAGGACCTCCAATCTTTAACAAAGAGAATTTTAGTTTCAGGCATGAACTAAACAACTGCTCAAAAATAATTCTAAACAAAGGAGTGTTAACAAAAATATTGTCAATTAACCAGGGTTATCTTACATGCCGCCTATGATGTCATAATTGTACTAATCCCCGTGCACATAGATATTTCAGGAAAAACAGGATAGACTGAATCAGAATTTACAAATGTCAGCGAAAAATAAATGAAGTAAAAAACAGCAACTTGAAAAATCACAGCAAATGTTTCAGCCCCAGGGTCTTTATATACTTGGCAGAAGAAGAGAACAAAAGGGGCACATCTAATTTACTTCACTCATTTAACACTCACAAGTGATTTTCTGAGAGATCCATCAATTGCTGTCTAACATACAGCATGCTACCTTTCTCTGACTTGAGTTGTTAGCTAAAAAGTCAGGGTTCCCAGTGTTTTGGCTAGGAAGAGAACTTGAGGACAGAGATCGTGCTCTCTGATGCAATCCTCTTTGCTTACAAAGACTGTATAAAGGACTCTTTTCCTGAACATAGCAGGAAACAGTTAATTTGCTCACAGCTCTGGGGCCCTTTCTAGCCAGCACTCCACCCAAAAGCTCTCCCTCAGAGCCAGGCTGCCAATGTTTCTGTGGCTGGCTGCTTGTGGGGTTTCCTTTCTGCCTACGCCTTCTGCTGCTCTTGCTATTTTTGCCATAACAAAATGATACCTAACAAAACCTTTCTGTCCATATGTACCTTGCCTGTGTTTTTATTTTGGACAGTGACAGGTGTTTAGGTGTTGGGTAGAGGCGGTTGTTTCAGCTAGATGGTTCATAAAGGAACTTAACTGTTGCTTATATTTATCTGAAATGAAGTGTGGCTTCACTCCATCAGTTTTAAGAGGCTTAACCCGACCCATAATATCATGTTCTGTAGGTAATAAACAGCTACCTTTAAAAAGCATTTATTTGAGGTACCAAGCAACAATTACACAAAGGATCATGCACTGGCACACTGATGTCTAATTTTGTAACAGCCATAAAACAGAGCGGGATGTTATCGCTTAGAAATAAATATCAGCCTGAATTGTTTTAGGCATTTCTTCTTTACATATTGCTAATCATCCCACTGTCTGCTCGTATTTTCCCCTTCCTCCCTCCTCTGTGCTGTGCATTAAGCTCTACTTTAATGTATAATTAATTCCTTTGATTTGAGGATTTGCAAGTGCTTTACAAGCATTAACTAATTAGTCCTCTCAACAAATACCTTCTTAAAGTAATTTTGTAATCTGTCATTTTTGATGAGGAAATTGAAGCAGAGAGAGGGTAAGTGACTTATTGTATGGGCTTGGAAGTCACTAATTGAAACCAGAAGTCCTGACTCCTACTGTAACCATAAGACTTTTTTTTTTTTTAAAGGATGCTGACACCTAATGCATTTTCTATACAGTAAATTGTCCTTACTCAATAACAAAAGGGCAGTGGATACATGACACAGACTTGCACCAGTGTAAGTCACTCTACTCTGAGGTAAATTTGGCCCTCAGAAAGTGAGTAACTGTGTATCAGTATAAATGACGCTGGTGCCTGTTCACTTCCTTAGTGGGTTCACTGCAGCTAGCCTTCTGTTCAATTCAAACTGGCTTTCTGCCACCTAGTGGCCACACTGCAATAAACCTGCTAGACAGCCAGCTAGGGGGAGTAAAAAGTGGGGTAAAATACTCTGTAGCAATCGTGTGTCATATCCGCACCCAAAGATCCTGTAACGCACGGTGAAGACCTGATCCAAGTCTTCCCAGGTGATGTCAGTGGGCTTTGGCTCTGATCTTGTGTCAGTATCATAAAAGCTTTATAACAATCGAACAGTATAAAGACATGTTCCATAAACATAAGCATCGCTCTACAGTCATTCACCAGCATAAGACAACACTGCCAGCAATATGCTACTGCTAGTGGCAGGAGACAGGATTAGAAGCCATTTAAACATCCCTTTGCCAGCAAAATTCTTACTGCTACAATGGAGCACGCTACCAAGATATTCCTGCTACTTGTAAGGCTGCAATGCTCCCTCCTGCCCTTATCCCCAGCAGCTCCGGACCCCACGGGGTCTGATCCTCAGGAAAGCAGCGAATGTGGGAAAGCTCAGAAGTTTTAGTGTGGAATCGATAAGGAAACCACACATTTGGAGATAACCTTTCCCTCGGGCTACACCGCGTGAAGGTTGCTCCAAATCCAGGAAACACACACACTGTGCTGACAGCCTTATATTTGACTGACATTAGTTAAAAATAAACTCAAACTCTAGGATCTGTAAACGAACTCCATGGTGTGTACAAGGAAGGGCACTAACCACACCCCCTCCCCAGTTCATTCCCAACTCCCTCAGGTGATAAGTTCATGTTTCAAAGGAGCAGGTTGAACTGTAGGGCCCCCGACTAACGTAACCCGAGGTGTTAGCCATCAGGATTTCCCAACCTCCTCCTCCAGTTAATTTTCCATCTGAAGAGGGATGTCAAAGTTAAGTTTAGTTTCCCCCAGACAGCTATCCCAGACTTTCCAAAATGGCCAAATGTGGTGATCCCAAGCCCTGGTACACCCAAAGGGTGATGCCAAGAGTTCATTTTGGTTTTCATTTGATGTCTACATCCTTATGCATCAATAGATACCAAAGGGCAAAGACACCTTCAGGGCCATGAATTCTCTCTTTCGGTCACGTATTTTCCTCCACTGGCATTAAAAATACATTCAAATAAATTTAGAGATTGCAAATCAGGCACTAAGATGAGATCCAAAGAAAAAGGCAAACAGCTCCTTGGATGTACATTAGGAGCTGTCTCACTATATGCCAGTAGGGAAATATAAATTCTTTAGGACGATGCCTCTTGATGAAAAGGGGAAGGTGGGAGCAGCTGCTGTACAAGGTTTTCAACAACAGTGCTCTTCTTTTCGTCCTTAAAGGGTCTCTTCCTGGAAGAAGCTGGGACCATTCCCAACAATTGTGATTTTATACCAGGCCTTCTCTGACTCCTATGTGAAGATGCTAAGCCTGGAGCAGACGGGAGAATCTTTATCCAGTGTCTTTAAAATTATTCCATAGAAAATAACCCGGGACTACTGGCTTTGTACAATATAACTTCTTTTGTTTATGAAGATCCATATATATACATGGATGGCACAGGGCCCTAGCGCACACATATATATAACCTTGGCTTCAGTTCCAGAAGGTCCTGATACCAATGCATCAGGTTTTGGAGCCACAGCTGGGGGTACCAAGATACAAGCACTTGTTCTCTCAGCTGAAGGCAGCGCTTCAAAAGTTCATACCATCCCATCTGAGCTCTTGCTGTTTTCATCCTCACACTGAAAAAGCTATCAAGGAGGAAGAAGATACGCAACTGACATCAAGGGATCAGCTCTATGTTGGCAAGTCCCTCTCTGAAAAGGTCATCTTCACCTTCTCCACAATGGTCCATACTTCTGCCATGGCACCTCGACCTGCAGAGCAAAGTCACACATACAGTGAAACCCTGGTACCAAGGACACTGCACAACTGTAATACCTAATGAAATCCAGCATCACAGCAATAGAGTGGGCCAATGCATTTTCCAAGAAGTTTTTTGTAGTGAATTGCATCAAAAGCACTGGCAGAACACCGCAAGATCAAATTCCATTGTCAAGTCCAAAAGGCCAGTCACTACCATAAACTGTGGGCATCAGGAATGGCTCAAGATTCCTAAAATGGCCTCATTATCACAAAGCAACTGTGTTCCTTCCTACATCCTGAGTATTTTCTATGGAATAACATGAAAAATACTTAAGTCACAGTCCCTACTGCCTCACTCGTCCTACAGAGTATGTATGCCTTTACCCAAAGGAAGGATGTTGTGAGGATAATGCATTAAAAATGGGAGGCATTCAGGAACTACAGCAGTAAGTACCTTTGATAGATAGATGAAGGAAAAGATGAGAAAAGGAAGGCATAGTGATCCAAACAGCTTTTTGCCTTCTCCCAAAATGCCTTTGGTTTTAGCTTCTCTGGGTTGTTCCCATTTAGCGTAATCACAGATATGTAAGACACTTGATATAATACACTGTAAGAATTCCAGTGGAACTGCTATTGTCTGGTATGTTTTAACCAAGCTATAAGTGATATAAATGTATTTACCCAACCATAAACACTTATTGGAACTCAATTCCAAAAAAGGTTTTTGTTTTGTGGAGGTGCATTGTATTCCTGAAAGATCAGGAGCAGTGGAAGCAGTCCCTAGTGAAGAAGCATAAAGACAATTTATGAACATCTTATTTTCCTTATAAACTGTGCTTGTTATTGACAGTTGTAAAAATATTACTATACCTGTGCTTGCTTAAACAAGTTATATTTATAATTATTGCATTATAGGACCTAATTTCCTATTATGAATAGAACTGGATGAAATTTTTCAGCTGCAATTATTTTAGCAAAAATAGCCAATTTTCAGGTACTAAAACATTCTGTGAATTCATGCTGATTTTACCTACCTGTTCCTATCAGAAAAAAAAATTAAAAAGTTGATGCATTTCAGTGTGAAACAATTCATTTAGAAAATGTACTGCTATTACATCAAAAACGCTTGAAAATAAAATGAAATATTTTTGTTTCAGGTCAAAAGAAATTCTTCATTTGCTTGCAATGAATTTTTATTCAACTCCTCAATATGCCAGAAATTTTAAATATTTTTCATTGAGGGTTGAGCTAAAATAGATTTTCTGTTCTTGGAAGAACAAAAAATATAGTTATTCACACAAGTCTAATTAATGATAACTCAAAAGTATTTAAAATACACACAAAACAAGCTTTCTTCCTCCATCAATACATCTGGCTCCACTGCTATAGTATCTGAGCATCTCAATCTTCAGTGCAGTTATCCTAATGCACAGACACTGTGCAATAGGAATTTGATTCCCATTTTACAGATTGGGAATTTGAGTCCTAGTGAGACTAGTCCCGGGGCACATAGGAAGGCTGTGGGAACTCAAGCTAAGAAAGTACGGGCAGGATGAATGGACTTTAAGGTGGATAGAAAACTGGCTGCAGCATCAGGCTAAGGGGGTAGTAATCGATGGCTCAATGTCTAGTTGGCAGCTGGTATCAAGTGGGGTGCCCCAGAGGTCGGTCCTGGGGCCAGTTTTGTTCAATGTCTTCATCAATGACCTGGAAGATGGCACAGAGTGTACACTCAGCAAGTTTACAGATGATATCAAGTTGGGGGGGGAGAGTAGTAGATATGCTGGAGGGTAGGGCTAGAATTCAGAACGACCTTGACAAATTGGAGGATTAGGCCAAAAGGAATCTCATGAGGTTCAACAAGGATAAGTGCAGAGTCCTGCACTTAGGATGGAACAATCCCATGCACCAGTACAGGCTGGGGGCTGACTGGCTGGGCAGCAGCTCTGCAGAAAAGGACCTGGGGGTTACAGTGGACAATAAATTGACTGTGAGCCAGCAGTGTGCCCTTGTTGCAAAGGTTAACAGCATACTGGGCTGCACTGGTAGGGGTGCTGCCAGCAGGTCTAGGGAAGTGATTATTCCCCTCTATTCAGCACTGGTGAAGCCACATCTGGAGTACTGTGTCTAGTTTTGAGCCCCCCACTACAGAAAGTATGTGGACAAAATGGAGAGTCCAGAGGAGGGCAACAAAAATGGTAAGGGGGCTGGAGCACATCACTTATAAGGACAGGCTGAGGGAACTGGGGTTATTTAGTCTAGAGAAGAGAAGACTGAGAGGGGATTTAATAGCAGCCTTCAGCTACCCAAACGGGGGTTCAAAAGAGGATGGAGCTAGACTGTTTTCAGTAGTGCAGACAACAGATCAAGGAGCAACAGTCTCAAGTTGCAGGAAGTGAAGTTTAGGTTAGATATTAGGAATAATTTTCTCACTAGGAGGATGTAAAGCACTGCAACAGGTTACCCAGAGAGGTTGTAGAATCTCCATCCTTGGAGGTTTTTAAGACCTGGCTAGACAAAGCTTTGCCTGGGATGATCTAGTTGGGGATGCTCCCATTTTAAGCAGGACATTGGACTAGATGACCTCATGAGGTCCCTTCCCAGCCTAATTTTCTACGATTCTTTGAACTCAGCAGAGCATGGAACAGAATCCTGGCTGGAACATAGGACCATTCTTCTTGTCCATCCTCCTATCCTACACTATGAGGGCGGTTATGTGCTGGAACAGGCAACCTAGAGAGGTTGTGGGACGTTCTTTGCCAGGAATTTAAGTAAAGGTTAGAACAATGTTTGTCTTGGATGGTTTAGACAGGAGCGATCCTGCTTTGAGCAAGAGGTTGGATTAGATGACCTCTTGAAGTCCCTTTTGGCCTTTCTTTTCTATGAATCTATGGGCAATGGTTAGTAACATTTACTTTTCAAATATTAGGTGGATTTGAGTTTAGGAGGCTAAGCCAACTTCTTGACCAGTAATCCTGACTCCTGGTTCTGGTCCAGACTCTTATCACTGAGAAAGATCTACATGGATTTTAAAAACTGGTAAAATATTTTCAAGTATTTCTTCCTGGTTTGTATCAGAGCTTCTTTCCAATACATTTTACTAAACTTTGGCAATGGCACTTCTTTACATACTGCAGCACTCTTAAGTTCATAGGGCAAGAAGGTTTTCTCACCCTGAGAGTATCAACTGCTCCATGAACTTCATGGGAGAAAAAGCAGCTAAGGACTGACCTTCATCTCCACATACCAGCCTCTTCACCACGCAAGGAATCTCTGTGTAGCCAAAGCCCTTCAGTCGCTCTATCTGCTCAGCTGTGATAGGATGTTCCCACATCGCTGTGTTCATCGCAGGGCAGAACAGGAAAGGTTTGGTCATGTCCCATGCACGGATGACACAGGTCTGCAAAAAGAAGCCAGGAATTTTAACATTGGTGTCTTTGCTGCCTTCCCTAGTTTTCTCTCTTCACTATATTGCTGGATTAACCCCTTTTCAAGGCTCACCTTCATTCGGGTTGTGGTGCTCAAATCTAGCCTAGTCACATTGGCAATGTATTAGCAGCCTCCATGGATTTGCATTAGATGAAGTGAGACTGCAGCAGCTTCAGCTCTAATAGGAAAAGACTGGCTGGAAAGCTGCAGAGAGAAAGTGTCCCAGATGAGTCCATCTGAAGCCAAGGGAGCAGATGAATCACTATGTACATGAAACAACTGCCTGTATGGGCTACCTCTTCACAGTAAATGTAAAGGTGGCCACAGACCATGTTGCAGAACTCCACAGACTGCATTTCAGCTATACCCACCACAAAGTGCAATATCAAAAAAAGGCAAATGAGTCATTTTGACTAAGTCAGGGCTGTTCAGCTCCTTAGAGGCCAGGGGACCATGCGCCGTGTGAGTCACACCAGCAGGGATCGCATGTTGTGGGCTCTAATAGACACTACCAGTGCAGGCCACGGGGCCCCAAGGCACACCTCTGCTTCACTGACCACACAGGTGCTCCCTGCTGCACTGGACATGCGAGTGTTTCCCTGCCTCTACCTGCTGCACTCTCTGTGCAGGTGTAAGTGCCCTTGATCCATCTCAGTCCCCTGGCTATGCGCTCCTCCACTGCACCACACCACTGCACCACACCCTGCTAGGACCCCATGCATGGTTTCCCTGGCACCATGGGCTGTGCTGTGCTGCTCTACCCTGCCCTCTGGGGCAAGGCAGAAAGCAGAAGCCAGGGAGAGGAAGATTAGAGCCTCTGACTGTTACTATTGCAGCCAGAGCAATAGGGTAAGTGACAGTTGGGTGGTATGCGGCCCATGGGCTACCAGTTAGACAGCCCTTGCCTAACAGGAGAATTACTTGGATGTGTAATCTTGTCAGTGAATGAAGTATTGCCTCTTTTACTGATATACCTAGCATAGAGTATGATAAATATATCTGGCATGTTAGAAAACATGTCAAGCATCAGGTAGCTGCTCTGTACTACAAGGAAAGTTACAGCGATACACAATTTGGAAATTACTAAACATTAATCCAGTTTTAAGGAGATAACTGATGGTCATTTCCAAACATGCTTGTCAAAATAGGGCTCAGCCAGTTCTGTCTGGCTTTCAGAGCTGACAGAATATAATGAGATTCAAGCTGGTCAAGTTTGCTATAGCATCCTTCCAGGTATTTACACTTGAAATAGGATCTCTGTTGGAGTCGCATCATGCTCAGTCAACTTCCTGCCTGTTATTTTGTACTGTGTGCTATGCATTTTTCCCAGAACAATTAAAGTCTTATCCTCTTAACTTGGATTCCCAGCTAGGTGTGAGCTGACACGTCCACATCAATATTTTGTCTTATTCCTCTATAATGTCCCCAAAAAAGACTAACAGTTGTGGAAATGTAAACCCTCTTTGCCTCTAATGCACAGGGAGATCTTCATGGGCTTTGCACTGTTACTAGTGTTTATATTTCTATAGTAACATAACCAAGCTCCACAAACACTGAATAAGAAAACAACCTGGGCCAGCATCTACTCCACCTATTAAGTGCCTGAGTGCACTTCGATGCCTAAGTGCAATCCTATCCCACTCTACTCAAGTCCTTAATAGTAAATACTAAAGATGGATGAACTCCCTTTCCCTCTCTCTGCTGCTTTGTGACTTGCTCTTATGGCTAAGATGAAGGCATGTTACAAAAGTAGGAGAACAGATGGATTTTCAGGGACTTGAGCAGGGTGGAATAGGATTGTACTTGAGTGCCTAGGTCTACTTAAGTGTCTAGGAGAGAGTGTGCAATCTGTCTCTCCTGTCTTTCCTAAGGCTTCCTGTTGCTCTGAAATAGCTGAAAATATTTTACCTCCTCACTTAGGTGAAAACCATCCCTGCAGCTTTATTTTAATCATTTATGGTGGCTTTGTTTTTTCTTAATAGTGGAGCTCAGCCACTGAGAGCTTGGAAATGCTTCTCACATTTCTTTAGATATATACCTCATTTCACCCACTCTCCACTCATTTCAGGGACAGGGATTTGAGGGAACAGTTTGCATTACTGCTACACGTGCAGATCTGTATGCTCTTCAAAGAGTCCTAAAAAATGTGTGACCCTTCCTATTTAATGAAAACCTGTCCCTGGTCCCCAGGCACTTGGGTACACAGGAGTTCCTGATCAGCCTGTCTTTACCAAGTACAGAAGATGACTCCCTTTTTCCACCCTCTCTGACCAGTCTCTTTTCCACACCTTCAGCTTAAGCTACTCTAAATACCAGAAAAACAACATTGCACAAAACCCTCTGTGGCTGAAACTGGGAGGTAAATACATGTGCAAGTGTGCTGATTTGGATGTCTGTGTTATGCATTTAGGTGAGGAAGGGAGGGCTGGCAGGAAGTAAACAAACTTATCTGATCTCATGGGTGTCTTTCCAGGCTGTGTCTAAAATGACAAGAGGAAGGGCAAACTGACAAGAGAATGTATGTGCATGCAGGGAAGGGGGAGGGTAAAGGGCATGGTGAGGATGTAGATGTAAGGGAGGTTGGGGTGGGGGGAGGGGTGGGGGGGAAAGAAAGAAAAAAAAAAATCAGCCAACAGAACAAAGAGGAGGGGCATGAGATTGTAAGACGGGCCAGAGGGATGTGTATTGGAGAGTAAAAGTGTTTGGAAAGAGACTGACACGAAGCCCATGGGAAGAGAGAGAAGCATATAGAGAAGGCAAAAGAGATCAGTTTATTATTACTTCTTATTAGGGCTGTGCGAAATGGTACCGTTCCATTTCAACTTGTGTTTCAATGTCTCAACAGAACAGCATTTTGATTTGAATTTCATTTTGATTCGAAACTGCTGTTCTGTTTCGTTTCTTCAAAAAAGTTCCGCTGTTTCAACGTTTCGCCCATAGGCTATAATGGGGAAGCTCAAAACAGCCTATAACTTTGTCATTTCTAGCCTGATTTTGATGAACCTTGCAGGAATGGTAGTCCCTTCTGAGGACATGAAGCTTGCCAAGTTTCAAGGTGATAGGTGCAGGGGTTTCAGGGAAACTGCACCTCAAAGTCTTGAAAGCAAAAAAAACCTCACATCGTGTGTGTGTGTTAAGCCAGAGTGGGGTCAAAACTGCAGGCATGCTAGCCCCTGCTGAGGCCACAAATCCTGCCAAGTTTCAAGGAGACAGGTGCAGGGGTTTGGGGGAAAATGCACCTCAAGATGCAGACAAGCAAAACTTGACATGGGTGACATTGTATGCGTGTTAAGGCGCAGCAGAGTGAAAACTGCAGGCTTGCTAGCCCCTGCTGAGGCCACGAAGCCTGCCAGCTGTCAAGGAGATAGGTACAGGGGCTCTGGGGCCCTGCACCTCTAGCTGCTGACAGACAAAACTCATAACATGGGTGGGTGCCACTGTGCGTGTGTTAAGGTGAGCCCTCACTCAACTGACACCAAGGCAGAAAGCAGGGCAGTCCAAACAATGCTGCCTTTTATGCAGTTTTTCCATCCCTCCCCCAGAGCACTGGGATTGGAAGAGACCTCAGGAAAGGATGACAGTCACTAGCCAGCTACACAGTCAATAATGAGAGCACTCCTCCTTCCCCCCCCACTTCCCCCTCCCTCTCCTTACTTTAGTTGCTGTTTCCCTGCAGGCAAGCCCAGCCTGAGCTTCAAAACTTGAAATGTTTTTAAAATTTTGAAACGTTTTGACTTGCCTCGTTTCATTTCGAGGCTGTTTCGAAGCTCTCTGTTTCGTTTCGATTTTGCTGTTTCAAGCTCGAAACAAGTCGAAACAGCGTTGAAACAGAACTGCCAGAGAAATTTCGCAGAGTCCTACTTATTATGGAAACTGCGATCACAACTAGCAGTTCCACTGTCAGGGGTCTTAACAGGCGGCCCAGCCTGGGCTACCTGTCTAGTTGGCCACACATGCCTGGGGCTTTGAAGCCCTAACCCAGCTAATGACCCCAGCTGGTTACTGTCTGGGTCTCCTGACTGGCTGCTCGTACAACAGCTTTCCCATTTATCTGTGGCAGCAGGCTCCAGGCCCCCCAAAAGTTTTCGCTGAAGGTCTGCCCTGGCAGGCCTTTGTGATCTAATACTCCTAGTTTCCTGACCCAGCTTGCTCTGTTCCTGGACTCTGGCTTCTGGATTTTCCCTTGGATTTGCTAATTCAGTCTCTGACTCCTGAACTTCAACTTGGCTTGTGATTTGGACCTTGCCCCTGGATTTCCCCTAGATCTGGTAACTTTGTATCTGTTTCTCAAGTCCAAACTGACCCGTGTTTCTGACTGGCCATCCTATGGTGGCCTAACCACTACGTCAGACTACCTACAACTTGGTCCATCACATCCACTGTGCTAGGTGCCATACAAATGCAGAGCCAGTCCCTGCCCCTGGAAGGTAAGGAAAGCACATAGGGGAGAAACTGGGAAGCAGGAACAGAACAGATGTCTTTAGCCTGAACTCAGTTGGATGAGAGGCCCAGTCATGGATGCACTTACCAGTAAGTTGTCACAGATCCCATTTGCTATCTTTGCCAGTGTATTTGCATCCAGAGGAGCCACCAGCATCAGGTCAGCCCAGCGTCTCAGGTCAATGTGGAGGACTGGGTCTGAGCGGTCTTTCCACAGCTGTAAGTAACAGAGATGGTTGGATCACTGAGCCCTCTAGCTACACATAATACAACAATGGGCACCATATGGCTCCTCATGCTTAATAGAGCTGAGTGAAATTTTTCAGGTACAACTATTTTAGCAATAATAACCAATTTGCAGGCACTAAACCAAGAAAACTGGCGCCAGTAGAAAGAGGCACACACATATGGAGCAAAGCCTAATAATGCTGGAGAGAAGAGACCACAGTGCTACTACCCTGAATGTCACACACCTCCTACTGTTCTCTTTCAACAGATGCCATTATATTAAGGCAGCACTGAGGAATCCCAATCAAGGAGCAAGGCTTCACCATGCTAGGTGAAAGGAAGTCCTCTTTTCCCAGCTGGGACAGAGGGAGCTTATTTTGTCAGACAGGGCCCTGGAATAAAGAGACAGGATGCCTATCTTTTCTCAAGGGAACTACTTTATTGGAAAGCTAAACATACATTTAACTATCATTCAGGTCAATGGAAATACAAAAAGCATCCTCGTGCCTGGGAGGATGGGTGTAGGCTGGACCCAAGGATCTCTGAGTTCTTGTTAGTTGTTCAATTTCCCCAACAACGTGGGTCAATTATTCCCCAATGCTCCCCATGTTTACAACCATAGATATACAATAATTAATAATATGCATTTATCTACACTTTGATTGGATATATTCAAATCTCTTTGTTTCACTGAAACTTTTGGAACTGGACTGAACCAGTTCTCTTCTTGATGTAGAAGATGCCAATTAGTTGGGATTTATGTTGCTGTGACAGTTATACTTCTGGAAGAAAGGATTCCTTAATCGCCTTCCTTCACCAGGATGGAATGTTAAGTGCCACCAGTTTGTTTTGGTTATTTATGGTTTTCACTGATAAGGCTGCCCTAAGAAACCTAACATAAATACATCTATTAACACTAAGCTGTATCTAATACATTTGGTTGCATCAATTATTCCTACATTTATGGATAAGCTATGATACAATGTGCTTGGACTATCTAATTTAAAGCCTTGTGCTCTGTTTAATCTGACTGAGTTCAGCTGGACACGTTAACTGATTGCTTTCTTTTGCTGACCAAGCTTACTGACTCATGCTCATGTTGTGGTCACTCGGAAACAGGCTTTTGGGGCTTTCTGCTTTAGCCACACTTCTGCAGCTTAACCCAGAATTTCTAGTTACACACTTAAAGCAACAACATATAGCTCCTATCTTTATATAATGGATGATGCATACAAAATGGAGGCACTTGTGTCAAGGCCTCTAATGTATTCCTTGCACTAGGTGGCGTACAGACAAGTAACAAATAATCTTGTCTCTATTGCTCTCAGATCTATGTGTCAGACCACTATAGTTCCCATAGCACACAAGAGGGCATTTGTTACAGAGCGCTCCTAAATCTCAGACATTCAGAACAAAATTCTCTCGGAATAAGAAATATCCACCCAAAGGAAATAGCAGAAGCTCCATTATAATAATTTCCAAAGTGCCTCGATGACCTAGGAGACTAAGTTCCCTTTCTGAATATAATTTAAAGTCATCTTCATTACAGGGCTGCTGTTACCACAGCTGTGCCCCATGGAGATGCACCATAGTAACAAAAGGGTTTTTTTCTGCCTGCTTAGCTATGCCACTTCCTAGCTCGTAGAAGCCCTCTTCTGTCAGCAGAGCTGCGTCCACTCAGATAGCTTTGCTGGCACAGCTGTGTTGGCTGAAAGGCATGATATCTTTCTATACCTGTAAACTTTTGTAGAGTAGATCAGACTATTGACTTCAACGCCTATTCATGTGCAACAAGCCATAGAGTCAGGGGCGTTTTAGAAGTAGGATTTTGGCAGGTTAGAAAACATTAGCCTTATGACTGCAACACAGGGAACACTCCTGCCCAGATTTCTGTAGGATCACCAGATAGAGTTAAGTTGGCCTTTCTCAGCTCTGACTTCTCTAGGTGATCATTCTAGTTTGCAGAGAAGTTTCATGCTGCCAGGGGAGTTATCTGATTTTGGAGCTAGGGCACATGAGCAGGTAAATGTCAGGAGTAGAAGTGAACAAGATCAGGTGCCTTAAACCCTAAAGGACACACAAAACCACAGGGCAACAAGAAGTGTGTTTCAGGGCCACAGACTGCTCACACTATGAGTCACCCAAAGCCACAACAGAGGCAGCATCCGGAATAGATTGTTTTCCTACCACCTTTCCAGGGCAGGGCTCTTTCACTCGTAAAAGAAAAAAAGATGAAAAGCTCAAGCTTTTTTTAAAATAGTACTTTTTTATTTAACTGGAGCCAGGCGTAACACGAGCAGGCTCTACTCGCAGACATCCTGACCTGCAACTTCTATTATTCCAGCTTGGCCAATGCCCTGCAGCACTCCGACCATTCCAAGGTTGGGCCCCCTGCCCTCAGCCCTGTCAATATGCCTCAGAGTCTTGAACTATGACACTTCAAGAAGGTGGTGCCTGGCCTCTGCCCATGTACCTCACTGAAAGGCCTGGAAAGCTTTTGGGTCGCTTTCACTGGAACGCAATGCATACTGGTGAGTGCTTATGTGAGAAAGGGCAAGTCTCCTTACACTCAGATGGAAGATGAAACACGTGCATTTATATCATGATCCCCATTGCACTTATGGTATTTCAAAGCAGACATCAAACAGCAGTTATTCCACATGCAGCAATGGCTCTCTAAGATCCATGCTTGTGTGGTATGCTTACTCCTTCAGGAAGTGGTACTGCTTATCACACTAACTCCTAAGACAGGAGCAGTGGAGCCACAATTAGCTTGGGGGCAGGCTAGCTGGAACTAGCACACAAGGCTAAAAAGTCCATCTGGAGCTCTGCATGGGCGTGGCAATGCTGCTCATGGTTTAGGAGGCAGCTTGTGAAAAGCAGTACAAAGCTCTTGAGTACTCCACTGCCTAGCAGGGAAAGATTGCCATGTATGCCCTTGCAGCCTTGAACTGAAGAAGGCAGGCTAGAAAGCAAGGGAGCGTTAGCAGGTGCAAGCACAGCCAGACTATCCCTTACTTTGACACAGAAGTACTTTGGGAGATCTAACTCATGTTGGAAAATTCAGCAGAGATAAGCCAAAGAGATCTGAGTTAACCGTCTCTTTCAAAGGGCTGTGCCTCTGGAAAACACCCCTCTCCCCTACTGCTGCACTACCCTAGCAGTGCTGGTGCAAGAGCCCTGGTCCTGGAGTGGGACTTCAGCTCACAACTCACTATTTGACTCGACTCTTCTCTGAAGATCTCAGATGACTATGCAAATGACAATGAACAACGGACTCTCCTCCCTTTCCACGAGATGCTAACAAATAGCAAAGAGTAACTCATTCATACAGGACAAACTCCTGTCTCCCACTGCCACAAATACAAATTATTTGCAGGATTGACAAATAATTTCAATCTGCTTGGACTGACTGGGCTTCGTGACAGGATCTGTGCTTAAGAAAAAAGACTCTTCAAGTGCTAGAAGTCTCCAGTTAGGAATCATAATTAGTAGTAAAATTACGAGAGGAAAACAAATGGGAGGGACTCATCTCACATAACAAAGCCATAAAGAAGTGAATAAGGTAAGACTCTGCAACAAGACTGAGCACAGATCAGATTTGCAAAGATTCACCTATGCAATGAACAGTCAGCCTGGGATCCACTGATGTTGGAGTTTACAGAGTCAAATACTGGGGCTGGATTTTAAGGAGAAATGGATAATTCTGTGATTATTCATAATGTCTGCAAGCAAGGATTAACAATAATGGTAATCAAGCAGAAGTTGTTTAAATTGGGTGAAGCACACCAAGCACATGCCTGCACCCATGGCTTTGCAGTGGCTTTTAGCCACTTCTGGCTTCTATTCAGAAAGGTAGAAACAACCATTGAGTCCTGACTGGTCAGAGAATTCTCACTCCATGGCGTCACAAGACTACAGAGACAGCATATGATTCTCTGGCTCAGTTTAGTTCAGTGGTCACCAACCAGCGGATCTCGATCTACCGATAGATCTAGGAGCCTCTTGGAGTTGATCCGAAGCTGGGGTGGGGCGCTGAGCGCCCGCATGCATGCATGCATGCACCCTAGCCCAGCAGGTCAGTCCGTGAGGGAGGGAAGGAATCGGGGTTAGATCAAGGCCAACACAGTGAGGGACAGTGCCACAGAGGCAGGAGCAGGGGTACACTGAGTGCGGCCCTGGCTGGGTGGGACTTACCTGCTGGGGAGGCATGCCCCCAAATAATTTTTTCTCCCTCTGACTCCATCTGTCCCACTCTTCCCTCCACACAGATTTCCCTGCTCGGCGAGGGGGGGAGAGGAGGAGGGGAAGTGGCAATGGCGCATGCTACATCTTGGGGTGCTTTTAAATGCCAAAGGTGATTTCCTACTTAAAAAGGTTGGAGACCACTGTTGTAGTTGGAACCACAGACTTTGGGAGTCCCATTACAAGTGGAAGCATGTAGACATCCTCGATCCATGCCAGAGAACTGTGCCCTGGCAGAATGGAACCTGGAGCACACACATTCTCAGACTACTGGGATGCTCTTGTTTTTTTTTAGTTCATGGAGCTGAACTGCCTGGGGACAATTAGGAATGGCTGTTTGATGATCCATAAAAGTGAAAATGCAGAGATCTTTGGTGTATTTATTTGGCTTACTATTTGTTTAAAGTGTGAGGTTTGTTCTAACAGGGTAATGGCTTGCAGGTTTCTGTTTGTGGTACTGGCCACAGCTTCTGTGTAATCTACACCATACTGGGTGTGTGTCTGTGTCAAATTGAGAAAACCACATCGTGCCTTCCATCCCATTTTTGATTGCAACTTTCACTGTCACTTTGGACTGCAACTTTCATTGTGAAGTAGAGCATCTATTTGTAGGAAACCAAAACAGAGCAATCAAAGGATCAGCATATTCAAAAGGAATTGCTGTGTGTGGAGCTGTATCCATTGCAATAGGCTGGTAGAGAGAAGGCAAGAAAAAGGGCTGCCTATCTATGAATGCCTATCAAATGCAGATTAACAGAAGGACTGAGATTAGACTTGAAGGTTGTCTCTCAGGACAATGTGTTCTTTTCCCAAAGATCTGTATCTATCTAGTGCCATTTAAGAGTAAAGTGCTTACAGTTGGGACATTCCTTTGCTAACTCTGTGTTCTTTGCCTTTCTATCTTGTTGCCCTTGAAAGGGTTAATTGAGAAACCAGAGCTACTGCTAGATGGATCTGGAGAACATGTTTGTGCAACTCAGGCATCAAGAGGGTCCAGGCCCTCATTCCAGGGTAGAGGTCGGCAAGACTGCGCTATACAGGAAAGGTATCAGGCATGGGCACCATACCTTGGAATGTGCCAAAGTGACCCAGAGCAAGGGACAGTGCCCACTCAACCAACTATGAGTAGTTTAGGAATGCTAGAATCCAATGGCTGGATCCTCTCACAATAAGCTGGTGTCTTTTCCAAGAGGTGACCGGGTTAGGTTGCAGCACCATCTACTAATAACACTCTTTTCCTTCCATGCTTTGTTTCTCTTGTCTATATAGACTGTAAACACTAGCACCAAGGACTACCTCTTACATTGTGTTTGTACAGCACTGCACAATACAGATCTGATATTGGCCAGGACCTCTAAGCATCTATGTAATAAAAATGAAAACCACCATCATCCATGGAGAGCAATATTTTACTTGTGTGGTTTTAATTACTTTGGGCTTGGATTCAAAGACTCTAAAATAAAATCAATTTGCCAGGCTCATACTTCAGGAAAAACTGATCAATTGCATAGGATCATCAAATAATTATTTTGTCTCACATGCAGGATCCGCATGAATGACTAAGCAGATTACCGAAGGATAGGGTTTGCCTTGCTCTGAGCCATCAGCAGCTGCTAGCCATGTCTGGAAAAAGGATCCACATATTGATGAACAAACTGCTTGATCTGAAATGGCAACTCCTATATAAAACATGGAGCCAGCAAAGAAATTACTCAGCAACCACTGAGAGCAGACTGAGGTGAAAAAAGGAGAGATACTGACCTGCCATTCATCAGCATCACTGTAGAGAGTTACAGGAATCTCTTGGGGGTTGTAAAAATGCTTTGCCCTCTCAGTGGTGACCACCTGCACTTCCACCTAACGAGAGAAGAGGGCAAGATAGATAATTACAGCTTAATGTAAAAGCCAGGATGAGATATGGAGTAAAAGCAGGAGGACATAGGTGGCAAAGCATTTGGGATCCGGCTCTGATATGAAGAAAACTTACCCTTGCTGCTCACATCTGTATTTACTCCTTCCGCGCACTGAGGAAAAGATGAGGCTCAAGCGAGTGCTGACACTCACTCCAGTTCCTCAGAGGAGTAGACAGGTGTTTAGTCATTTGGTCCCTTGTATATATAAACCACTGTATAACAGTGGTTGGGCCAGTGAAGATGACTAGAGTTAGTTATGTAGATGGAAGAGAAATGTGATTCAGAGCAAAAAAACCTTCAAGATGACAAAAAATGAAGCTTCATAAAAGGTGCTATTTGATCATGAGATATGCATGGAAAAGGTGTGCGAGATTGCCTGGCTCTGGAAGCACCCCTAGACCATGGCACCAAGGGCTGCAGGTTGGAAGAAATCAAAGCATGTACCTATTGGGGCATAGGTACAGGTAGCACAATGGCAGTGCTTTGTGGAAATACTCAAGTCAGCTAACCTAGCCTGACTTCTGGAAGAAGCATAACCACATCAGTGTGGCACTCTGCCAAAATCTAATTTACCCTGCTGAGTGCAGCATTGCACTGACATGGCTAACCTGATCCTGATGCTCAAGTAGGCTCATTTAGTGCTAACTCAGGAACCTCTGTTCAGCACAGCATTGTTCTGTGTAGACTCAATCCTTGTTTCCTAGGACTATTGCTGATCGGCAAGAATTTTATTTAGCTGACTGTATCTAAGTGAACCTCCTGCATAAGAAATTGAATTGCATTCAGCAGCCTATCAGCCTTGGTATAACTGCATGGTTTTATCTACAAGGAGATAAATTGTACCACTTTTCCCCTAACATCTGATGCATATCCACACATATTTCCAGCAGTCAGGATGCAGGTATAGGCATTTTTCTTACCATGTCATCTACTCCAAGCCAGGAATAATGGTGGTGGCCAGTGCAAACCAGTACTTCTCACTATAGCTTCCACCTGAGGAGATGCAGCCATGAGAAAATTTGAGGAATGTTCATAGCGATATACTTTTTCATGGGATTTAGAAGATTTACTCAATGTGACAGAAACCATGTGCACTCCTGTTGTTCGCATAGGCTGGTGCAACTTCTGAGCTTCAAGGTGGTATCTCTTACAATCAGGGTTGCAGTGAGGAAACAGGTTTACCAATCTCAACAACATTATCTGTTTTACAGCCAGGCTAACAATGAAGATCTTAGTCTGTTATCTCCATCCTTGTTAATGAAGATAACCAAGAAAGTGGAAAATTCTAGCTCTAAAATGTCAGCCCTTTTTGGTAATTTTTTCCTGTTAACTGCAGAATCTAATCTCTACACAGGAAGATTTGCTAGCATCACTACACTGGTATAATTATGTCACTGTTAATATATTCATGCAGCTGCCATGTAGACCTTCCTCCTATGGAATAAAAAAAGAGTCCATTTCTAATTTAGGCTATACTGCTTTGAAGTGGTTGTATCAGAACATAATGAAGGGGCACATACCTATAAACTGCAATTTGAGCAACAAGCAGTTAGCTGGAGTACCCAGAACTTTTTAAGGATGCATATGGCAGCCTCATTTGGGAATCAGAAAATCACCCAGCACATGGGGTAGATGTTAATCTGTCCAGCACACCTCAATTACTATTACCAGCACTGAAACTGAGTTATCTTTTCAAGGCTGCTGTTAAAGTATGGCCCTCTAAATAACAAGGCAACTAGGCTTAATAGGGAATGAAAAAGCTCTGAATAACAGGCTTTGAGCAAGAATGTAAGGAGCATTAATCAGGTGCCAAAAACTGAGAGCATGATGTTCTTGAACTAAGTAGAGGCAGGTTTAAATTGCAATAAACAGTGCCTTTAAATAATGAAGCCAAAGGGATATGGCAAATAGTTAGTTCCATTTGTACTAGTTAAATGACTGCCTGTAATGCCCACAGGTATCTTAAGTAGCTTATACAGTACAGTATATTCCTGTCCTCCCTTCTTCCCTGAACTTATTTTCACAAGAGGACCCTACCCTGGGTATCCTGCATCATCAGGCTCTTTCCAAACATTTTTGCTTGTTTTCAGAGCCCGTGTGTGAAATCTCACACAAGTTTCTAGCCTTTTCCATCATTTCCCTCTTAACCTCACATCGTCAATAGTTGGTTTCTAACCCAACAGCAGCAAAGGTGTTAACTCCACTACAGACGATTCCATTTCTTCAATGAGATGTGAATCTCAAAGTCTACAGGTTATTATTTAAAGGTCACCTGTTACAGAATTTGCAATCTATATGACAGATCTCCACTTTAAAATGTTACTAGTATTACTGTAGCCAGGTCTACACTAGAAAATGTTGCCAGTAAGTCTATGATTATTATACTACCTTTCTATATTGGCAAAAACCCTAGTGTAGATATAGTGATAATGACACTTTTGCTTTGCACCTCATTTAGTTCATGTAACTGGTACAACTTGTGTTCTGCTGGTATAAACTGTGCCTACATTCAGAGTGTTTGCTAATAAAACTATACTCACAAGCTCTTTTAAATGTGAACAAGGCTTATGTGGATAGGGATGTTATTTTTTTTTGCAATACAGCTATATTGTTAAGGGCCCTAGTGAAGAGGCATTTAAATTGGTATAACAGTGCCTTGTATCCACTTAGTTTATTTCTATTCATAAGCCAGAATAAGCTATACTGGTACCAGAATTTTCTTATGATGTAAGTGGGCACCTACACGAGATGTTTACTGTAGAGCTGACTCATTAGCTCTGCAGTAAAAGTCTCAGCGTCTACATGTGTGCCCCTATTAGGGCACAGAAAATTAGGGTAAATACAAGTGCTACCTTACTGCAGAGTTTTTGCATGTGCAGCACACACATGTAGAAGCTGTCTGGGGCACTGGTGCTTCAGTACAGGGACTGCCATGCTGAAGCACCCTTATGTCCCAGCCAGTCCCTCCACAACACCCTGAGCCCCTGCCAGCCAGGGCTGCTCTGACCGGGTTTCATGTGCTGTGTATGAATAAACTCCAGAGCTGATTGCCCTGGAATTAATTGCTCCCAGGAGCATGTTCAAACAGCAGAGTGCATTGGAGCAAAAAACTCACAAGCGATAAACTCTGGAGTTTATCCATGGGCACTAACTGCACATGTAGACATGCCCACTGGGTCCACATTAGAAGTATTTTGTTGCTTTGATACTGGTACAGTTAAATTGTCTAGTGTTTCTAAAGGCTTGTTTACAAGCACTTTGCTGGAATTAAGGTACATTAAAAATCCTCTCTTTCTTCCATTTCTTCTATAGAATCAAAGGCCAGCCTGACCTTCTGTGTAACACCAGCCACAAAATTTCACCTAGTAAGTCTTGTATCAACCCCAGCATGAACAAGAGCACATCCTTTTGAAGGACAGCTTATCTTGATTTATAGACTCCAAGTGATGGAGACTTCACCATGTCCCTGGATAACCTATTCTAATGATTAATTATTCTTGCTGTTACACATGTTTCTGCTGGGATGGGCTCATTACTTACTTGTTCTGAACAGGTCTTTCTTGTCCTTCCCTCTTAGGCTGGAAAGAAATCAGTATTCCCACTGTTGCTTTCCCCTGGGTATTTTTCCTTTCTGTTTATCTGTAACAGCCTCTGGACATGTCTAGGTTTAAAGAGGTTTGCTGGCATAGCTATATTGACGAACTCTTCTAATAAAGATGTAGTTTAGCCTGGCAAGAGAGTCCTCCTGTTTAAGCTAGTTTCCTGAACAGAATAAGATGTACCAATAAAAGGAATGTGTTACCAGTATCACTGTGTCTATATATTGGTTTCTGTTGGCTTTCCCATGTCAGTTAAGTGTGCAACTTTCTCATACTCCTAACCAATATAGTTGTGCCAGAAAAATAAAATGTGTAGACTGAGCCTCTATAATAGCTGCAATAAGCATGTGGCTCCTTTACTAAAGCGCTACCATAAGCTGATGTAGCTGTCACCTAATAGAGAGGAGTGTGATAGAGTCATGTGGTATGTTCTTCATGCTTGAAGGCTCAGCAAATACCCAGAGGTGTGCAGAGTGGCAATCCGCATCCAGAGCTAATTCTGGATTACATGTTTCACTGTCTCCCCCAGCTGATGCTCTTCCTCTGAGCTTATCTGTCATTTGTCATTTTAAAGGGTCGGTGACAGCAATGATTTGGTGTACACAAGCAATGTATGAGCATGTCGGTGACCACCAGACCTTCCCAACAGCCACACTATTCCTTTCTACTTCAGCAGACCTTATGGTACTGATAACTTTAAACATATTAACTGATACAGTGTTCAACTTCCAAGGTTCTTGGAAGGTCTAAGTGAGTACCTAGGAGAGGTGTTAATTTCTGCATTCATCTGAAGGGGGTTCTAAATCTGAAATGTAACAATCTACATCAGTAACTATTTCCCTGCTTATGTTTTCAAAAGGAACTTTTTCCTAACATGTTTATCCTACAGTCCCAGACCTCCAACCATATTTCCTTGGGTACCAAACACTTTAGTTAACTCCCTAAACAGTTTCCACTGACAACTTCTTGAAGATAATTCTACATTGTCAATACAAAAATCTGCAGACAGCTGAAAACAGAGGATGTGATTCAGGACCCGTTGATGTCACTGAAAGACTCTTATTGACTTTAGACTGTACAAATAAATAGAACTTATTATTATCAAGAAAAATGCAGGGACTCCAGAGTTATCTGGATCTTCATTATTTCATTAATTGAAAACCCCATTTTATTTTGAGAGAAGCTGATACAAAACTTCTCGGCTTCTGCATTGAAGCATCATAACGTTGTTGGTTATAGCTGTGTTGGTCTAGGTTCTTTAGGTAGATTTGATCTTTTATTAGACCAACTAAATAGTTGCAAGGTTTCGGGCACAAACATCCTTCTTCAGGCATATTCTCTGTGTCTCTGTCTCGACTTTCTACATGTTTAAGAGCAGCATTTGTGCCTGCAAGCTTGCAAAGAACAATTTTTCCAACTATTTAGTTGGTCTAATAAAAGATATCACATTTACCCAAAGAACCTTGTCTGCCTTGAAGCATCATAGAATTACACTAAAATGAGGCTGGAAGAAACCACAAGCTGTCATCTAGTCCAACCTCCTGCTCAAGGTAGGATCCCTTCTAAGTCATCCCACACAAATGTTTGTGTAGCCTGCAGCCTTCCTGAAGGTTTACCTTAGAATTTAGAACCAGGTTTCTGCAAAATGTATTTAATTATCAAATATTCATGCAGAAGGGATGTACTTTGATCAAGGCTCCACAAAGCATAAAATTCTCTTTCTTCCTTTTACTTTCACAGTTGAGGTGCTCCAGATACCAACAGGGGATGGGAGCAACAGGGCAGTGAGCACAGTATTGTGGACTCTGTGATCCACATCTCCTAGAGATGGAAACTTAGGTGACTACGAATAAGTGTACAAGTGTGTACAGAAGTTGCTTTTTTCACCATTTAAAGCGCTTTATTGATATGACTTAACAGAAGTGCATGGCCTTACAGCACCTTAAAAATGGGCACAGCACTTTTAATTAACCTTTGTTATATGAGCTATTAAATTTGAAGTGCTATATTATATAGTGCTTTAGCAACCTACAGGGCTTTAAATAACTTCTGGACACTGGTCAAATTTCTGACCAGTGGAGAAGCATCAGGAGGCTGTAGAACACCCCCTGCCTCCCAGCCTTGAAAGTGCAGGGAGGCTTAGAGGTTCCCTTCCCCACCAAACACTGTACTTCTGTCATGATTAAGAGCGCTGTAAATTTATAGTGCTACAAAAATGCTCTAACTTATAGCACTGTAAAATGTGAATGGAGCACTTCTGTACACACCGAAGGATTGTGGGAACCAGGTGATCCCTGAACACTCTACATTCCAAGCATGCAGAAATGCATGAAGGTTGGAGCTATTCAGATCTGACCTCTTCCTATTTCTGCATCTTTTGTCATTGGTCCTCTCCAGGCTACTCTGGAATCTTGAGACACATTCAGAAATTACTGGAGCTGGAAAGATAACTAGGATCCATTCCTGCCTTCCACACTGCCAGCTGAATTTTGCATACAACAGCTAGTAGGGATTGACAACCCAAATACCTTAAGAGCTCTCTATACCTTCACCAACTTTTCTAGATTTGCTATTACCACCAATTGATTAGTTTCATAGTGGCATTTAAAATATTAAATTCTGTTTCTGAATCTCACTGGAAGCTGTGAGTCTGAAGTAAAGGATAATACTTAATGCAAAGGGTATTAAAAAGGTCAACCAGCAATCCAGGCAGTAGAAAGGAATTATTTATGTGGCCTGTATTTAAAGAGCACAATTTTTCTCTCATTCTCTCCATCCCTCCATGTTCTACAAGGAATTGGCTTGTTTCCAGAATGTAAAGCCTCCCCAAACATTCTTTTAACTTTAATCTAAAGTAATAACTATTATCCTTCCTCCTCTTGTTTCTGGCATCAAAGTCTCTTCATTTCTGGCCAAGACTAGCATCTGCTGGGTAAATGTGTTACTGCAGGCACTAAGACATGTGCATGTAGATGCCCCTATTATGTATTTTCTACCATCTCCTCTTGTTTGTCATTAGCTTCTATCTTTGAAATTGTGTGCGTCAACGACTCGGCATATGTAGACTGTAAGATCTGAACTACTGACTTGAGGTTTCAGGGAGCATGTGGCACCTATTCTCTCCACAGATCTCAAAGCCAAATCTGCTTAACTGATACCCATAGGGCATTTATACACACACTTTTTTGTCCTGCAACACACCACAGATCTGCCACTTCGAAGCAGACTCGATTAATTGAGTCTGTTCTGCACGCAAGTTGAGACAAACTGTGCCGTATGCCATGTGCAGCTGTATAAGTGGCAAAATTCATATAAGCGCACAGAAAATGGTGGTGTTGAGCTTTTGAACCAAAGCACCTCCAATGTGTTTTAGTTCATAAGTGCGTCGCCACTGTGGCGCTTGCATGTGTAAAAATGCCCATAGTTTTTACACCAGTTAGCTGTGCAAAGCCTACAAAAGGCCTGTCTTTCCACTGAGTTAATGCAGATTAGTTGAATAATAACTTTCAAATGGATTGAGCTAACCAGGAATGGTGCTCTTTTTTCCCCAGAATAAAAGTATCCACACCCAGAGTTATTCAGGAATAGCTTCTGCACTTTAAATAAGAAGAGACAGTAAAATGCCCAGACTTTAGGGCTGTCTCCAAAGTCAGCTTTTCACTGCTAACTGACCCATCTACTCTGTACCAAGAAAAAAGAAACAGGTGGCAAGATAACATCATTTTTATAGCATGCTAATGACCTGCAATAAGAGTTACTTACCCCAGGAACCTCCAGCAATCCTGAGACAAGAAGCGGCAACTTCAGGGCAGCCACGCTTCCAGTAACTCCCACCAGAACATGAAATTTCTTTGGTGATGTGGGCAAGTTGTTTTGTAAGGGGGACTGTGGTTCTGAAAGGGTTACAGGCTCCATCATGCATCCCAGCACCAGTCAACATCTATACAAAGAGAGAAACAAATGTTACCAACTTTATTTCAAACTTGGCTGCATTTATCCAGCGCAATAACCTACTTGCTTCCTTTCCAAGAACACAAACACTGTGGCCTTAGTATACTCCAGAGTCCAATTATAAAATCGATCATCTAACCATCTAGGTTTTTGTATTGTACAGGGGAAAAGTCAACAGAAAGTTCCATGCCAAGGCAGACAGTATGTTTAAAGTTGACGTCATGGGTAACTGAAATGAACGTGTCTACACCGTAACTGAACAAGCCCTTGCGGTGCACCTAGACATACCTGGAATTCTAATAGCAGTATAGTCACAGCGCCATGACTGTACAAGGCCACCCAGGCCCCAAAGCACTCCCTCAGACAAGTAACCTGACCTGATGTCTTTGCTGCAACGTGTTCACTGCTACCGTTATCTGAGCTTGCTAAATTAAAGTTGGCTTGAGTATGTCTATCCCTGTTTTATTCACATGTTGGTGGCAGTGCAGATATAGCTTCAAAGCCCTAATTTTAAAATATTAGGTCTCATAGCTCAAGGCACTTAATGCACATATATTAGGAGTTACTTGTGATCAAGGTTTGTGTGTGTGACAACTGCCATCCTGACCAACACCTGACACTGAACCAAGCCCAATGATAAGAGCTGCTATAGCTTGAACGAAACAGGCAGACTCTATAGCAATTAAGTGGATGTAACAAATTCTAAGACTCTGTGGATTGGGCATAGTGAATGTACTCAGTGGGTTATATTTGCAAAATGAAAATCTGCAGTCAGGAGCCCCTCCCGTTGAAGACAATTGTGGTTTAGCCAACATCTAGAATAATCCAACTGCAGAACTGAGATAGCACAAGTGATTCCAGATCATCAAATGGTAAAATCAATGGTCTTGAGGGAACATTTTAAAATATTGAGAGTAAGCCCCTATTATTGTTAATGAACAGAAGCATCATAAGGGATTCTTCCAGTGCTATGAAGGGATGCAAAATGATCAACATTACTGATGGTGGATTCTAGCAGACCCTAAATATAATTATTCAATTTCAGGACCAGTCTTGTGATGCAAGGCACTGAGCGCTTCACTACATGCACAAAATGCTTTTCAGCACTCGTTGGACTTAGCATTTACTATGCTTCCTGGTTCCACAGAGCTGGAGCTGCTGATGGAACTCTCTCATTTGCCCTAGGAAGAGACTATGCTAAGCTGAGAGCCAGAAGAGACCAGGAGTTGGGATCTCAGTTTTTCCACTGAAATAATTCTGTGCTCTTCACAGCTCTGATAACTGAGCAAGGCCTCGTTCCTCTCTGCTAGAAGGCAGGTGAAGCAGGCCACACTGTCACCGCTGGACAACTGCACAAGTTCACTTATGCCAGACTTAGAGAATGCTTTCTCTATAGTGGTTGGCTGAAGTCTCATGCACAAAGCCATGCCATCTTTTAGAACAAAGCTGCCATATCTACATGCTTGCAGAACAAAATTAGATCCCCTTTCATCTCCAAAGACAACAACCTTGGCAGTCCACATTTCACTACCATTTTGATAACAACTGTGAAACTCACTGACAAACTGTCATATCTCCCCATCTCCAGTGAAAAAAGTTCCACGCAGAAGACAGTAGTTTCCTGCTGCTATAAGTAACTCATCTAATTCAAGTGGCAAATGTCTGACTAGAAATCATGGTATTTCCCCATGCTGCTCGATGCAATTGAGATCAATGTTTCCACGTAATGGATTTGGGGGAAGTGGGGGAAAGAAAAGCAAATGGGAGGCAAGACTTGAAATATTATATAGAGACACCTACTTAAATTGGGATTTCACAATTTTCACAGAAACAGCGAAAACGAGTGATCACCGCAAAAAAATAGCGTTGGTGGCCATTTCCCAGGAAATCAATTAGAAAAAAAAAATGATAAAAAGAAAATGCTGGCTCCCCAGAGGAAGCCAGTGGTCCTTGATGCTGCTGCAGCCCACCTGGGAGGGGAAGGTGCCAGCTGGTGGGACAGCACAAAGGGCAGCTGCCAGCTCCTGCCTCTCCCCCAGTCAGTGCCAAGGGGTAGGGCCTCTTGGCCAATTAGCACCAAAAGGGCAGGGCTGTCATAAAACAACCCTGAAATCAGCTCTTCAGGCTGTGACCAAGCCATGAAAATTGTTCTCGCGCCATGAATTTGGTAGGTCCCTAATTAGATACAAAACGAATTTTAACATTCCTTAAATATTATAAGTCAAGCAAAATTAGAGTAGGAAGAGACAAATTGCTCAACACACATCTGTGTGCAAAATGTGCCTGCACATGCTCCTTTTACAAGGATGTCAGTGTAATGTCAGTGGCCTGGTGACTTGGCCATGCAACATCTTAACAAGGCAGCTGGACTGCACCCGTGCAGCCTGGCGCTGGAAAATAGAACTTGCACATGGTTCGCAACAGAGTCAGTGCTGCCTAACCCTGTCCAGTTGTAATCGCCGATACGTGCCCTGTGTGTGCGTGAACACGGGCATCCACAGAGCCCCACCTGCAACATGAATCAATCAGCACAGGGAGGTCAATGTTGTTGGCAGGCATGTCACAAATGAGAACTGCACCCTCCTGAAAGCCACTTGGATCCTTTTCCTCTGCCACTTCTCCTGCTTCATTTTCTGTTTCCTGCTCTATCTGCTGTCATACTGTCTGTCCCCTCCCTGATCTGCCACATCCCCCACAGAGAGGCTGCCTGTGCCACTTGGGGCACACATGCCACAGGTTGGCCACCCCTTGAGTGAGCTATAAATCAAACCAGATGAAGAGCTTTCACTTTCTGTCAGACCACAATATGACCCTGATCCAGGGGCCCACACACAGCTCCAACAACCTCGACAGGGCTCCAGTGAACAAAGGGATCTGTTCAAACTCAGCTCCCTGCGCGCCAGGACCCAGGTTTCCACAGAAAACACGTCAGGCCTTCGGCAGCGTTCAAGACCACGGCATTACTAGGCGACGGCAGTTTTTAACAGCAG
>NW_005842355.1:840707-841064 GCF_000455745.1 Alligator sinensis
TTTTCAAAGGAAAGCACAGAGACATCAAAGAAGAGGAAGGAGCAGAACTGGGTGCAAACACTTTGCCCTTTGAAGTCATTTTTATTTGGGGTCAGCAGCTGCCAAGGGAAACACAAATCACCCCTGCCTGCCCTCTTCTGCTCTGCAGGGTTATCAACCTACCAGCCAGACAGCCAGCGGAAGCCGCCCCCGGGCTCCTGGGCCGAGGGAGGCAGCACCTTCCAGCGCAGCGGAACCCACCTACCCGTCGGGCGGCCCCGGCCGGTCCCGCGCCGCGTCGCGCCGCCCGGACAACCCCACTCACACCTAGCTGCCGCCCCACCCCGCCGGAAGTGCGCGCTGCTTTGGAAGCGGGTG
>NW_005842355.1:841190-865544 GCF_000455745.1 Alligator sinensis
TGCTCCAGAGCAGCGCTGGAGCCTGCACAAGTGATCCACATACACGAAAACAGTCTTCCCTCGTGTTTGTTTTCGCTAGGGTCTTTTTTTTTTTTAATATGACGGGTAGATAGGGATGCCAACGCTCCAGGATTGCCCTGGAGTCTCCCCGAGTTAGATATAAATATCCAGGAGACTGCTAAAACTCACCCAGGAGATAAATAATAGGGCATTCATTAAAATAAACATTAAGTGTTGAATCCAATTTACAGAATAGTCCAGTGGGTTTTTAAAATATAATAGTAATGTGCATTTGCTTTCCTGATGTAAAGTCATTAATGTCATTATGTCGTGTAATGAAACCTTCCGGAAAAGATTCAGAGTTGGCAACTGCTGGTAGATAAACTGAGCAGATAACACAGCATCAGGCCTGTGCTGACCCACGGTGAAACACGCTACAGCAGAGACCTTCCTCAGCTGCCTGCAAACAGCTCAGGCTAGGGCAGGGGTGGGTGGTTATTTTAGGCAGCAGGCCACTTAGGCTAGGCACAGAAATTAGACATAAACCAGCTGGCTGCTCCCATCTGCCTTCCACCTGCTTGGGAGCTGGAGCCCCATGCACTGGCACAGGCTGCAGCTTCTCCCCTCCCCACGCAGCTGAGCATCCAGTGCCCAGCATGTGTCCCCACCGCCACCAACATGGCTTCCCTGCACTACCTGGTGCACAGAGCAGAGCAGCGGCAGGCAGGGGGAATGGAGCAGTACCTGGGTGGCTGAAGCCACAAACAATACGATCAATTAGCAGACTGGATCTGGCCCGTAGGCCATGTACTGTCCCCCCCTGTGCTATAGGCTGCAGTACAGCATCCTTTGCTTTTTGTCATAGAGGTAGAATAAAAAAGGATTCAGTACAGATTTCTTTAGAAAAACCCAAAAAACTTATCTTTCCTTCTCTTCCAAGGAGACAAGACCACTTCAGCCAAGGGTTAACCTGTCAGATGTTATCACTCAGAATCACAGTTTGCCTCCCCCAACAACTTTAAGCTACACATGATGGAAGAGTCCAGCCAAAGTTTCAAGTGAGGGAAATCATGTCCATGAGCTTTGAGAGATGCTGAGTTGGACTTCAATTTGAAGATTTTAGTCCACCCCTCTGATTCGGGACTGGGGTTGAATAGAAAAAAGTGGAAGGGGCCAGAAAATTGTTCTGAGAGGAGTTGGCCAGGTTTCAGTGGCACACCAGTCAGAAGCCTAGTTCAGCATCAGACATTTATCTGATTCAAATCCAAACATTCCCCTCCCCAGTCTATCTCTACTTTAAATACAGAGCCAGATCCTTATCCAGCACCCAAAGAACTTTTGCTTAGTGTCAGAGCAGAGCTTAGTGGTGGAGTGCCTCAGCACAGTGGAACTTTCTTGCACAAGGCACGGTGAGATTTTGTACGAGGGAATCTCTCGGCACGGTGGAGAACCCCGGCGTGGAAAGGTTCCCGCCACTCACATGCAAATTCACACATTACTATTGGCCGGTTCTAAATTCTCCTTACGTGGCACCTAGCAATGGCCTCGCTAGCCGTATAAAAGGTTGGAGCAGACTCCGCCCAAGTTGGAGAACTCCGCACCCATCTCGGAGTGAACGTGGCGGACTGATCAACCGCTGATGACTCCCCGTCGCACCCCTGTGTTCTGCATGCTCGTATCAAAGATATCTCGTCGAATTAGAGTTCCTCGGTTAAACTGTAACTGAAGTTTGAAGTTAACTTTCTTCCTACGCTGTACATCTCGACAGTGTAAGTAAAGCCATCTTTGTTTGAACCAGTACACGTTTGTGCCTAATTCTACTCCAGCGGTCGAAAGTACCCATCTGTACGTGCCGGGTTTGTGGCCACAACCCAGCCGACCCTTTTTTCGGATCCCCCTCGGCCCCCACTTAGAATGTTAAAACATGTGTTCTTATATCGTTTACCAATTGCCTGGCCCATTATATTTATATTTTGTCCTTATAATCACAGAATTGATGCTGCACTTTGGTTTTAGCTTGGAATATCTGCTTACAGACAGCATCACCCTCAATCATTTTGGTCAGCTGGAACACCAAACTATCTTATTTCAAATTCTGCCTGGACAGAATTTGTTAAAAGTTTCCATTCTGTAGCCCAAGGTAGCACCTAATAAAATTGAAGTTAGTTCACTAGATAACTAATCAGACTCTTTCCAGTGAAATACTGCAGAAGTCCTTCAACACTAGTCCCTGATCATAAGAATGCTGGACTCTGAAAGGTGTTATACCTCAATCTATCAAGGTGGAAGCAGAGCAGAAATATTAATGAGCAACTCCTTTAAAAAAAAAAAGTGTACAGTGTGCAGCAATCATAAGTCTGCATAAAAATCTTGAAACGAGGATTCCATTTACATTTCTACAGGACTTTTAGGGCAGCAGGAAATTTGCTGATGGAAGATCAATTGAGAAAAATGGGGTGAGGGAAGGGATGGAACAGAGCTGTGAGAAGATGAGTGCACCAGTCATAAAAGTAAGCTTCCAAAGCACCAGTCTATGTTGCAGACTGATCCAGCTTTTATTAGAGCTACACAAAAGGCAAATAGATTGCTCCCAGTAGCAGATAAGTAGACAACATAGGTTAAACAAGGGAGGAGAATTAAAAAGGGGGAAATCTGTTCCATATAATACAGAATTTAGAACAAGGGCACACCTCTAGCAAGAGAGGGTGGTTCCCATGAGAAGCAGAAATAGCATATATAGCTTAGTATGTAATAAAAGGTTGGCCAAAGACACCCAGAAGGTATAGACAAACAGACCGTGCACACAGAGGTTGTATTTTTTTCCTCAACAGTTTAGTAGATATAGTTTAAAAGGAACATTTTCCCTCTACATAGTGTGATTTCTTGGACAATATATTTATAGGTACAAAACACTCCCAACTGTCTTCACATCAAAGAATCTAAAAGCTAATGTTAGCAAGGCAACAAGAAGCCTGTGCCCATAAGAATGGAAATTGGGCCTACTATGCATCTAGCCAACTCCAGTACTGTGATGCATGTAAAACAAACTCAGGACACAGAGCAGGGAATTGCTAGGCAGGAAGAAGGTAGAAAACCAGTGTTACAGATTTAAATAGAATTTTACTGTGTGAATACATTATGGTCAAAACCCCATTCCAACTCCCCGCCGGTACTTATATTGGCATTCAACTGCCACTGGAAGTGCTGACTCCACCAATGGAGATATCAGGTCAGATTCTAATTTTTCTGCAAGATGAAACCTGTAGAAAAAGCTACTGATTTTAGGAGTGGCTTCCAGTGTAGGTCACTGCTATGGGCTTTGTATCACTTGGCTAGCAGTCACAGATTACAGTAATTAAATCCAGGTACCACATCCTGCACTGCTTGTCAGCTATGGCAGGCATGCTGATGAATTCAGTTAAATTTCACTGACAGTCAGTCATATTCACACATTTTGGAAATATAAATGGAGGGGAGGACTCTATGGCTACAGCTGTGTCCATTACACCTTGTTTTTAATAAGGTTACATTTCTTACTGTAAATGCAAAAAGAAGGTGACATCACTGTTAATTTGTAATTCTCAGCCAACAGATTAACGGACCATAAAAGTTTGGCATAGTAAATTTTTTACTTATGTTTGGCTACCTATAGTAATCTGCACCCCAGATTTAAAACCCCATCTTAAATACATAATAGATTCAAAGAATGTTTACTTTCTTTTTTTAAAGTTTTATACATTATATACATAAACACATATTTTTATTGTAACTGCATTTTGCAGTCATGTCAAAAGACAGATGGTTGCTGCAGAATGACTGAAATTGTACTCTTAAAAAAAAGTTAACTTCCTTATTCTTGGTTGGCTTTGCTGGAAAAAAAAGATTCATTTGTATTTGGTGGATTTTTGCATATATGTTTTATATACAGGCATCATTAGGCAACTACAGGGATTGGCAGGGCTACTAGAAAAGTAACAAGCTGTGGAATGTCAAGTTGCTAGAGGGCTACTCTTTGCCTGCCATTAGTTTAAGACTTGAGGGCATTTAGCTGGGGCAGGAAAAGAAATCTGAACAAAAAGTGTTCAGATTAGATTAGCTTTATGCTGCTTTCAGTCTGCAATTTGGAAAAAAATCTGGCCTATTTAAAGTGCATTTGGAATCTGAAAAGTGTCTAAAAATAATGCTTATTTTTCCTATTCCTTCCCAATGAGATGTCGGCTCCATTTAGGGAGTCAAAATACTTCATTGCCAGGACTGTGCACTCCACCTGGGATCTGAAATTTCTGCATCTTGCACCATAAGTGCAGACCAATGTTAGCTGCCTACTGCACTAAAGACATACAAGACCTCTGAATACAGCTCGCTCTCCCCCACCTGTGTGGGTTTTTCAAAGGCTGAAAGGAATAAAAAGACTCGTTTGGCCATTCAGGTTGGAGTCTGCAAGGAAGCCTAAGGGAATTAAAACCCAAATCCTCCTGGCATTCAGGGGAAGTTGGGCACCCTTTCTTTAGGCAGACTCTTAAGACAGCAGATGACAGGTCAAATCTTACTTACTTTACCCACACAAACAATCCCACTGTAGCAATAGGACTAGTAGTGAGCGCATGTGACTGTATATAAAGCCAGCAAGCTCTGGTCCTTCCTTTACCAAAGACAACAAGTCTGTTGAAAACCAATGTGCCAATTTTATAGTCACTTTTCCAGCCATAAACACCTTTAAAATGTAGGGCTCAGAGGGTGGGATTCAGAATGTGGCTTTTGGAATGTGCCAAAGTTTCACATTAAAGGGAAGGTCCACCACAGTGCAAACAGGGCGGCTTCCCACACTGTCCTGAGGCTCTCACTGTACAGTCACACACTAATACTGGTCTTCCTAACAATACATCAAAGAGTAAATGATTCTGTTTACAATGCCATGTGTTCAGAGAAATTGGAGGCTCTGAAGCCAGGAGGGATATGACTAGATGTCTCCCGACTACCAGAGTATAACAGCACAGTTTTTAAGTGCTAAAAATCAGCCAGTCACCTGCAATAGGAAAAAAAAGAAAGGAGAATTCCTGGTAGTGGATGGGCTGATAATTCCCCTTGCTAGAGGCAGCCCACAACTGGCCACACATTAGCAAATGAGAGTGAAGCTCCTGTGTTTTCAGGGATCTTCAGTTCAGCTCTTGATGTCCTGGTGAGGGATTTTTTTTTGGCTGATGTAGTTATAACATACACCTATCACCATAGTTATTTAAAAATCACCACCATATACTATTTCACAGGGAAACACAAACACACAGCTACTATCAAACAGCACAAGTGTCCTGCAGGGCAACTCACAGCTTCTTCAAAATGAAAACCCCAAAGAAACAAAATTAAGAGAAAAAAAAAAAAAAAAAAAAAAAAAAAGAAAACAAAGGAGAAAAATGGGGTACAGGAGGGGGGGGGGGAAGGGGGAGGAAATCAATTATCTTACACTCCCGCTTGCCTGACTCAGCCTCACTCTCCCTCCCCTGCCCTTCCTGCTCAGGACAGTCTTCTCACATCTCATTGGAATAGGTATAGTTTGGGGTGGCAGAATATTGCGATTCATGCTGCATCACAGCCCCCTGCGCAGCACCAACTGCTGCATTCTGAGCTGCCTGTTGTACGTGCGGGTTCTTCCAGGCTCCTGTGGTCCACTCCTCTTGGGCTTTGCTGAAACTCCCTCCACTCCCCCGGTAAAATTTATGCACCTGTGTTGAGAGCAGGAGATTGAGAA
Source organism: Alligator sinensis (assembly GCF_000455745.1). Taxonomy (NCBI): domain Eukaryota; kingdom Metazoa; phylum Chordata; order Crocodylia; family Alligatoridae; genus Alligator; species Alligator sinensis. The sequence continues at coordinate 846,937 of NW_005842355.1, forward strand.
AAAAAAAGAGAGGATGTACAAGCTTACAAAAGTGATCTCCCAGTTTCCATTTTCTGGATAACCCCGACTCGCCTAACCCGCAGAACCCAATGCAAAGTGTCTCAATCCCGAAAGCACCTCCAGCTCCCACTGGCAGCTACAAGTATACTCTCCCCACAGGATTCAGGCCTGAATCTGGAAGGCCCTGGGGATAGCCCTGAAGAATGGGATGCTGGGACTGTTAGTACAGCAGTAACTGCAGTGGCTCAACCCTCAAATGCATTCCCTTTCAAGAACAAAAGCAGTCTATGCTCCACCTCCATTTCATTGTTGCTCTTTCTACATTAACTGCCAACAAAAGAAGCAGATTTACCTACTGACATGGTAGCTTGTGATGCAGGTATCTATCCCCTGGACTGAAAGGAACCTCCTGGTCTTGTCCCCTGTGTTTGCAGGTGATCATTAACCAAAGGAATCCCCAAAACTGCTGCTTTGAATCCTCTACCAGAACCACCACTCACTTCATCAGCAGTTACCAGAAGGTTAGATACTTTAGTTACTGCCCATTCCGGAGAGCAACCAGTTAAGTTTCTCCCACTAAGGCTATTCCACAGGCGGATAAGGGAGATTAGATTGCAGACAATATTCTTTTTACTCATACCCCATTCATTTTCTAATCTCACGATTCCAGAATGGGCCCCACGCCCCAGAAAATGCACATTTGTGTTTTTGAGGGAAATGGAAGCAGTAATTAAGACCAAGGCATCCATATATAGGTGGAGAAAATGGGTAAAAAAAAAAAAAAGAGGAGGGGGGAGGGGGAAGCTGTAAAAAGCCAACTGTTCCTAGCACTAGAGCACAAAGTACATCAAAGAACCAGTCACAGGGACTGGACCTCTCAGTGGGCATGAGCAGGGGTTTCCAACCTTTTTATATCATGGACTGGCAAACCATGGCCCGGAAGTGACCATGGACTGGTCCATAGACCAGAAGCAACTGTGGACCACAAACTGAGGACTGGTAAACTGCAGTCTGAAAGTGACCAGCATACTGCAGAGCAGCAGCCAACCCTTTTTTATACACAGTATAAAAAAAGGGTTGGCTGCCACGCCACAGTATGCCAGTCACTTCCAGACTTCCAGTCCAGCAGCCAACCCTTCACAGCCCAGTATCGGGCTGTGACCTGGGGGTTGGGAATCTCTGGGCATGAGGACTAGGAAAAGCAAGAATGTGGCTGCATTTGGGCTTTCTTAGAGAGACTTAAGGGATTTTATTTCAGGCTTTGACTCAGCTTAACATTTCTTTTCTTAAATGTTAATAATCAAAACATATGGTTTTGTTTGTTTAAGTCTTAGGAGCCCAGAGCTTGCCTCTTGTCAAACCAAAGGGAATTCAAGTGCCAAGGTTTCCAGATCTCATAGCCATGGATTTGGTGGAGACTACATTTCACAAAAACAGCGCTTCCAACCCTAAATGCAAGTGACACCAGACACAGAACTGCTCCTAACAAAGGCAAAGAAAGGATGTCAAGTGCTGAAGAACACCAGAGCAGTGAACATCCTAGCTGGGTCCCTTGGCCAGAAACACCCAAAAACCACCCCAACATGTGATCTCTAATCCAGAAATCATACCATACTGAGTGCGATGAAGGAAAAGACTGCCACAAGTGTAAACATGATGGTGGGGATAAGCATCACCACAGCTGCACCCACATTGGTCCCAAAGAAGGATATCGCAGCAATCCAACCACTGCAAGGAGACCATAAAAAGGGCTTTGGTTAAATGACTTGAGCAATGCAGGCAAGAGATTCAGTTGCTTGGGGGACTTCTGCATTGGCTTTGTAGTTTGTGAGCTACAAACCTACTCTGAATTGACAGTCCTTTTCCAAACCTTTCATTCACCTGAAACCCCCTTTCCCCTAAGTAACAAATCCCACCCTTTCTCTAAGTGAAAAAAATCCCACAAATAAGTTAAAAGCAGCAGCATTTGTTTGATATGCAGGTGGCTCAACAAGCACCCACAGGATCACTACAGTACTGCACCATCTCTCTACATTCTTCTCCACACTCAACTCCACCCAGCGGCTGTCCTGAATTAGCTGAGCCATTGTACTTTAAAGGATTTCTCTCCCTCCCTTTCTTCCCCCTTAATGTTCTGCTTCATCGGGCATCAGAGTCAGAACAGCTGTAGTTAACTTAGCACCTGAACAGGAAAAAAAACCCCAACAAAAACAGCTTGATACAACAGAGTCTCCTCTCCTTACCAGACTCCCCAGCCAGGGATTCCTACTGCCTGGATAATGCTGATCACCAGCTGGGCCATGAAGGTGAAAAAGAAGGCCATGTAGCTGAAGGAACTGTCTGTCCTACAAGAGAAAGAGCTGACAGTCATCCTCCCCGCCGCTCTGAACCTCTCATTCACCACTATTCCAGGTGCACTCCAAGGGCAAGTGAGGAAGCTCTTCATTTGAACCTCCAAGGTCTTTGCCACCAGCTCAGCTAAATAATGCCTTTTTTCTGCATGAGAGATTCTTTGTTTTGTTTTGGTAAAGTGTGGTGAATCAGAATAGGAAACTGACAGTCCAGTGCAAATAGCTGCCCACAAAAAATAGTCAAGGTAGTGGTTCTTTGCAAAAGAAAGAAAGAAAGAAAAAAAAAAAAAAGGAAGATGTGAGGTGCTGAAGCTAGGTGGATGTAGCAGTTGAGAGACATGGCAAAAGTCAGATGATGGGGCCTAGATAGCAATAAGAATTTCACAGCTCTCATTTAGACATGTGAAGTAGCCTACAACTAGTCACAGGGCAGAGTCTCTTCAACACTCTATCTACTTAGAAGGCCCTATTGCATGAACACCTCACAGGAAATGGATTACATCCTCAACATCCCTGTGAGGAGAGGAAGTAATATATCCATTTTGCTGATGGGAAGCTGAGGTATTGGGAGTAGAGTACATGACTGCCCTCAAATCATGTAGGAAGTCTATGGCAGAGTAGGGAACTGAACCCAGGAAGACCAGTGCCCTCTTTACCATGCCAGCCTTCTATCCCCATCCTACCCATGGGGTATATGGAAGTATTCGCTGAGCTGGAGAATAAAGGTACAATACCACAAAGCACTACAATGAAGGAACTACTCTGATCTGCCTTTATAATCAATGCAAACACCTGCTATCCACCCCCAAAAGGTTTATAGAAATAGCTTCAGGGTAAAACAAAACCACCACCAGAAGCTTTGAAGATTCCAAGTTCTGGAGCAAAAGCCTAAACCATTTTAGTTGGATGGGAACAGAGCTGGGATGTTTCTACTCATTACACACTACTTGTGAATCACTTCAAGCTGCAACACACCAGAACACGGCATCTCAAGTCTCCTGTTAACATATATTTCTAGGTCTCTCATGACTCACTCTCAGGGAGGGGGTGGAATATGCTTTAAATGAGGTTTTTTATGGAGACCTGTGATCTTAAATCCTGATATTTGGAAGCTAAGGAATAACAGTGAAAGGCTGGGTGGGAAGGGAGGAGTTCCCAAACACATAGGTGGTCACCCAATTTGAGCATTGATTATTTGTGAGGAGAAAGGCAGCAAGAAGCCGAGATCAGCTGTGATCACTTACTTGAAGGCTTTGTATATAGGTCTAAACCAGCAGACATAGGAGCAGGGTGTAAAGAGAATGAGCCAGAGAATTGCCAGTCCAAAATTAACAGCTCCACCGCCTCCAATCAGCCATGCGAGGCAGCCAATCAGATTCACTGCCAAGGTGATGCTGTTCACTGCAAACATATACACACAGACACACAGAGGAAGCAAAGTAGCACATACACTGAAAGAAAGTAAGCTGTGATTGGAGAACCCTTTCAGGTGGTTGCTATCACAGGGTGCAGAAACCCTTACACAGGCAGGACCTCCTTAATACAAAAGTCAGAGTTTTGTCCCCAATTTTATTGCCTGTCTTCCCCTCCTCAAAAGTTCCCTCTGACAGTAGCTTCAAAGAAGCTGGGACATGGAGGCATCAACAAGTCACAGTCCAAGTAGGGCTACCCGGAATGTTTTACCCAATACAGGGCACGTGCAACCCTGAACTCTCAGAGTGGGAAAACTGAAGTGAAATCAAAATGTTCTCTCCTTCCACCTTATCATGGAAGAAAGAAAATTGAACTAAGCCCCTCACCAGCCTCCAGCAAATATATTCTCCACTGAGGTGTTCCAAGACACCAAGGTCTCTTCCCCCCTGGTGACCAACCTGCATAAGATGTTTAATACTGACTAACTGTCACAATTTTTTGAACTGGATTAGTGTGATAAATTTGAGGGTGTGTGTGTGTGTGTGTAAATATATATATTATATATACACGCGCACACACATATTTCTATTCTGCTCCTTTGAGGTTAAGCAACGAAAAAGTTAGAGCAGTGAAGGGCAGCCTAGAGAATCTCATCAGTACTCTTATGCCTCAGTACTTAAGAACTACTTTTAATTCCAACATCCTCTTTCCAAGCTGTATAATGAAGCAGTCACTCAGGATACTCTGTTGTATGAGACAGGTGTTCAGGCAACCAAGTGAACCAATATGGTCACTGGTGCATTACATCACACACCAGTCCCAGATGTTCCACTAGGAATCCTTATTAATGCTCTGCCTTTTTTTTTTTTTTTTTTTTAAGCTTCTTCCCGCAGTATCTTCTCTCCAAGGGATAGGCTCACCTGAAGCATCTCTTTGGATAGTGAGTTAATAGAAACAAATCTCAGTGAATCTACAGATATAGCATTTGTGCTTATACTCTTTGGGGATCAAGAGCCAAAAGGAATCCATTAAAACACAAGAAGAGCTAAATCAAGGGAGAGGGGTCAAAATAGCCATACACCTCCTTCCTATCACCTGGACAAATACACCTATGGGAATTATTTTTTAGGCTGAACACACACCAGGCTCTCCGAGCAAAGGAAGGGAAAATTATCCTATTTCCAATTCCTAATACGACACAGTGCAAGCTGAAAACTGGGACCAGGCTGGGTCAGTGAGCATAGTGGGAAGCTCCCTGGAAGAGGTAGATCCATGAGTGAGAAGCACAAACACCCAATCTCTTGGAGCTGATTCAGCTCCTTCTAACCTACACCTCAAGCACAAACCTGTCCTCAGGGAAAGTTACTTCAGTGTCATTCCTTTTAGCTTTCAACCTTCAAAGAAGCCACCTAACAAAGGAACAAAGGTCATCTGAAAGGCAAATGGTACCAGCTCACTTGCTCTGTCCATGCCAGGAAAGTCATGTCTGGTGCCTGCAGATGGAAATGTTCATGAACAAATCCACTTTCCTCCAACTTATACTAGATGCTCAGAGCTTCTACATAAAAATTCTATAGATATAAAGGGCTTAATCCATCTGTCTGTGTGTTCATCTGTCTGCCCCTAAAACACTTGAGGGGCATGGCTCCAGCCAGTGCTGTGCACGGGATGAACTGCCCATCAAGAATGACTGCGGGGACGGAGTGGGGAATGAGGCCACCGCTGCTGGCCTTCCCACTGCAGCCCTGCTCCTTGGAGGCGGCAGTGGCACAGAGTGGTGGCGGCATGGCACTGACCTCATCCCCCCCACCCCCTGTTCCATCCCCGCCATCATTCTTGACAGGCAATTCACTAGTAAGTAAATAAGCTCTGTTCCAGCTCACTCAGCTGTCAGCTCAGAAGTACTGACTCAGTAACAGAAATCTTTTTCCATCTGTCCCCCAACTAAAGAGGGCAGTCTTTTTTCACCATGGCTGTGGTGTCTACACAGAAGTTTTTCATATAGTGACAGTTCAGATAAACAGTCAATAGTAGCCCTGAAGACTTCTCCATGGTGTCCTACCACACCACTGTCACCACAACCTGGAGACAGATCTTCTGGGCAGAAAATTAGTAGGGCCAACAAGGAAGCTATTATTGCCAGTGGCAGCAATGGTTTCTATATACATATGTCCAGTGCACTCCAGGCTTTGGCATTGACTGGGGCACATGGAAGCGCACCCTGAGAGGAGCTGTGTGTCTGGTTTAACACACTTAAAAGCTGGGAAGGAGCCCTCCAGAAGTTTAAGGAAGGAGAGACCCTAATGTCCAGAGATCAGGACCTGAACTCAAATTTGGCAATTTGAGTCTCTGTTTTGCCAAAATCAGCAATGGCCAGAGTTTCTCATTCTCATCCAGCTAGGAAGCAAACATCACAGGGATGGGTACTTATTTAGCTGTATTCTTTTGTAAAGTTACATAACCATGCAGTCTTGCCACCCCAAGTGCCCTTGGTTCAGGAAGCCTGGAGCAAAGAGATGGCAAGCTCTGTGTCAAGTCACAGAAGGAAAGCAAAAAGAACACAGAGGAAGAACCACCCAGAGATGGTGTAAACCTCAGCCTTTCCTCCTTGGAAAACATCCTGCCACTGCCTGCTTTAGCAGCATAGGAGATAAGCAGGAAGTGAACCCTACATGAAGGAAGAGCTCTCTGGTGCCAACTAGTCCCATCACTTGTTTATTTTCTATTAGCTTGGAGAACAGCACATCTTTTAGGCAGATGGGAGAGGCAGGTAAGACCTGGCTATGAGGAAAACCCCAGGCTACTACACTATGGAGGGCAGGGTACTCTGGAGGCTACACCCTGTCTGCATCAAGCAGGCTTCCGGCTACATCAATGAGGCCCTCTAGTCACTAATTTAAAGTGGCACTTAGGCCTCAGAGGCAGCTATGAGTCCAGCTCAGCCATACAGCTGTCGAGTTTTCAGACCAGGATGTATGGGGAGGGTGACAGGGATAGAAAACAGCTCCATGGCAACATCATCAGCTGGTCTAAGATTCCCAACTAGGAGGGCTCTAACTGAAATTGGGATGAAGCAAGTGAGAGAGGAAGAGGGGAACCCTTTCAAGAGATCATGGCTGGGATATAAAGCAGGGAAGAGAGAGCCTTAATTCAGATACTGCTGTAATGTAAAAATAGGAAGAGTGTTGATGAGGTCTTGCAGCTCCCACATGATGAGCTCTCCAGCTGAGCGAACAGAACAGAGAGAATTGAGGCAGTAAACATTTCAGCTACAGGAAACTGTTTTGCTGGTTTGCTTCCTTAAAGCAAGCTCTGCTAGGGAGCAGAGGGTCTAAACAGTCCTCAGCCTGTGAAGCACAGTCACCAAGGGGGTTGGGAGAGAAGACACCCTAAAAAAGATTGTACATTTGGCTGCAGCGGAGGTAAAGCTAGAGACAGGCTGAAGCCCTTCAGAACAGTGGGAAAGATGGAATCCTGCTCCCTATTTACTGCATAAACCCAGTCCCCAAACCTAGAAAAGTTGATATCTCAGTCAAATACTGGGGTCACTGGTAGTTTAAACCACTCCATAAATAGACAAGAGACAAAAAATAGTCCCTGGATTGGGAGGCAGAATGAGGTTTCCCCACCCTGTGCTGCTCTGCTCTTTACATCAGCAGCTTCTGGAGAGGCAGCATTCAGAGGGACTGCCATGACCTACCCAATGCCTCTCCCTCCTACAGATACAAGGTACTTGACCCAGTACTCACGCATCCAGAGGTAGTAAAGACGCTTGACCATGCTGCGGTGCTGTGGGGGGATCTCTGCATCGAAATCCTGATAGAAACATGGCTTCAAGGGGATGAACTTGGGGAGGGGAGGAAAATTGTTCACTTTTTCTGCAAGAAGAGATTTCAAATATTGATTAATGGACAGAGCCTAATGCAAGGCCAGGTTCCTCCTAACTGATCAGACATTATTTGTGCGAGTACATCTGCTCTTGAAGTGGCAGTGAAAGTAGTGCAGCCGTGTTTTGTGCCTATGTCTCATGGATCTTCTGCACAATTTTTAATAAAAACAACCCCCCCCCCCCCCCCCCCATTTCTTCTCACTTCAGCCCAAGCTACAGGTCACATCTCTGACTCCACACCAGGCTAACTCAACTGCAAGGGACAGCATATTACATACAGGAAAGCACCAAGCCCCTTCATGAAAAAAAAACCAACGAAGAGCTCTTGAGGAGAGATTCATCCTTACCTGCCATGGTCTCTCTCAGCTTCTAGTCCAGAGAGAAATTAGGCAGAAGGCAGGGCAGGGCAGCACCAGAGAACAACTCAATATTGCCCAAACTGGAAGGAAACAAGAGATAGGAGTGACATTAAGGGAACAGATAGAGGGAACAAAAAGAAATAGTCCTTCCCCCCCCCTTATCCAAGCATCTACTGGCATTGATGCTGTTACTGGAAGGGAACATGTCCTGTACCATAGTACATCATCACAGCCTTCCCCCTCCCCCCAATCAAATCACAGGCAAATACTTGTAGCTTTTTGGCGTTCTCCCAGTTCCCAGTGTATATCCTTCCCAAGTTCAGAATCAAATCCAGCCGCCTCCAACCTTTTTCAAGCAACTGGCTATATTCCATCGTTCTCTGAAGTAATTTTCAGACAGAGATCCTAACTACTTGCAATCTCGGGGGGGGGGGGAGGAGGAGATATGACACGGAAATCACCTCTGGTAAAACAAACACTCCTCAGATGCTCAAAATAACTCACCTTCAAGGACAGTGCTATCATAAGGCATGGTTATATTTCTCTGTATGCTCTCTACCAGGCACACACCCCTGCAGCATTTATACACACAGACTTTTAATCGCAACATCTGGTGACATCAGTACAGAGTAAGCCCACTAGCTCCAAAGGTCTACAGCATGTGCACCAATTAAAGTGCTGGCTGGAGTCTGATGAGCAAAAGAAGATCCAGCAATGTGGGACAGGGATAGGCTTAGTCTTATGCTCCTACTCAAGTGACCTACATCTATACTGCAATCTATTTCAAGGAGAGGAGATCAGGCTAGAGTGCACGAGAGAGGCATACCTGAAACACTGACCCAACTGTGCTGTAATCTACAGAAAAGAACATGCTGCTCAGCAAAGGGCAAAGGAAGGGCTTGATAAAAACAGCTAGCTCTCTTGTGTTGCATGTAGCTATGCTGCAGACCCAGACCTGTGTTTGCATTTTCCTAAAGAATAGTCAAACCCAACCCCAAATGGATTGAAACCTAGATCTGGATCCAATGTGGCACAGAGTCCTATCTGTCAGCCTTTCCTAGCAACTCAAGGAAACTCCACGCATAATTTAAAAGCAACGCTGTCCAACTGGTGGCCCATGGGCCACATGTGGCCCATGTGGGGTTATTCTGTGGTGACAGCAGGAACAACTGCCAACAGCTCTGGGCTTCCCTTCACTCTAGCTTTTGCTTCTGGCACAGCATGGTACAGTGACATCAGTACAGAGTAAGCCCACTAGCTCCAAAGGCCTAAAGCATGTGCACCAATTAAAGTGCTGGCTGGAGTCTGATGAGCAAAAGAAGATTCAGCAATGTGGGACAGGGATAGGCTTAGTCTTATGCTCCTACTCAAGTGACCTACATCTATACTGAGCCATCAAGTCTGCAGTACCAGTGAAACCTACAGCACGGGACACTGGTGAGGTACAGCAGCGGAGCCCATGTCCAGGGGGCCGTGGCATCTGCATGGGACAGCCATGGGGGAGGGATGGAAAGTGCCCATGTGCCTGGTGCAGCTAGAGAGAAGGGTTGCCTATGGGCCCAGTGCAACAATAGGTCTAATATTGAGATCCTGAGTCAGTAAACTTGGGTCAATTGAGCAGATGAAGTGAAAGAAAGCTCGAGTCACTGTGAATGCAGTGACTTAAATGTATAAGTCTAGGGACTGAGATGGCCCCACTTGCCCCAAAAATGCAATGGAAAGTAGTAATCTTTCAGGAAGTCAAAAGGCATTTTAGAACAGTAGGACTACACAGGTATCTAGAAGTTTTTAGAAATCAGTATTGCCACTGTGAATTGCATTTAGGCAAGACAGCATTTACTGAAGCAGTGAAGTAATATGATCTTTGTGGCCAACACTGCCAGACAGGGGGATAGCCACATACAGTTTGGGTTTTGCTGATAACTACACAGCTGTGCATTAACTTCATCCTGGCAGCACCCAGGTCAAACAGTCCAGCTCCCACAGCCTCCTCATATATACATTAAGAAAAGTATATAAAAGAAAAATATACAGAACCCTACTGAAGTCTGCCCAGCAGCCATCAAGGCTTAAGGAGATCACACCCTGTGGACAGGAAAAACACTAAAAAATAGTTCTGTTGTTTACTCCAGCTGGAGGTTTTGAACAGGTAACCCAGTTCTTATGACCGATGGTGCCAAAGGCTACTGGCGGGCCTATAAGAGTTAGGCCTGTATCTACTCCAGGGGCAGGGAATTTTTTCAGCTAGAGGGCCACTTAACAAGTTTTGGCGAGCTGTCGAGGGCTGCAAGAGTAGCTCCATCCCTTGACAGGTGCCCTGCCCCCTGGTTGCTATCTTGGGACCAGAAGTCTTGCCCCTCAACCCCTGACCTTTGCCACAGAAGTCCCTCCCCCTTGCCCCTGGTAGTACTCCTTTTGGGAAGGGAGTTTGCCACCCTGGAACCAGAAAAAAAAACCAAGTTATATACTAAAAATCAAGTATCCACAATAACATATTTTAATTTTATTTTTAAAATATATTTTTCTCCTGATTTGTGTGTATTTGCATAGTGTATGTAGAGGTGATTGCATAATAGCTCAAAACCAAGTCTTACTCTTGTATATTGCATGGGGGTATGGGGCTTGTGGGAGGCTATGGGTATGGGAGAGGGTGTGTGCGCATGTCGGGTGTGGGAGAGGGTGTGTGCACGTCGGGTGTGGGAGAGGGTGTGTGCACATGTCGGGTGGGGGGTGGGGTTTGTGGGTATGGTGAGGTGTACACGGGAGCCCCCTCACATGCACCCCCACCCCGCAACAGCCTGGAGCCCACATGCCCTGTGGCGCCTCCCTACTGCCACCAACAGTGCACAGCCCCAGCCTGCCCTGGACTCAATACTGACAATACTGCCCACCCCGGACAACCTGTGCCTCAGATTTGTGCATCACAAATGAAGAGTGATATGGAATGCATTTAGGAAACAAGGGCCAGAAATAGAAGCGTTTGATATCAGGGGCCACATCCAGATGAGCACAGACATTTTTTCCCCAGGGGAATGCCTGAACCATGCGCACTCTAGGGCGTGGCAGGTTACCTCAGATGGGGTAGGGGAGGCTGGGTCAGCTACTGTGTTGGCCCCAGTAGCCTCACCTGGGGTTCTGGGGGCCTTCCAGGACTGCAGCTGTGGCAGGAAACCTGGCCACTAGCCAGAACATGGTTCTGGCCAGCCAGGCTCCGTGTTGGGTGGCACATCCTGCTGCCATGTGCGCCACCCCGCTTTTTTTTGGTGTGGGTTTTTTTTACCCTGGGATGAGTCTGCAGCACCACATGCAGGCAACGCCCACCTAGCACTCCCTGAAAAACTGAGCGTTAGGGAAAACTGAAACTATATGACGACCCAAGATGGCAACTGCAATTGTTTTTAATGACTCAGGATGGTGCTCATTATAACGAAACTCACTGAGCACCAAGTGAAATCAGGTATCAATTTAAAACGAGCGTTATAGCAAAACAGCATTAAGCAGGGGTTGCCTGTACTGCACATCTGAGCTCATCTGGACGTGGCTCAGGACGGTAAAAGGAAAGGTCGGAGACTGGAGATGCACGCAGTGGCTGGGCATTTCTGCCAAGACATGCAGGTGAGACTTTGCTATGTGCCCAGTTTGGGAGACATCAAACAGCTGAGCACATTTGTCATCAGTAAGATCTGGGGTTGCTCAGCAACTATGAAAATCAGCCCCCAAGATGGCTCAAATGGAGCACCCAGTTACTGAAGAACAAAGGATTAACACGCACATGTTTGCAAGCTTACAGCCAAATTAAAGACATTAAAAAAAAAAAATCTTTAATGATAACAACTTTTGGGCCTAATCTGTCAGTGCTGCTTTAATGGAGATGAAGCCAGCCATAAGCAGCCATCGAAACCAGGTCTATTATCCCTTCACTTGAATGCCCAGGATAGCTATGAAAGTAGCACTCAGCCTGATTAACTGGTCAACTACTTCATCAAAGCTTATTGCTTCTGGTGGAGATGACTACTAGTATAAACAGTAGAAAGTAAAGAATACGCAACACATTAGGTGAAACCCTGGTCCTAACAGAATCAGGGGGCGCATTGCCATTCATTTCATTGGAAACATTTGGCCTTTTTTTTTTTCTTTTTTTTTTTTTAAGACAGAAGAGAATAGACACTCTCTTTATGCAAAAAAAAAATTTAAAAAATCACCTACTTCTGCCTGCAGATCAACTGCATGTGCCCTCCACATCCCGGTGTTAAGGCCATGATTTTTCCCTATATAGTTGATGCCCTAAGTAAAAAAGAGCTTCCTGCCTGAGTCATTGATGTTTCTCTGACATGACTAGTAAAAAACAAACAAAAAACCAACAGAGCACCAGCTTATGTAGAGTCTTACTAGGGCTTTGTTTTACATGGATAAAAATTACTCTATCCCCCAGCTGAGGAAACAAATGTAAGCAAACAGAAGACAGTGAGTAAAAAACACCCCACACCCACCCTTTACACATGGGTTATGGGATCCATTTTTCACAGGAATACTCAACTCCTCTCTCTCCTGCAGGAACAAAGTGTAAATCACTGGGCTCCAACCCTGGCTCCCACATGCCGCGGGCACAGACCGCCCCAGTGTGCTCCCGCTGAAGGGAGCCCATTCACTCGCCTACCGCTTTGGGCAGGAATTCTCCCTTGCATATTCATCACAGCCAGGGCCGAGGCCCGGCTCTCCAGCACCCCTGAGCACCGTCTGTTACCCAGGCTTTGAACACATCTCCTTACAAAGAGCGGGATCCTGGACAAGAACTGCTCTTCTGAACCCCCCGCACCTGCGTCGGAGAGGCAGGATCTCCGCTGGCGCCCATCTCCCCTGGCCAAACACAGGCCAGATACGGCCGGCCTAAGGCGCCAGGCAGCAATCCTGGGCACGGCCGTGTCACTGGGGAGGAGCAACCAGGCCTCTCCGAGGACACCCCTGCATGCACACGCACATATGCGTGCATACACACATATGCGCGCACGCACGCACTCCGGGAAGGAGCGGTCCCCCGTGCACACGCAGGGCCCCGGCAGGATCCCCTCACACGCACCGCCGGGGGCGGGAGGCCTGTGGCGGCGCCGCAAGGCCCCGGGCGGCACTCACCTCCCGGCGGCGGCGCAGAAGCCCGAGGGCCCCGTGGCTCCCGCTCGGCTCCGCGCCCGTGCATTGACCCCCGTGCGCTCGGGAGAAGAGCGGCGCGGCGCGGCGCGGCGCGGCGCGGGGCAGAGCAGCTGTCCTCCCCCAGCGCGCGCCTGCCCCTCCGTGCCCCTGGCCCTCGCGCCCCAGCCAGGGGTGGCCGGCTCCGCTTGTCCATCGGCACAAAGGCTTCCAAGGACTTGAGAGCACCGTGACCGTAGACGTGGCACCCATCCCATCGCTCACAGTCGCACCCCCGAGCTCCGCTGCGCTGCGCCGCGAGGCATGGCATCCTCCCCGCGGCCTCACTTAGGACCGCCGGTGACACCCTGCGAGCAGGGACGGTGCTCGCACCATCATCCCTGGCGAGCCCTGCCTGGTGGCTTTTATTCGAGCAGTTGCCCGGACGCAGCGAAGAAGGGCTGGAACCGGGCGGGGGCGTTTGATAATCCCCCTCGCCCTCGCCCCCGCCCCCGCGCGCGCACGCCTTCAGGGACGCCTGCCATCCCAAGTGCTCAGCCGCACAATTTGACTCATTTCCGACACAGTTGAAACTCCTTGGCTGAGAGAAAAAAATAGCAGGCATGACAAATAACACACCCAGCATGAGAGGCTGTGCAAACGTGGTACTTCCTGCCTTATTGCTAGTTTATCATCTGGATACAATAAAGGAAAATGTACTGAAGAAGTGCTTATGCTCTGTGAAGGCTGTTGGTCAAATAATAGGCTGCATGGGTCTTATGTTTCCACTGCCACAGGCCAGGGTGCATGCTATTTACCATTTTACATGAGCTAGGTCAGATGAGGTCAGTACTTCACTGAGAAACAGCCTATGAAATGGCAGGGTGATGGTAATACAGTCAGCGGCCTTTTCCTTCTGAATTAATACCAAAGTTGTGCCTGTGTCTAACACTAGAAACTACAGCCCTGTTAATTTTGCAACATTTGCAATGAGAGGTAACGATTAAGACTTCACTTCTCACAGTCATTAAAGATCCCATGGGAGTTTTTGCAAATGCAGAGTGTTAGCCTCTGTCCTTGCCAGCTCCTAACCTAGCCTCTGCTATGATCATCATCTGCTTATTTATTGTATAGGAACCTGTTGTTCAAGTCACTGAACATACATGTAATGTAAAGTTGGTCCCTGCTCAAAGGAGTTTATAATCTAGACGCATGATGCAAGGCAATGGGAGGATACAATGCACAGAATAGGAGGAGCACAAAGTAACAGTGGCCTAAGTAGCTTCTTCTGAGCAGAGGATTCTTCTCCATTTTAAAATCCAAGGCTGGGTTGCCTTCCCTCCAAGGGACCTGGAGTCTCTAGATGTGTGTGCTTATCCTTGGAGTTTATGGAATAAAGCAGTAGTCATAGCATGAAATTCTAGCCCTGTTGAAATAAATGGGCTATTAACCACTGACTATAATGGGGCTAGCATATCACTCATTGTTGCCTATTACATTTTTGGTTGATTAATTGGTTATATTGCTGTAAATGGAAGAAGGATTTTCTTTCCTTTCATAGACCAAGCTTGGAAAAACAGATTAATGTCTTAAATTATTTGCAAGCTATGAAAATGGCAACAAAAGTTTTAAAAATAGGCAGCATCCTCCCCTGTGTATCTACACCTCAGTTTTAAAAAAGTGTCTTGTTCATCTCAGAACAGCCCTCATGAGTTTAGCCCAGCATCTTCTTTTCTTTCCTTCTTTTGCAATGAAAACTTTTTTCCTAAAATTGAATTAGCTCAGTGAAGTTGGTAAATAAAATATTATTACACATATACTATCCATTTAAGTCAGATCATACAGCACTGATTAATTCAGTTTAATTAGCCTTCCTTATGTCACTGACAGCTTTACAGATCATGAATCTACAATGAAAGTTGCCTTGCTCTCACTGCTTGGCTTACTGAAATTAGAAGGGACTGTTTCATTTTTTTAATGCCCCTCTCTTCAAATCTGAAATCCAAGATTCTTGGACAGCCCAAAAATGTTTAAATCCTATCAGTTGATTTAAAAAATATTATCAATTTGGATCAGGGTTGTTACAGGCCAGCTAGGCGCTGTGAGTGTATCAGCTGTTAGGCTGCTGGGTTCGGGATCAAGGAGGTGAGTCAGGAGTGAAGTAAAGGCAAATTTACTTGTAGCTTAGCATACAACAGTTAACAAAAAGGTTAATGTGACAAACAAATAGAATAATAATAAAGAGCTAATAGTAAATAATAACAACAGATAGACAAAATGACAAAGAGTTTTCACATGGGGTTGGCAATTTATTGGCAGTCCCTCTATGTCAGGTGCGCGCCAAGTTGTTCCAGCAAAGTCAGGCGTGCCCGATCAATGCTGTCCGAGGGGTCACTGGGAAGATCCCTTGGTCAGGATCTGGTCCTCGCTCACACTGGAAGTCTGGGGTCGAGGCTTGGTACAGTGATGGTCCTTCTGTCCCGTCCTTCAAACTGGTTACTTGACATGCGCGTTCCTTTATGACTTATTTTATGCTAATCTGATGGCTTTAGAGCCACTCACAATCTTCCCCTCTAGCTGCTACCCTATGGGATTAAAAGGTGTTAGAAATTATCATGAAAGGTTACCACCCGAACTCAGGTTCACCCAATAAGTAAATTACACCACATTACTTTGAGGTTTGAAATTAGCATTACTCTGCCCAAGCTCAACCGCTTGGTTTCTTATTCCTTGGAATGTGCTAATTATATTAGGTGGTCAGATTTTGTTATGGCTGACCTTTAAAAAACCTGCTAGATCAGCTAATCTTGTAGTTTTCCTTATTTTGGGGGCTCAGTCATTCCCATGATCAGTTCAAACAGTTAGATTCAACACTTTGGTTAAATTGTGACAGACAAATTCCACTTGCAGGTTGCAAACTTGCAAGCTTTGCTTTAGCTAATCTTAACTGCTAGACAATTGCCTGGATGTCTCCAAGAGCATATATTTATTGCTTATTATAGTAACCCCTCTGGTTCTGGCCACCACTAAGGGTGAGCTACACTTGTCCACACAGTCTTTGTGGCTTTAACTTTCCACCCTATATTTTTCTTAAGTTCCCATGTCTAAATTATGGACATCCCAGAGCACTGGAGGTTGAGAAGGATTCAAACAACATAAATCTGAGTCAAACAATTACTGCGGTGTGATATATCCCTGTCTCCATGGTGGATTTGAGACACACTAGGTCTGTACTGCAGGCTGTTAGCGGAAGCCCCACCCCACTCCAAATCCACATGAAATGGGCTTGGAAGTCTCCATGTGGTTTCAAGCAGACAAGTGAGTACCTCCTCATGACACCCTCACAGTTGGAACTAATTAGCATCCCTGCTATCAGTCAAACAGAGCATCTAACACATCTGAGAGGCCTGTAGGAGAAATTTTCTCCTCAACCTTTCAGGACAGACTGGCAAATTTGATGAAGGGGAAAGGTGAACTTGCACTGACCTTGACAGTGTTGTACCCATTCTGTGTGTACACAGAGACCTTCAACATCCATTGCTGTTCATTAGTAGCATACAGTGTTTTTTTAGTAAATTGAAAGTAACTGCTCCAGAGTCAGGAGCGTGTATCTGCTAAAGCCCATATATAATCAACAGAGAGACAGACGGATTCAATACTCACAGCACATTGCAGCTAGAGAGAAAGAACATGATAGCAAAATGTCTGTTTCGATGCTCTTCACTCATGTCAGCCAGTGATATGCATATAGAATCAAATAATAATAAATATTCATATTGTTTTCTATATCAGTTACTAACTTGATGAGGTTTCACCTCCTTCATACCTCCTCATACTCTTTTCCACACTGGAATGCCACTGAATCCCATCTCTTCCTACCAAGAACTCCTGCCATCTGACACATGTGAAGAGCAGCAAACTACAGGATGAGGGGGAAAAGAAAGAATTAATTAATATTTTATATTCACTTTCATTCAGAGAACCTAAAATAGGACAATTTGCTTTATTTTGTGATGAAAGTGGCTATGAAGTATTATTCCCATTCAACAGATGGACAAAGAAAATTACTGAATTGCCCAAAGTCAGCTGATCTGAGAGACAAGTCATCTGCAAAGGCCATCAGACTTTAAAGCTAATCTCTTTAACAGATCCTTTGCTTCCATTTTTCTGAGCAGGGACCGGGACATCCCCCCCACTGGGATTCCAGATGGACCCAGGGGAGGTGCAGCCAGACCCAGGGTCAGTGAGGACCTAGTCAGGGAACTTCTGGAGGGACTAGATGTGTTCAAATCAGCAGGTCCTGATGATTTCCACCCCAGAGTGCTGAGGGAATTGGCAGAGGTCATTGCGGGACCCCGGCACAGCTTTACAAGCACTTGTGGTGCTCTGGTGAGATGCCAGAGGACTGGAAAAGGGCCAATGTGGTCCCCATTTTCAAAAAAGGGAGGAAGGGGGACCCAGGAAACTATAGACCTGTTAGTCTTACCTTGGTCCTGGGGAAGCTCTTTGAGAAAATTATACAGGAGCATATCTGCAAGGGACCAGCAGGGGAGATTATGCTTAGGGGCAATCAACATGGGTTCATTAGGGGCAGGTCCTGTCAGACCAACCTGGTTGCCTTCTATGACCAGGTCACAAAAGCCTTGGATGCAGGTGTCACGGTGGATGTAGTCTTTCTGGACTTTAGCCTTCAACACTGTCTCTTACCCCATCCTCATTAAAATATTAGGCAACTGTCGATGCCTACAGTCAGATGGGTCACAAATTGGCTGGAGGACTCAGAGAGTGGTGGTGGATGGGTCATTTTTGACCTGGGGGGATGTGGGCAGTGGGGTTTCCCAGGGCTCAGTCCTTGGGCCTGCACTGTTTAATATCTTCAGCGGCGACTTGGACGAGGGGGTGAAAAGCACCTTGTTCAAGTTCGCAGATGACACTAAGATGTGGGAAGAAATGAGCACACTAGAAGAGAGGGACAGGCTACAACTAGATCTAGACAGGTTACAGAGGTGGGCGAATGAGAATAGGATCGGTTTCAATATGGACAAGTGCAAGGTGTTGCACCTGGGGAGGAAGAACCAGCAGCATACCTATAGGCTGGGGGACTCCCTCCTTGTCAGCACAGAGGCAGAAAAGGATCTTGGAGTCACTATTGATTCCAAGATGAACATGGGTCACCAATGTGGGGACGCGGTCAGGAAGGCCAACTGCACCTTGTCATGCATCCACAGATGCATCACAAGCAGGTCCAAGGAGGTGATCCTCCCCCTCTATGTGACATTGGTCAGGCCTCAGTTGGAGTACTGCATCCAGTTCTGGGTGCTGCACTTCAGGAGGGATGTGGATAGCATAGAGAGGGTCCAGAGGAGGGCCACTCACATGATCGGGGACAGCAGGGTAGGCCCTATGAGGAGAGGCTACGGGACCTAAACCTGTACAGCCTCCACAAAAGAAGGCTGAGAGGGGATCTGGTGG
>NW_005842355.1:865623-867010 GCF_000455745.1 Alligator sinensis
TTTGACCCCAGTGTTCTTTCCTGCCCATGGCAGGGGGTCAGACTTGATGATCTGCTTAGGCCCCTTCTGACCCTACCTACTATGAAACAATGAAACTATGAAATATTCAAATTCTGAAGTCCTGCTCCAAAGCCCTTCAAAGTCAATAGAAGACCCATAGATTTGCATTAGGTAATGCAGAAGGGAAAACAGAGACAGAAAGAGTTAAAAAAACCCAACAACAACAACCCAAACCAAGGTCTTTTTTTAATTTTTAAATCTATTGAAAAGCAGGATGCCCCCCGCCTGACTATACTAGCAAACTGGTCAGTGTCGTATAGTGGCCTCAAGGTGGTGCTCTGACACTTCCTGTACATCACATTTGCTCAACATACCTGTTTCCCCACCCTGAATACAAGTTAGAATAAGCTCTGTCTGAAGTGATGGGTGTTTGCATTAATTGCAGTCCAGGCAGTGAAACAGAGCTCACCTGCCAGAGGAAGGCCAGGGTACAAATGGATGCCAGCATCATTGCCAGGGAAGGATGTAGCCAGTAGTAGTGTGGAAAGTGCCTCCTCCTCAGTTCAGAATATTCTCTGAAGGATCCACTATTTAGACCATGTACCTAGGAAACAGCTCCTACACCCTCTCTTCTCCTTCTCTTGTCCTGTCTCTTCTGCTCCATCTTTCTCTGCTACTCATTCTCTCCTTACCTCTCTGCCCCCTTCCCACCTTCCATCGTCTTATCCATCTGCTTCTATTCTATATGTTAATCTTTCCTCCGGAACTCCAGTTAGATTTTAATACAACTGTTTTTGCAATGTTATTCCCTCTAAATTTCCATCTGTTCACATATTTGACAGAAAATGATGCTCTGAAAACAGATGGACATTAGTGCAGACCACCTGTGGCCAAAAATGGCACTCCTATCCATTTTAGGCAAATTCTTTCCTCTGTCTACCACCTGTGAATTTAGTGCTTGATCAACAGCCTGAAAACCTTGGATCTAATACACTAAGGGTGAAAGGTATGCCTGCTCCTTGCAATGCTTTGTTGTTGGGAGTCCAAACTGGTCTCAAGTGGTGAAGGGCAGGGACTGAACATTCATGGAGACTAAACAGTGTTCCCAAGCCTAGAAGCGGTACCCACAAAGCTAAGATACTTGGATTGCCCACACTTGGGAAGCCTGCTGTGCTGTTAGTGATGTGTAGAGCTTCAGTCTCTGGGACACTCAGTCCAGCACCTCTTATCAGAGTAATGTTACTGTAGCAGACTGCTGGCTTGTAGAGGCTGGTACCAGGCTGTGCACATCAAGCTGTGGCAGTGATTGCAGATCTGCCCAGAAGGACCTGATCAGCTGATAGGAATATGTAGCTGGCACAAAGGGAAGTCAAAAGGCTTCCAGGGA
>NW_005842355.1:867020-876486 GCF_000455745.1 Alligator sinensis
CTGAGAACTGGGAATGAGAGAGAGTTACCAGGCTAGCAGCTGCAACACAGGGCCAGGGTATGCTCTCAAGGTCTGGGAAAAAAGAGAGAGAGAGAGAGAGATAGGGTGAGGGTGACTATACAGGACAATGTGAAATCAAGAACACTGCCCTGCCCTTGCTCCAGGCTGTGGAAGTCAATGGCCCATAATGACCCATTGCTCTTTACTTCACAGGTATTAACAATCACAGGTAAAGTAGCAATTAGTGTTAATGGTCAGTCCACTAATCAAGCTAACCTATTTTAGGGCAATTTTACTGTCTGCTAGGACTTCCTATTTCACAGCCTCTGATGCTCTGCCACTGTACCCCACACCCAGGAATGCTCATCTCAATTTTCACCCGCCTGTCCCAGCCACATATGGTCACCCTACAGAGGGGAAAGAGAGAGGGAGTTGCCAGGTTAGTGGCTGCCAGACAGGGTCAGGGCATTTTCTCAAGGTCTGGAAAGAGGCCCAGGGGCTGTGAGGCTGGAAACAGCAGCACTACACCAGGGTACTCACTATGGAGGCTGATCTGAGAGTCCTGGTTTCTATTCAATATGCTAAACTTTTCTCAGGACCTCCCTGAGAAAAGGAGGCAAAGAAGGAAGACTGAGAGGCTGAGAGCATCTGAGAGCCAGAATCATGTCTCAGGGTCTGGGAGAAGGCCCAGGACTGTGAGGTAACTCTGGATGGACTATGTTTATGTCTGCTTATGGACTTGAGGGTTTCTGTTCTGGTGTTTTCTGAGAGGCAAGTGTGCCCAGGAAAATAAAGAACTGAGTTCTTTAAAGACTGTCTGTGCTGAGCAGTCCCCAGCTCACTACAATTACAAACCACCTCAGAGCTAAGACTTGCAAATCTCTGTTTCCACCATAAACCTGCACTTTCCAGCCATTCCATGTATTTCTCAGACATCTACTTGATGCCTTGTCATCATCTTACACCAATGGTGCTCAAACTTTTGGCTCTGTGGGCTGTGTGATTGGCATGGAGTCTCGCCTCCCAGTGCTGGACTTGGCTCTGCCAGCCACAGCAATTAATGGTACCACCACTCCCCCACTTCCACATTTCCAGACCTGGGGGGAGCCCCATGGACCAGACTCAGCCCACAGGCTGAAGGTTGAGCACTACTGATCTTATACTGAGAATGGCCAAAATGGGATTTTTTTTATGTGTTCTCCCAAACTTCCACCCAGTTCTTATCTTCCCCCACTATACTTCTCATCATTCACTATACTTTCATGACTCCTTTCTCTCCTTTAACCCACACAGCCAGACCATAACTGTCCTCCCCCTTCTTCCATCTCAGCATTTACAACCTTTGCCAGAACTGCTATCACCATTGCCAAATCTCCTATCAGGACACTTACTGCTGGTATTTCTGAATCCTCGAGTTATTGCGAAAGCCTCATCACCTTCCAGACACAGACATAAGCACATGTTCTTTTGCTACGTGCCAAGCACAGTCACTGGACTCTTTTTTCTTGCCATTTGATTTGATCACATCAGCTTTTTGTCTGAGTCTCTTGGAAGTCTCCTTCCTCATCTGCAATTACATCAATTCTTATTACCACCTCTGCCACCCACTACTACCCCTCCCTTTTATAAACTTAGCTTTGGCCTCCACCCACTGTGCTGCCAGGCTGTAGCCTTGTTTGCTTATGGCTTAGACAGAAATGACCCTGTCTTGAGCAGGAGGTTTGATTAGATAACCTTCTGATGCCTCCTCTAGCTCTGTTTATCTATGAATCTATCAGCTCCTCAGAAAATCACCTCTGTGTTTTCTTCAGTTTACCCACAAGGCCTCACACTTCTGCATGCTGCCTATACTGAATCAAGCTGACATATATATATGTAGGCTGAATCATATATATATATATAGAGAGAGAGAGAGAGAGAGAGAATCAAGCTCTCTCTCTTACATACACATACACATATACAATTTTGTTTACCGTTAGTTCCGTCCCTTAATTTCTGTTTATTTGTCTGCTCCTAAATTCCTCCCTTATGAAATGAAGTCTTCTTTTAAGTATATAGAAAGCCCCTAGTAGATAAGGGGTACCATGCTCATTTTAGTAGCAAAGAAAGCCAGTTCAGAAGAACCAAAGGCAGAGGGATGTGATTAATTTTAATTCCAGCTTCTTTGGATTTTTATTTCTGTCATATTGATGCAGTAGCTTTGCTAACAATCCCTAGAGGCCTGTTAACCCATTGGTACACCATAAAATAAAAAACTAATTACAGGGGTGTAGGTTGTAGCTGTGTTGGTCTAAGAACATAGGCAGACAAGGTTCCTTGGGCAAATGTAATATCTTTTATTAGACCAACACAAATAGTTGGAAAATAATTATTAAGCAAGCTTTCGGGTTCAAAAACCCTTTGTCAGGCTAGGGAAGCTGCAGCAGTTGGTGTGTGCTCTTCCTGGATGGAATGAAAAGTAAAGAAGCCAGCGGCTGGGCTGGTATGCATACAAGACAGGTAGTCAGTGAAAATGTAGATTGAGGAGTCAATGGGTGAGAGAGAGGCTGGGGGGCGGGGAGGGGGAGAGAGAGAGAGAGAAGGGGGATGAAAGTGGAGAGATACCTGGGGAGTCAGATGTCAGGCAGGTGATAATGTGTCATAAATCCAATGTCTATATTTAGTTCATGATTTTTAGTATCCAGGAGGTTGATGAAGTGGAGTTCATAGGCTCGTCTCTGGGAAGTGTTTTGTAGGTTTCCTTTGAGGATCAGGACTGAGAGATTGGAGAGAGAGTGGTTTTCTTGTGAGAAATGTGCCCCCACAGGTAATTGGGTGTTCCCGTCTTTGATAGATTTCTGGTGTGCGTTCATTCTGGTGCGCAGTTGTTGTTTGGTCTCTCCTACGTATTGTCCATCAGGGCATTTGGTGCATTGGATGAGGTATATTACATTTCTGGAGTGCTTCTGGTGATGAGGCTAGCGAGGTTCGGTGCTTGTTTGAAGGCTAGGATGGGTGGCACGCACACACAATACTATAAAAGAAAAGTTCCACGACAGGATGTTTGCAGCATCACAAGACCAGTTGCAAAGTTACTAGAATGCTACTGCCTTGCAGGGAAGCAAAGGGTTGGATGTGGCAGTGACTTGGTCATGTCTCTTGACAAAAAATTGTGTCTGCTTGAAAGAATGCTTGCTGAAGTGTTCTGTGATGGCTAAACCGGCATTCAGAGGGTTAAACCTGGTTTTCTGCTGCTTATCAATGTATTGCAGAATGCTTATAGCTAGAAGAAAGAGTATAAAAGGAAGCTGTGTAAAAGGAAGCCATTGTGGTTAAGCATTTCCTGTATTTTGTTAATGCATTTTGCCATACTTTAAAGCCAGCTTCATTAGCGATGACGCAGCTAAAATTAATCATATAAGGAGGGGATTGTGATTATAATCATATAATCACAAAGGCTTGTACTGCTATTGGTTAGTCATATAAGGAAAGTTTGTAGTATAGAACTATAATTGGCTGCAAGCCAACAGCTAGCTCAAAAATCTATAAATTTGCTGGTGCATCCAGAAATCAGCAGAAGGAAAACGCAGCGTGGTAAAGGAAGCTATCATTGCGAAAGAGAAGCTGCAGACCTGAATTCGGCGGGTTGGTGGGTCCTGAGAAGCCCAAAGACTGAATACCAGGGTCCTTCGCGGTACCCCTTTGGACAGTGTGGATTGGGGACGCCTGACTTTGCTGGATTTCGAGAGGCTTGTCGTATACCAGGCATAAAAGGGGACTGCCGATAAGTTGCTGACTCGGAGATTTACTGT
This sequence comes from Alligator sinensis, assembly GCF_000455745.1. NCBI lineage: Eukaryota > Metazoa > Chordata > Crocodylia > Alligatoridae > Alligator > Alligator sinensis. The sequence continues at coordinate 870,812 of NW_005842355.1, forward strand.
CTGTCTTTGTTGTGTTGTTAAGCTTTGCATAATTACGTGGTTGTTAGATCAATAAACCTTTCTTACCTTTTTACCCCAACCACTCTCTCAATCCTGAACCAACCCATTGCAGGCAGCTGGGACAGTTGGGTCTGAGTGAACACTCAGTGTGGAGCCCACCCCAGCAGATCAATAATTTGGATTCTTAGTCTACACTTTGATGGATTTATGTGCAGGTCTTTAATCCAAAAGAAATATATTGTAGGTTAGATGGTCTCTGGCATATTGACAAAGCGATGGATGGTAAAATGAGATGGGACTGATTGTCTGTTTGCCTGTCTGTAAGAATAGCATCCAAATGCAAGGCATGTGTTCTCCCTAGTGTTGCACTAGTCTGGATAGAGCCACAGGGTGGTACATAGCCAGGGTGGGAGCAGCATGGAAATACCCCTGCTCCTGCTGCTCCCTTTTATGCCCCAGTTGGATTCCAACTTGATGCATACAGTTCCCCCTTTGTCACTCTGCATGCTTCCCTATTATGAATATGGTCTTTGCTCCTTCAGATCCCTGCCTACCACTTTGCAGTACTTCATTAAGAGCTATTCCCTCCCCTGTAATGGAATGTAAATGGAATGGATGTAAATGGAAACATAACATGCGAAGGGGAATTGGAGAGCCATGATAAGCTGTGCCCCCCTAACCACTCAGGGCTCTGGGAACCTGAGGTCTCTGGGATTTAATCCTATACTGCTATGCACTATGACAGGGGGAAGGGATTGGAAAAGAAGAGGCTCTGCCCTTATTTAGATTCCCCACACCATGGCCTCCAGTATGTGGGATGGACAACATCAGTTGAGGGTGAAGGAATGGCAGTGAACCTGGGTATGGGAGGGTCCTTTTCTCTTCTACCTCACATCATCCCAGCTGATCAGCCTTGGGATGCAGGGTTTATTCCCAACACCAGTGGAAACAGCAATGGCTTACCTCTCTATCTAAAAGGTGTTTGCTCAGTATTTGGTACTCCTTTGATGGGGAATAATGTACAATTGGCTGCCTGTGCATTTCGGATCATAGGAAAATAGGCTGGATGGGACCCCATTAGTTTACTTAGTCCAGCCTCCCCTCTCAAGGCAGGATCATCCCTGACTAAATGACATGGCTCGGAGCAATCCCAGCAGGGTCATGAGATACTACAGGGCTTTGGGAGCAGGGCTTATGGGGAACAGGTGGTTTTCCTCAATCCTTCCAGTTTCAGGCTATGGGAGGAGGAGGGAGAGGAGGATTAAGGTAGTCAACCAAAGACCGCAGCGCTGGTGTCATCATGAAGGCTTTGGCCACACAGTCCACTCTTTGATGAGGGAGGCAGTGGGCTGCTGGGAAGAGACGGCCTCCATCTCACTGCGCTGGGGAGGAGGCTCTTCTCAGTCAGACTGACTGATCCTCTTGACCGGGCTTTAAACTAAACCTGCCGGGGGATGAGGGGACTACCGGCACAGCAAGACCACTGGGCAACTTTTCCAAATCTAGCAGGCTAAGGCACTTAAGGGAATTCACCCCTACCCCAGCCCCAGAACAATCTGTAGGGAAGGCAAGGGCCCCCAATGGGACATTTACGTGCCTGTATACCAGCGGCCTGCCAAGCCATTTTCTGAGGCCCAAGGTCCCTCGCTCAGGATAGACGGGTGGGGGAGGGGAGGGGAGCTGCTCACCCCCATGGGGCCAGGCTCATCACGTGACCCGGGTCCCACCACCACCGCCCCAAGGGCTGTGCGGTGCGGGCTACCCCAGCCACGCCTGACAGGACAAGCTGGGGACAGCGCCTACTTTTACTTCTCTCCAGCTCGGCCCCTTTCCCCCAGCATCCTTCCCACCTCCTGGGACCTGCCGGGCTCAGCGGCCACGGGGCGGGAATGGGGCGTGGTGCCTGGTGCAGGCAGTCGGCAGGGCAGCCCTGGGGGGGCCTCGGCAGGTGGGGTCCTGGCGTGACCTCTGCGGGGTGAGGCGGTGGGAGCTGGTGTCTGCCGGACCCCGTGCTCTGGGCTCGCAGTGCTGAGGCCACCAGGGCTGTGTGTGCGGGTGGCTGGGCACCACAGCATGCGGGGCTGTGTGGGTGGGCGGGTGAGTGGCTGCAGTGCAGTGGCCGCCTCGCTCCGGCCCGCCTCGGGCAGCGTTGGCTCGTGGGGCTGCGCTGCTCGGGGGATGGGGATGTGGAGCTATTTATTTCTCCCCTTCAGTCTCTGGGGCAGTAGCTGGCTGGATGCAGAATGGGTCCCTCCTGCACCTGCCCACCAGCAGCTACCATGAACCTTGCAGTAACAGGCAGGTGCAGTAAGGCCGCACCGGCAGGGGGCCTCAGGGTGTTTGAATATGGCTCGCCGGTCCACTGGGTGATAAAAAGTTCATGATCCGGCCCCACATTCAAAAAGGTTGGACACCCCTGTTGTATACCAATGCCAGGAGCTTGGGGAACAAACAAAAGGAACTGGTCCTCCTGCTAAACAAGAATGACTACGATCTCATAGGGATAATGGAGACCTGGTGGGACTCCACCTATGACTGGGCCACAGGTATAGATGGCTATACCTTGTACAGGAGAGATCATGTGGACAAAAGGGGCGGGGGTGTAGCTCTCTATGTCAAGGCAACATTGGCACCCAGGGGGGACGACTGGAGACTCTCTGGGTTAAAATCTGTGGTGAACGTGGCACAGGGGACACAATGGTGGGAGTCTACTACAGGCCTCCTAGCCAGGATCAAGAGCTCGACCAGGAATTTGCCAGGGAACTAGCTGAGGCTGCACACTCCTGGTGCATGGTTGTCATGGGAGACTTCAACTACCCAGACATCTCATGGGAAGAGCACTTGGCCAAATCCAAATGGTCACAAAGCTTCCTCATGTGCGTGGATGAGCTCTATCTGACTTAAGAAGTCTATGGACTGACAAGAGGCAAAGCACTGCTTGACCTGGTACTGGCAATGGGGGATAACTTAATCGGCAACCTAATGATCGAAGGGAAGCTGGGAGACAGCGACCATGAGCTGATCACCTTCACCATCCGCTGTAAAGCTGGCAAGTCAGTCAGCAATGCAGAAGTCCTCGACTTCAGAAAAGTCAACTTTGACAAGCTCAGGCGGCTTGTTGGCGAGGCCCTAAGGGCCTATGACCCAAAGGGGAGGGGAGTTCAGGATGAGTGGTTGGTCCTCAAGGGAGCGATCCTGGAAGCATGAGCAATGTCTATCCCATCTTGGAGGAAAGGCAGCAAAAGGGCACAGCAGCCCCTTTGGGTCTGCAGGGAACTAGTGGACCTCCTGCGTCTAAAAAAGACTTATAAAGGGTGGAAGCCTGGATCCACCTCAAAGAAGGAGTATTCTGCATTGGTCTGGACCTGTAGGGAGTGAACCAGGAAAGCCAAAGCTGCAACTGAACTCCAACTGGCTACACGTATCAAGGACAATAAAGAGTCTTTTTTTAGATATGTGGGGAGCCAGAGGAAAAGCAAGGGTAAACGTTGGAGCCCTACTAAACCAGATGGGACAGCTGACAACTGACACCCAGGAAAAAGCAAACCTGCTTAATGGGTATTTTGCATTGGTTTTTCACCAGCCCCAAGGGATGGCCCTGCTCAATATGGTATGGGACAGCCAGGGCGAGGGAGAAATGTTACCTTTCATCAATGTAGACCATGTGAAGGAACACCTTGAGAGGCTGGACACCTTTAGGTCAGCCAGCCCAGACAGTTTATGCCCCAGGGTACTTAAGGAGCTGGCAAGCATCATAGCTCAGCTACTGGCATGGATCTTCGAGAACTCATGGTGCTCAGGCAAAGTGCCCAGAGATTGGAATAAGGCCAACGTGGCACCTATCTTCAGAGTGTGGTAATAGACGGAAGTAAATCATCATGGTGAGCCGTGACCAGTGGGGTCCCCCAAGGTTCCATCCTTGGGCCTATACTCTTTAACATCTTCATTAATGATATGGACACTGGTATCAGAAGTGGACTGGCCAAGTTCACCAATGACACCAAACTTTGGGGTAAAGTGTCCACACCTGAGGACAGGAGGGTGATCTAAGCTGACCTTGACAGGCTCAGTAAATGGGCAGATGAAAACCTGATGGCATTCAACACTGAAAAATGCAAGGTACTCCACCTTGGGAAGAAAAACCTGCAGCATGCTTATAGGCTCAGCACTGTTACGCTTGCTAGCACCAGGACCGAAAGGGACTTGTGGGTCATGATTGACCACAAGATGAATATGAGCCACCAATGTGATGTTGCATCTGGTAAAGTGAGCAAAACTCTGGCTTGAATCCATAGATGCTTCTCAAGCAAATCCCAGGATGTCATCCTCCCACTGTACTCAGCCTTGGTGAGGCCGCAGCAGGAGTACTGCATCCAATTCTGGGCTCCACAATTTAAAAAGGATGTAGAGAAGCTTGAGAGAGTCCAGAGGAGAGCCACACGCATGATCAGAGGGCAGGAAAACAGACCTTATGATGAGAGGCTGAGAGCTATGGGACTCTTCAGCCTGGAAAGGCTCAGGGGGGACCTGGTGGCTGCCTATAAGTATATTAGGGTCTGGAGGAATGCCTGTTCACCAGAGCGCCCCAAGGGATGACAAGGTCAAATGGTCACAAACTCCTCCAAGACTGTTTCAGGCTGGACATAAGGAAGAACTTCTTTACTGTCCAAGCCCCTAAGGCCTGGAACAGACTGCCACCAGAGGTGGTGCAAGCACCTACTCTGGACTCCTTTAAGAGACACTTGGATGTTTATCTTGCTGGAATCCTTTGACCCCAGCTGACTTCCTGCCCTTGGGGCAGGGGACTGGACTTGATGATCTTCTGAGGTCCCTTCCAGCCCAAATGTCTAAGAAATCTATGAAATAAATCATCCCAGTCAAGTGTCTGGCCAGCTTACTCTTCAAAATTTCCAGGATGGAGATTCCACAACATCTCTAGGTAGCCTATTCCTGTGATTGATCATCCTCATATTCAGAAAGTTCCTCCTAATCTCCAATATAAATGTCCTCCGCTACAGATTGAAGCCATTGCTCCTAATCCTGTCCCCAAGGGCCACAGAGAATGGTTTATCTTCATTCTCTTTGTAATCGTCCTTCATATATTTGGCTAGCTAGCTGAAGATCAGCAGCCATTTTTTAATCATTTAAACCCCTGGGCATATTAGATGTAAAAAACTCCCAAATATGAATGGCAGCTTTTCACTTCTACTTTGCACTGGTGCAAATATCTCTATGAGGGGCAGGGTAATGAAGGAGCAAACCCCTGGCTTTTACTTGTGTCATGCTCTGATAGCAGGATTCTTTTCATTTTACTTTGCTTTGCTGACTCATTGATCCAGGTTGAATCAAAGTTTCACATTAATTATTTCTCTAGTTACAAATCCTTCTCTCTAATAAATTCCCCTTGTGCAGGAAAGGGGGCAAAGGGGCCAAGAAACTCTCTTGGCCAAACAGGGAAATCTAGGAAAGCCTTGGGACAAAAAAAGAGGCATATAGGCTGTGGAAGCAGGGGGTATATACCAAGGCAGAGTATACATACCTGGCCTGCACTTGCAGGAAGGCCAGCAGAAAGGCCAAAGCAGAAATGGAATTTAGGCTGGCAACAAAAATTAAAGACAAGAAAAAGTCCTTCTTCAGGTATATAGGGAGCAAAAAGAAGGCGCAGGGTAGCATAG
>NW_005842355.1:876517-887050 GCF_000455745.1 Alligator sinensis
AAAAAAAAGGGGTGAAGGGGGGGAGGTTGGGGGGGGGGGGGGGGGGGGGATAAAGCTGAGCTCTTCAATTAGTTTTTTTGCCTCTGTATTCCTGAACTCGGATCAGGACAAATCTTCCAACTGGATCATAGATAGCAGGGCTGCCACAAATTTCACTGGCTGGTTTGTTTTGCCATGCAGAGCAGCTCACCTCAGGTCTTCTTAGGCCCACTCTCCACCCTTCTCTGTCCCGATGTGTCTCCCTCATGCTGCGCACGCAGCTCCTTTTATACTCTTCAGGGCTCCACCCCTCAAGTCTTCCAGACCTGACAGTGTTGCAGTCTTCAACCCTCTCACCCTCCCCTCAGGAAAGGGGCATGACTTAACTCCTCTTGCTGCCTCCTGATTGGTAGATGGGTTCCACCAATCAAAACAACAAAATCTCAAGGCTGGGACTCAACCCAAGCTCTGAAAGGCAAACCTGCTACACTCTCGCCTGTGGGAATCTTCACTGTCCCTGGTGAAGGTCACATCCCCAAGCCCAACTCTCACTGGACCCATAGGGTGGTGATGGGTACCTCTCCTGGTATCCCAGGGGCATCATACGTAAACCACCTTACAGGCCTATGGTCACGTGTGGGATGAGGAGTGAGGACAGGCTCTGGGCTCCCAGGAGGCCCAGGCAGCGCAGGTCTCATGTCACCCATGGTGCCTTCTCTGCTGGTGCATGGAGGTGGCAAAGATGTCTCTCTGTGTGAGCCTGAAGGTAGATCACCCTCCCCGGCAACTCCCGTGGGTGGGGCTTCAGGCACCTCAGGCCTCACCCAGTTCACCTTCCAGAGCGGGGGGCCCCAGGCTGGGGTGGAGCTCTGACGGATACCACCCACCACAGCCTGAGCTGGAGTCAGACTCTTCGGGTACTATGGTGGGTGGAGGTGCAGGTGCAGGTGTATCCTCCTGGCAAGAGAGTCAGGGCCGGGCCTGTGGAGGTTGTTGAGGCGGTGGGCAAGGCCCCACTAGTTCCCCTATAGGCAGCAGGAGGTTTCTGTGTACAACTCACTTTTGTCCAGGCCCAGCCTCTGGGGCAATCTCATATACCGGTAAATTCCCCATCTGTCAAACTATGGTGTAGGGCTCAGCCCTCCACCAGTCCACAACCTTATGTCTGCTAGCCAATGTGAGATTGTGTAAAAGCCCCCAGTCCCCTGGGCAGTCCCTGCTCCCATACGCGAGCATCATAGTTCTCCTTGTTGATTCCTCCCCGCGGCATCAGCTGCCAGTTGGTACGCTCGCCTCAACCAGTTCCGCAGCTGTTGGGCATACTGCCCATGGGTTAAGTGCTGCTCGTAGGCCTTCTCCACCCCAAAACAAAAGTCTATGGGCAATCGGGGTTGTCGTCTGAACATCAACAGATAGGGCTGACCCCAGTGGCATCATTACGAGTAGCATTGTATGCACGTACCAGGTAAGCCAGATACTGGCGCCAGGCAGCCCTCTGCTCATGTCTTAAGGTGCCGAGCATATTCAGGAGTGTTCTGTTGAATCACTCTGGTTGTGGGTCCCCCTGCGGGTGGTAAGGGGTAGTTTGGGACTTTCGAATCCCCACAATGGCAAACACCTCTCTTAGTAGTTTGATTTCAAAATCTTGGCCTTGATCTGAGTGTATTCAGGTGGGCAGCCCAAACACCGAAAGTACTTTTCCCAAAGCACCTTTGCCACTGTCCAAGCAGTCTGGTCGCAGGTGGAGAAGGCTTGTGCGTATCGGGTAAAGTGATCAGTCACCACAAGTATGCTGCCCTTTTGATTTCCCTCCCCTTCTATGGATAAAAAAATCCATGCACACCAGCTCCAATGGCTGCGAGCTCTGTATGGTGTGCAAGTACGTTGTTCGAGTTGGCAGGGTCTTCCTCCTTATGCATCTCTCACAGTTGAGACATTTACCTTTCATGTCCTCTGCCATCTGGGGCCAGAAGAAACGTTCCCTAACTAGAGCCTGGGTGCACTCCATACCCAGATGACCAAAGTCATCACGCAGGGCCCTGAGTGCGAGCGCCCGTTGCTCCTTGGGAAGGATCAGTTGTAGCAGCGTCCTTCCCTCTGGGTCTTGTACTTCACGGTGCCGCACCCCATCAATGAGCTGCAGCCTTTCCCACTCTCTCACTAGAAGATGGGCCACAGGGGTGATTTGTGCAATGTGGGGAGGGTGCTCAGTGCTCTTCTGTCGGGCCCACAACATGTCCCTCACATCAGGGTCTTGCTGCTGGGCCCAGCGCCATTCGGCTGCTGTCATCTGGGGAAGAACAGCAGGGGTCAGGGTTGTATACTGTGTCCACGCCTGTGGTATCCCATCATGTGGTATTCCTAGGGTCTCAGCCACACAGACCACATTCACTCCCTCAGCCACAGGGTCCCACACAGACAAATCACAGAGGGCCCAGACTGTCTCTGGAAGCAGCATGTCCCGGTCAGTTTGGGACACCAGTCTTGAGAGGGCATTGGTGTCAATGTTCCACCACCCTGCCCTGTAGTGCAGGCTAAATTAATAGTCTACCAGAGCAGCCACCCACCGATGACTAGTCACATCCAGCTTTGCACTGGCCAGTATGTAAGTCAAGGGATTGCTATTGGTCCATACTTGGAACGTGGTTCCATACAAGTAATCCCTGAACTTCTCAGTGACGGCCCACTTAAGAGCCAGGAACTCAAGCTTGTGTGCTGGGTATTGGGTCCCACTGGGTGCCAAACTTCAACTGGCATAAGCTACTAGGCATCACCATCCTTCATGCAGTTAATACAGGACAGCCCCCAGTTCTGATAGACTGGTGTCTGTGTGCAGAATGAATGGGTGATTTGAGTCAGGATACACCAACACAGGTGCTTCCATAAGGCACTGGATGATTTCGTGGAATGCGTCTTCACACTGAGAGTCCAACCATGACCTGAAAGGCTCTGTAGGGCTGTGCACCTTCTGAACCCCTTGGGCCGGGTCCTGGGCCCCCCGCTTCTTAGAAGATTTCCCTATTTGGTACCCTCAGGTGAGTTGGTTCAGGGGCCTAGCAATGGCTGCATAGTCCAGTACAAAACTCCTGTAAAACCCCACAAACCCTAGAAACCTCTTAAGTTCCCTGTAGTTGGAAGGACACGGCCAAGTGGTCACAGCCTTGACCTTTTCCAGGTCAGTGCTAACTCCATTTTGGGATACAATGTGTCCCACATGTTTGACAGAAGCTTGGAAAAATGTGTACTTGTCAAGCACCAACTTAAGCCCAGCAGCTTCAAGACAGTCTAGCAGGCAGAGAAGCCTTTTGTTGTGCTCCTCAAGGGTTTTCCCAAACACTATGAGGTCATCCAAATATACCAGCACCTGTGTTAGATGCATATCTCTGGCCACTTTCTCCATTAAGCTCTGAAATGTGGCTGGGGCTCCTGAGATGCCTTGTGGCATGCGCTCAAACTGGAAAAACCCCAGTGGGCAGATAAATGTGGTTTTCTCTTTATCTGCCTATCTGAATGGGATCTGGTAATATCCACTGTGGAGGTCCAGCACGGTGAACCATTTGCTGCCCCCAAGACAGTCGAAGGCCTTTTGCACTTGAGGGATGGTGTATTGATCGACCACCGTGCAGGCATTCAATACACAGTAGTTGATGCACATCCACAGATTTCCATTCTTTTTGCACACAATCACAATTGGTGAGATGTAGGGACTTTTAGATTCTGTGATGATTTTGTGGTTGAGAAGCTCCTGCAGATGGCGCCGGACCTCCCTCATCTCAGCCAGTGGTATGCAGTGCAACCTTTCATGAAAGGGTCTGGGATTGCTAAGGCGTATCTGGTGTTTAACTCCTTTTGCCTCCCCTACATCCCAGTCATGCAGAGAAAATACATTGGCCCAGTCCTGGAGTTTTTTCTGTAATTGCGCCTTCCATTCCTCAGGTGCGGGGGAATTCTTGAAAAATCGGTTAGGATCGATGTGCAGGGCACTGTCCTTTTTTGCCAGATTCACCACATTTGCCTCCTGCACAGTGGCCACTTTTTGCCCCAGGTGCACTACTACATCTCTTAGGGAAGGATTTACCACCACTACAGTAACCTGCTCCCCTTTCAATTCTTGAGTCTCGAATACTTCATCAGGGACTCTCAAAGTTCCCAATCCTTTTTTTCCAGAGAGAGTCTCCACCACAACGAGCCCCAGCTGCTGGGGCTCTTCCCCCCACCTGCATGTAGTGGGTAGGGCCCACTGGCCTTGGGCAGGGATCTTCTGGGGAGCCTCCCCGGAGAAATGCAAAGCTCCCAGTATTTGGGGGGATTTCCCCATACCCTTTCTTTTCCAGCGGGCATAGGCCTCAGAACATAGTCCAGACCAGCCTGTTGCCTACAATATCAGGCCAGGACTTGAAATATGCTGGAGTTGGTCCCAATGAGGAGGAAGGCCCCTTTTATGCAACCTGGGTCCGGGACATTAGGGCAATGGAGTTCACGTCCTTCTCCACCCCAGCCACAGGCGCAGGGAACTTAATATGAATTTCTAAGTACCCATGGTATGGGTATGGGTTGTGGCTAAGCCCACATAGACCCAGCCCGTAAGAGGATGCAACACGACATGCTGAAGGTGTTTTTTATAGAAGGACTCAAATATGATGGTCACTTGTTCCCCACTATCCAGAATGGCCATACACCTTTGGCCATTCACCGCCACTGGGACCTCTGCACCTAGGGCCTATTAGTTCTTCAGGCAGTGAGTTTGAGACCAGGGCTCGGGAGTCTGGCAGGCTCTAGAGGGGAGCCGACTCCCCTGCTCTGCCCATCCCCTGTTTCCCACCCCCCATCGGGCCTTTAGCCGCTGAAAAACTAGGTTCGGGTTGTCTGACCGTGTACACTCTTGGGCCAAGTGCCCGTATTCCCCACATTTATAATAGATCCCCAGCATCTTAGTCTGAGCTTTGGTCTTGGACCGGGGTGGGGCAAAGGATCGAGGCCAGGGATGCCTCCTAGGAGGAGCCCTGGAGACCGCAGCCACCCACACTGGCTGGGAGGATGCTTCTCCAACCTCTGGGGGGCCCTCTTCCTGTGGGGTCACCGTTATTATCCAATTAACAGGTCCCTGACGTGAGGAGACTTCCTCCCAGACCCACATGGCATCCTGGAGGTGAAGGATCTCTTCCTCCTCCCTCATTTCTTTCACTAATTGGCTGAACCCAGGAAGGCTGGTTTTCTGACCAGCCAGATTCAGATCCCTAATAAGGGCCAGGCTGTATCGGGCCCCTATTTGGAACTGCCAGAGCCTCATATGATCCACCTCACTTGGGCTAACAGCCCCTTGCACAACCACTTTTTGCAACACCTGCTCCAAGCATAACAAATACGAGGATGCAGCCTCGCCTTTGTGCTGGAACATGCTAAACAGTTTGTAGTATGCTCCCCCGCCCTGGGACAGCCATCCAAACATGTCCTGTAGGGTCTGAAGGCACTGCTGTGTGGTGATACCAGGATTCTGGAGCTTAGCGGTCTGGATGACTCCAAAGGCAGGCTCCCTTAGTATGTCAAGAAGATGCCGCCGCTTCTCTTTGTCCGGTATCTGCCAGGTCATCAGAGTTTCCTGTATGTGGGCAGTCCAGGCCTCAAACCCTTCCTCTCCCACAGGGACTGGGAGATTTCCTGAGAAGCTCCTCATTCTTTTATATGCAGGTTGGTCATTTGAAGAATTTACCACTTCCCCAATGACCTGCTGCAAAGCCACAATCCGTTCAGAGGTAACACTGGAGGAAGCTGTCGCCTCCTTGCTCAGAGGATCCTTGCCCATCCTCTCCCCCAGATTGTTGAGGACTAGCAGGAACTGACATGATTACATTTATGGCTCTCTATAGAGACACACACAGCACCTTACAATATCAAGTTACCTGCTAACAAATCCCGGACGAGCTCCCAAAATGTAGCCCAGGTATACCAGGTATACTCAGGTATATACTCCCCTTCTCCAATTGAAGGGAATTGTTAGCTGGCAGGTGTGCTGTGGGGGAACTGCAGACCACTCAGTCTCCCTCTGTCCCAATAGAACGAGGCCAGGACAGTCAGGGGACTTAACTATATACAAATTTATTTACATTAACTTTTCACAAGGAAAATAAACATGGACATAAACATATGTAATATATGTATACATATATATATTTATGTATATATGTATATTTATGTATATATGTATATATATGTATGTATGTATGTATGTATGTATATGTATAGGATATCTAAACAAATAACATAAACAATACCCTCTGGGTAAATGCTATAAAACCTTACATCAGTGCTCCAGATACAGGTAAGTCACAGGAAAGTATCTGATCTGAAACAGATAAACCCCAAAATAAACATAGATAGCCAACAGATAAACTATAGATAAGTATAGGTGAATAAATAAGCCACAAATAAATAAAAATAAACAACAGGTGAAATAATAGGAAAAGGGGGTCCCAGCAGAGCCCTAGGACTCTACTCATCTACTAATTTACAAACGTGAGAGTTCACAAAATATAAGGCATGACATCATACCACTTATGGTGCAAGAACCTCAAAGATAAACTTAATCCCAAGGGGAAACCCCAATGCCCTTGGGCTTTTTCCCAAGCCCTTCAAGGATGCCAGTAACTTCAGGGGGGCCCTCCCAGTGGGACCTCCACTTTCAGGAGCCATTAACTAACCAGGGGGGACTCCCCCTCCCCTGTGGGAATCCTTTTTTCCCTGCAACTCACTGCTCCCAGGCCTGGAGTGTGGCCCTCGTCCTCTATGCCAAACTGCTCTCTTGCCGGCTTAGTGGGGGTCACTGTCCCCTGGAACAGGGCTTCACTATGCAGGGCTTCTGGGGCCTCTGGCTTGGCCCTGTCTGCTGGCTCAGTAGCTTGAGCACTGTCTAGCTCCCTGGACTCAACCTTTTGCTATGGGCTGGAGGCCTGGGCCGCCTCGTGCAGACCAGGCTCGGTCCACTCCTCGATCATCTGTGAGGATCTCCTGCACCGAGCTCCCAGCCTTATTCCAGGGGTTGAGAACCTGAGCCGCCCAAGTGCTCCAAAGATCCTGCTCTGTGCACCAGCCTATGCACTGTCTCTGGCCACACACCAGAGGTTGCAGACCTGAGTCGCCTCATGCAGCTCCCAGGGTCTGGATGCCATGTGCTGTGCTGCGCACTGAGAGCCTACCCACTACAGCTGTCTGCTGTTCCCCACTGATAGAAGTCTTCAGGGGTGCTTCTGGGCTACTACTTTGCCCTGCTGAGCAGCTCTCCTCAGCTCTTCTAAGCCCCACTCTTCTCTTTTCTCTGCCCCGATGTGTCTCCCTCATGCTAGGCACATAGCTCCTTTTATACTCTTCAGGGCTCCACCCCTGAAGTCTTCCAGACCTGACAGTGTTTCAGTCTTCAACCAGGTCCAGAGAAGGGGAGCTCCTATCCCCCTCCCCTCAGGATAGGGGCATGACTTAACTCCTCTTGCTACCTCCTGATTGGTGGATGGGCTCCACCAATCAAAACAGCAAAATCTCAAGCCTGGGACTCAACCCAAACTCTGACAGGCAAGCCTGCTACATATATATATATATATATATATATACACACACACACACACACACACACACACATATAGAGAGAGAGAGAGAAGTAGAGAAAGAGAGAGAGAGATTTTTACAAAAAAAACCCAAAGCAAAACAAAACAAAAAAAACAAACAAGAAACTGGAGGAAGGAAATGGGTTTTACAACAGCTCAGCCAAGAAAATCTACCAGCACCTGAACAAGACACTCCAGGGTGGATCCATTTGGCACCTATGTTAATTAAATTAATTATGTATTAGCAGGATGAAGGGGCTTCCTCCAAAATCTTCTCAATCCTTCTCAGTGAGTTGGTCAACTGGAGGTCCTATGACTGGCCTAGGTCCCTCTATTCTTTTGACTGGGTGTGGGGGAAGGCTGAGTCTCATACATGGGGGAAGAGCATTGCTTATGCCTTTCCATCCTGATGGATGATCATGTCAAACCTGCTGTGTTCTTATCCCTTCTGCTTCCCCCTCCACCTTCCCAGAGGGGTTCAGAGGAGCAAGGTTAGGGAAGCAGATATTTTAACTGAACCTGAAACAAACTGATCCTTACCCCAGGCTTTCTGCAGTCAGTTGGACATGGAGTGCCTCAGAACCTTAAAGGCAGCACAGTCCCAGAGGTAAGTCCATCATCCCAGATGGTTTCTAAACTTTTTTGCTGCTCACATCCTCTGTGTGTATTAAGCAGTTTAACTTCATACAAGGTTAACAAGTATATTATTACCACATGGAGTTTCTTTCTTTAAAGAGTAGGAAACACACATTTATTTATTCACTTTGACATTCTTTCAGACAAACGAGGAGCCCAACTAGTCTAGACAAGCCCTGTCACCTCAGGGTGACACTGGATCACTGCCACACACTGCCAGTCAGCTACATGAGCACAGCCTCTGTACAGCTGACAGGACACATGCACATGGAAGCACAAGGTCAGATCCTGCAAAGTACTGGGTCCTTCTTGAAAAATGTGTGTATTCCCAGCTCCCCCTGGACTCAAAAGGAGTTAAGGACACTTACTTAGCATCTCTCAGGAACTACTGAAGTGTTCAGGATTAGGCCCATAGAGCCTAGCCTAGTGGATCAGAGCAGCACAGCCTCCTGCTTCCAACACTGACTGAAGCCTGTTGATGCAGAGGAAAACAAACAGTGATAGCCATGTTAGTCTGAAGTCAGGCAGAAAGCAAGGTAGGGTGGCACCTGACTAACTGGTTCAGAGAGGCACGGTCATTTGAATGCAACAACCTGCTTCATCATCAGATGTTATGAAAAAACTGGCCAAGAGAAGGGGCTTTATAAAGAAGGGAAAGGGGCAAGTGAAGGGGACACTGCTAAAAGAAGGAAAGAGAGGGCAGATTGGATGAACTGAGATGAACAAGGCAGTTAACACCTTGAGGTACACTGGAGTTAACAGTGAGCTCAGGGAATGGAATAAGAATCCATGGTCCTGGCTGAGACTCTGCTTAGTGTAGTCTTTTCTGGGGATGATTTCTTGTTCCCTAAATTCACATTCAAATTGGCTTTTAAAGTTCTGTTGTTTAAGGACAGCTGGCCAGTTGTTGTGCTTGCAGTAAAAGCAAAGAAAGTTCCTTTAGAGCATGTCTGAATTGCATGGCTCTGTATGCCTTGAATTTACCCCTGTCCCTATCATGAGAATTACCTGGAGCTTCTCCAGTCAAAGCACTGAGACTTGATAGTGAGCAACAGAATCACCTGCTTTTATTAACTATGCCTACCCTGTGGGCATCCACAGGGCACTAAGCACCCAAAGTCCGGTTACCAGAAAGCTTTGAGCTCAATGTAAGACCTGGGATGGATTTCCTTGGCACTGGTCTCTAATTTGGTTGTTTCAAAGTCCTGGTGAGGATAATAGCAGGGATTCCCCCAGAACATTACAGCCATGACCTAACAAGGCAGGCTCCGACATTCCATCACAGGACACGTTATCCATTCCCACAAGGAGGATGCAGCAGCAATCACACTACAGAGTTCAGCTTGATAACCCATCTGCATGCTGCAACGTGATGACTGGCTGAGACTTGAGAAGGAGTGATGTGACGCAGAGATCGAAAGCAGCAGGGAGAGTTTCCTTGTATCATATGTTCTGACTTTCCTAATTACTCCAGCACAAGGTCACCTGGGATGAAAGGAAATATCAGGAGTGCATGTGGAGGACATACTCTCAGGTTACTCCACCCTGTGCTATGTTATGGATATATTTCCTTCTTTTTTCCATCTTCTGTCCCTAGTCTTCCTGATCCCTTAATCACTAGGTTTGCCTGCACCTTGTGTTGGGAGGTTGGTGTTCACAGGCCAAACAAACAGAGCCAAGCCAAGCAGGTAAGTCAGCAAGCAGCAGTTTTGGCTTGGAGTTTTTGGCCCAGCATTGGGTAATGGTGCACTATAGGCTGTGGGAAGAGCTGGGCGCTTTGGCTGGGACGCTCCTGTAGACACTGACTTTTCTTGTGCTCATTAGGGAGATCATGGCACTGTTTGTGAGTGTAGGGGTGTTGGCTGCTGTAATCAGATATAGTCACCAGAAGTCACATTCAACAGCTTCATATGGATACTGCACCATTCTCCACCCCCTTCACATATACAAGCTCTTGCTTGGTGTTGTCAGGTGCCATTAAATAACAGCCTGTGGGGGAGCAGGTTACCTCCCATCACACAGAAACCACGAGGTGCTTATGAGGGCTGTGCGAAGTTTCGGGTGGTGATTTGATTCGGAGGAGATTTGGCCCGATTCAGTGGCTGACTCTCTGAATCCGAATTGAATCAGGGGACCAATTTAAAGGTCTGAATCTATTCAAAGCTCTCTGAATCTTCGGAAAAGATTCGGAGAGCTTTGATGATTCGAGCAGTCCCCAGTGGCTGCAGCAGGGACCTGCAGCTGACTCCCAGCTGGTAAGCACTAAGGGCGAGGGAGTGGGGGCTGGGAGAGCGGGGAGGGGACAATGGGGGGGACCCCTGCC
>NW_005842355.1:887331-891281 GCF_000455745.1 Alligator sinensis
ACTCACTGCTCCTGCAGGGGGCTTCTGGGGCTCATGCAGAACCCCCCATGTGGCACAGGGCAATAGGGGGCAGCGGGGATCGCCCCCTGCTGGCAGGAGCAGTAAGTCTGGCGGTTTTTTGGTTTGTTTTTTTTTTAAAGGGCCAGAGCTGGCCCAGCCATGGGGGCAATAGGGATTGCCCCCCCACCCCTCTCCTGGCAGCACCTGCTGAGTCAGGACTTTTTTTTTTAAGAAGTAGAGGAGCTGGGATGGGCAGGTGGGGCAGCCATTGCTGGGCTGGGAGAGGGGTGGGGGATGGGCCTGGCCTGGCTGATTAGGAGATTCAGAGATTCAGCAGCAGCAGCCGAATCAAATCAGGACAGTTATTGGAATCACCAAATCATATCACTGTCCCCCGAATTGGCTACTAGCTGCTTCGCACAGGCCTAGTGCTTATGGGTCCTTCCTGCTGTCTCCCTTCTCCCTTCTCCAGTTCCAATTACATCCTCAAGCCTATTGTTTGCCTCCTTCCCCCATGCCCTCCTCTCTAGTGACCCCCTGCCATCACCCTACCCACTTTGCTGCTGCCTCACACTTCCCTGCTCTGATATCCTCTCCTGGACTGTAGTGCTGGCTCAATGGCTGTACTCAGTAGCTGGACCTCCCTCTTTCTCTCTCAGAACTCCCTCCATGCAATCAACACCTCACCTCATTTCCCTAATTCACTTCTACCTACCCTCATCCAGTCTCACAGTCCTTCTCTGACCTCCACATCTCCTATATCCATAACATAGCTCCCTCTTTCTCATTTGACCCCTGCTGTCCTTTTATCTTCAACACTGATCTCTTTCAACTGCTAGACTCTGTTTCCAGGCTGCCTCTCCTCATTCTGGCTCTGCCCACACCTCTCACCTTGCCAGCCCTTGGTATTCCTCTCCTTTCTCCTTCCTTCTTTGTGCCTTCTTCCACACTGCTTTATTCATCTGGAATCCTTCCCCCCTGCCACCCTCCCTGCCCCAACCCCACCACCGACTCTCAGGCACTGAACTCCCACTGGGGGTCATTAGTCTCCCATGGCCCCTTGGTCTGGCAAGCCCCTCCCCTCTTTCTGATCTCCCCTCCAAACATGCTTCCTTCATGAAGCTTACTGGCATCAATCTACCATCCATGTCATGCTATCACAATTCCCAGTGCCCTGCTATCTAGGAGATCTACCTTCTGCTGAACTAGAACCTTTTCATAGAATCGGTGAGTAGTAGTGCTGAAAGGGACCTTCATAGGTTATCTAGTCCACCCCGCTACCCGAGGCTTAATTATCCCTATCCAAACCATCCTATACAGATCCATTGTCTAACCTCCTAGCAAAACGACAGTCAACCCTGACAACACGCAAGACATAAAGCACTAACCTGTCATAGGTAAAGTGGCGGGACCGTGTCGGCCAATGTCCCGCTGCTGTAAATGTTATAAACTATGCTCAAGGGACCCAGATACCTGCATGATGTGCCTTGATTAAGTGACAGAAGCCATGCAGTCTCCAAGCCCTGTATAACACTGTGTACCCCACCATACAAAACAGTAATGTTAAGCAGGGGAATTCCCTGCTAATCCCAGGAGAAAATGCCATTTTATAGGGATGGATACAATAAAAAAAGCTATGATAGGTGGATGGATGTGGAGACGTGTGGAGAAATGATATTGCAGCAAGTTAAAAACAGACTTATGCATCATAAGAACATAAGAACTGTCATTTACTGGGTCGGACCACAGGCTCATCTTGTCCAGTATCCTGTGTCACACAGTGGCAGAGGAGGGATGCTGAAAGGGAGAGTGAAGAGGCTATGACCAGGGTTTTTTCCCCCACTTGTCATTCTGTCTTGCAGCCTCCGGCATTTAAGGTCTAGGAAGGTCTAATTCAGAGGCTGTTTCCCTAACTCTCATGTTCAATAGCTACTGATGCCCCTTTTCTCCAAGGATTTGTCCAATCCCTTTCTGAATCCAGCTAAACTGTCAGCTTCCACAACATCTGGTGGCAATTAATTCCACGCTTGAATTAGAAGCTGTGTGAAAAAGAACATCCTTTTGTTAATTTTCAACTTATTACCTGCTAGTTTCATTTTGTGACCCCTAGTTCTTGTATTGTGAGACAGTAAATAATAAATCCCTATTTCCATTCCCTTCACCATTTAGTATTTAGTAAACTCTTATCATGTCCCCCCTCAAGCATCTCTTTTCTAAGCTGGATAGGCCTAGCCTCTTTAGACTCTCCTCATGTGGAAGCCCCTTCATACCACTAATAATCCCTCTCTTTACCTTCTCTAGTTCTTCTATAACCTTCTGAAGTATGGGAAACAGAACTGGGCACAGTATTCAAGATGTGGGTGCACCATGGATTTATAAAGGGGCATGATGATACTATCAGTTTTGTTTATTCTTAACCTTCTTAACAATCCCTAACATTTTCTTTACCTTTTTAATAGCTGCTGAGCGCTAAAATGATGTTTTTAGTGAACAATGACTCCCAGATCTCTTTTCTGTGTAGTAACAGCTAATGTGGAGCCCATTATAGTATATGTATAGTTTGGATTATTTTCTCCCAGGTGCATCACTTTAACACTAGTATACATTGAATGTCATCTGTCATTTAGTTACCCATTCACTCAGTCATGCCAGATCCTTCTGTAATTCCTCACAGTGCAACTTGATCTTTACCATTTTTGAATAATTTTGTCTCATCTGCAAATTTGGCCACCTAGCTACTTACCCCCTTTTCCAGATCATTTATAAATACACTAAACAGCACTGGTCCCAACACAGAATCCCCTTGGGAATCCCACTGTTTACTTCTTTCCATCCTGAAAACTGACCATTTGTACTCACTTTTTGCTTTCTATCTTAAAGCCAATTTCTAATCCACAAATAGGCATTCCCTGTAATCCCACAACTACCTAATTTTGTTAAGAGCCTCTGATGGAGGACCTTGCCAAAGGCTTTTTTGGAAATCCAAATATATTATGTCAGCTGGATCAGCCTGATCCACCTCCTTATTGGCATCCTCAAATAACTCTAGTAGGCCTGTGAGGCCTGATTTCCTGTTGTCAAAGCCATGTTGATTCCTTCCCAGCAAGTCGTACTCTACTCATCCACATGCTGAAAAATTCTTTTTGTTATTATTGTTTCTACCAGATTTCCAAGAATAGAAGTTAGGCTTACTGGCCTGTAGTCCTCTCTAGAGCCTTTTTTTAAATATTAGAGGCACATTGGCAACCCTCTAGTCCTCTGGTACCAAAGCTGTTTTCAGTGATAGGTTACATACTACAGTTAAGAGCTCAGCAATTTCCAATCTGAGTTCTTTCAGGACCCAACAGTGAATGCCATCTGGTCCTTGTGATTTGGTTTTGTTTAGTTTATCAAATTCCTCTAAAACCTCATCTACTGAAACCTCAGTTTGGGTTAGCTCCACTGATTTGTCCCTAGAGAAGACTGGATCTGGTGAAGGAATCTCCTTAACAGCTCCTTCACATCTGTGAAAACAGATGAAAAGAAAATGCATTTAATTTCTCAGCAATGGCCCTGTCATCCTTTAACATCCCTTTTACGTACTGATCATCCAAAGGCCAAACTGAGTCCCTGGCAGGTCTTTGACTTTTAATGTACTTAAAGAATTGTTTATTGTCACCTTTTATGTCTCTAGCTGATTTCTCTTCAAATCCTTTTTTAGCTTGTCTTATTACAGTTTTTCATTTGATTTAGCAGCATTTATATTCTTGTTTATTTTCCTCATTAGGATTTATCTTCCACTTTTTAAAAGAAGCCTTTTTTCTGTTTGTTGCCTGTGCAACTCTTCCATTAAACCAAGCTGGTTTTATTTTGGTCCGTTTTCCATTTTTTGTTTTGTGATATGTTTCATAGTTTCATAGTTTCATAGTAGCTAGGGTCAGGAGGGACCTGAACAGATCATCTAGCCTGAC
>NW_005842355.1:891824-898774 GCF_000455745.1 Alligator sinensis
CCTTCTCCCAAGGTGCAGCACCCTGCATTTTTCTACATTGAACCCCATCCTATTGTTGTCTGCCCACTTTTGTAGTCTGTCTAAATCTAGTTGCAGCCTCTCTCTCCCTTCAAGTGTGTCCACCTCGCCCCACATCTTAGTGTCATCAGCAAACTTGAACAGCGTGCTTTCCACCCCTCATCCAAGTCGCTGATGAAGATGTTAAACAGTGCGGGCCCGAGGACCGAGCCCTGGGCTACCCCACTGCTCACATCTCGCCAGGTTGAGTACAACCCGTCCACCACTACTGTCTGGGTGCGCCCCATCAGCCAATTTTTTTACCCATCCAACTGTGCAGGCATCAATGCCGCAGTCACTTAATTTGTTGATGAGGATGGGGTGAGAGACAGTGTCAAAGGCCTTCTTAAAGTCTAGAAAGACTATGTCCACGGCGACACCATCATCCAAGGATTTAGTCACCTGGTCACAAAAGGCAATCAGGTTGGTCTGGCAGGACCTGCCTTTGGTGACCCCATGCTGATTGCCCCTGAGCATGATCTCCCCTGCAGGCCCCCCACAGATGTGCTCCTTGATGATCTTCTCCAAGAGCTTCCCAAGCACCGAGGTGAGGCTTACAGGCCTATAATTGCTTGGGTCCTCCTTCCTCCCCTTCTTAAAAATAGGGACCACATTAGCCAGTTTCCAATCCCCCAGCACCTGGCCAGATGACCATGAATGCTCATACAGCCAGGCCAAAGGCTCCGCGATGACCCCTGCCAGCTCCCTCAACACCCTTGGGTGGGGGGCATCTGGACCTGCAGATTTAAAAATGTCTAGCCCTTCCAGAAGATCCTGCACTACATCTGCACTGACTAAAGGCTTGATAGGGCTATCCCCAAGATTGTCCCAACCTCTGGTAGGTGGGATATCCCGGTCCCTGTTCAGGAAAACAGAGGCAAAGAAACTGTTAAAAATATCAGCTTTCTTGTCTGGCGTGGCCACCAGATTACCGTTTGTGTCTTGCAGGGGCCCTACATTGCCTGGTGCCCTCTTCTTGCTCCCAATGTACTTGAAAAAGGACTTTTTGTTGTCCTTAATCCTGGATGCTAGCCTGAGTTCCATCCCTGCCTTGGCCTTCCTAATGGCCCTCCTGCACTCCTCGCTATGCATTTTCCCTGTACCTCCAATATGGCATTTTAAGCAGGTCCCATGCTGTTTGCATTTTCTTCACCTCCTAGGGGCCCTTTTTAACTTCTCTTTCACTATTTTCCATTTTGTGTAGTCTTTCTTTTTAAAGTTAAAGGCTACTGTGATAGATTTTTTTTGGACTCCCCTCCTACATGGATGTCAAACCCAATTGCATTGTGGTCATCAGCTGCTTCAGAGTAACTGTCTGTCTGTGTGCGTCTCCCTGTGACAAGTGAAAGCTAACCCAGGGAAACTTAACTTCATTTCATCCACCTAGGCAGGTTACCCCTGGTCATCTTTGATTTAGCGTAGGGCAGGACCGAGCAACTAGTTACCACACATCAGCAAGCCTGTAGTAAGTCTGCACTCCCATTAATTCACTGCAATTTGACTGTTTGTCCACATGGATGAATGGGTGGATGGATGGATGAGTGCATGTGGAAAGCATTATTGCTTTGCTTTCCTACCCTTATATTCTCTCTCTCTCATTCTCCATTTTTAATTACTTTTTCTCAATTTTCCCTCCCTTGATCTTTCCTCTCCCCTTTCCTGATGTGTCTCTAATGAAGCACTCTTCATTTTCCTTCCCTCACCATAGGTTTGTCTTTCCCTTTCTCCTCTCCGTGCTCTCCCTGCTCCCCCCACAAGCCCCACCTTTGCCTGAGCCTCATCTGCCTCCCATCTCCCACTCTCCGTTCTTTATGCATGAGCTCATTTCAGCTATTCCTTAGCATGGAATAAACGATCCACTCTGTTGTCCTCCAACAAATAAGCTGACAGGGTAATGAATGGCTTTGGATGGTAATTAGCGATGGAGTTGCTAATAATGAAATTCATTTACATTTTAAGCACTGCAGAGGGAGAGCAAATAAGCAAGAGAGAGAGGGAAAGCAGGACCCTGTCATTAATACCCCCTCTCTTCCCCCTACCCCCCACACACATCCTTTGCCTTGCGGGGAGCTCCCTACCAATCAGTTTTAGTGATGCGTAAACTGTTTAACATGATTGCACCTCATCTTCCCCATTTAGGAGGCTGTAATAAGCAGAGTTTGTTAAGCAGCAATTAGATGGTAAATGCTGCCTTGGATTCAAATACCCAATCAGTACAGTCCTGTAGAGAAGGGAGCCATAGAAACATGCCAAGATTCCAGGATGAGCCCGACCTCTAAAGAGGAGACCTCTATCGCAGAGTTTTGCTGTAGACCATCAAGGCCTTTGATTAGAGGCTGCACTCAGTGTTGTGTCAGTCAGTCTTTGAGATAAAGAGTCAGAGAGGGACAAATCTGGAGCAAACACTACTCCCCTTGATTCCCTGGGTATGCAAGCATCCCTGGAGATCTGATCCATATTGGTGGGACTGGGACGTATAGTCTGCTCCTGGGAGGGCTTGTTTCTGCCACTATCCAGGGCTCCAGATGCAGCATGGCTGCTGTGCTCTTCTTCGAGAGATGGGGAGAATGCACTCCTCTGTGCTCAGCCAGTTTCATTGACTGATCCAGAAAGCTTCGGACAAGGATGCAACCCTTCTTCCAAACATCGCAAATTGTCATTTTTCCCAGGCCACATGGTGGGATGTAACCTGGCTCCCATATAAATAGGTGGGACCAGATGCTCAGCTGGTGAAAACTGGTGTTTGCTCTGTTGCCTTCAGTGGATCTATTGTCATCAACACCAGTTGGAGATCAGCACCAAAGAGTCGTCAGGAAATCTCTGAAACATGCTGTCTGCCCCCACTCTTTGTACCAGCTAGGACACAGCTCAGCTCTCCAGACTCTTGAACGACACAGAACATTGTGCTGAAGCAATGTGCATTTCAGGAGCTGTTTAATGCCTTAGCAAGATTTTTCATTTTCTGTGCCTGCCATAAAGTTTATGTGTTAAGTTAATGAGAGCTGCCTTTGCTTTCCCAGCCCTTTATTCTGCGTTGGTACACTCCATGAACGGTTGCCAAATTCCTTCACATTTATTTTCCTAGTCTTTTAGCCTGAAGATGAATCTTTTAAAGGAAGCAATTTCTGTGAGAGGCTTAATCCATCGCTGCCCGACTGAGAAAGATACAGAGCCCCTTTGCCTTATTCCACCAACATTCATCAGATACAAGGGGGAAAAACAACATTGTTTTTCATAGTATGAATGAGGAATTCAGGTTGAAAATAAGTAGAAATCTATGTAGGTTTGTTACAGTACAGCACTGGGCTGGTACTCAGGAGATGTGGGTTCAATTCCTGCCCTCATCACAGGCTCTCAGCATGTTTGTGGGCAAAGTATTTGATGTCTCTGTACTAGCCCAATTGAGCTCTACAGCAGGAGTAGGATTTAGATGCATACTTGCTTGCAGGATGAGAAACAGCTCTGTAGGCAGGAGAAGACAAGGAATGTTATTGTGACATGCAAAGCTTTGCAGATCCACCAGCCATCTTATCATGCAGATCTCAAAGCCATTGATATAGGTAGACTAGACTCATAACCTCCATTTCCCAGATGAAGAATCAGAGGGACAGAGAGCAGGTTACTGGCAAAGCAGAGGGTAGAATCCAGGCCTCCTGATGCCCAGGCCAGTGCCCTATCCACTAGACCAGAGTCAGGGGGCAAAACTTTTGACAGACATGATATATATTAGCCTTATACCCTTCCAGAGTGCTACTCCAACCCCCTTCTCCTGCCCCATCTGCTGCTCTGCTTTCCTGCCCTATCTGCCGCTGTGCTGCTTGTCATTTCCCTGATCTGCTGCATGCCACACAGAACCTGCCTATGCCACTTGTGGTACATGTGTCACAGGTTGGCCACCCCTGCACTAGATCATGCTGCCAGGACATTTTCCATGTCCCCATGTCCAGGAACAGCAGCTATAAAGCAATCCTGTCCCACCACACAGCACTGGGAAGGATTGTTCCTTCTTCCTGTGTGGAGAGACCTTAGTCCTCACATGCAAGTTCCAGATTTTGATTTTAATATTTTCATGGATCAATGGTAGAACTGCAGGAAAGTTGTCCAAATGGCACTACTACATCCAGGTTTCCCATAGATATCTAGTAAATATGGGCTCGTTCTTACTGTAGATTGCAGCTACCTGAAAGTTAATGGCTGGGCTTTGTCCAAACTCCTCCTGATGTGACACCAGATAGAATTTTTTAGCTCAGCATAGACTGAAATGAATCCATGGGCCTCAAGCAGTTGAGCACACTCAATGGCAAATCCATACCTGGGCATCTTTTCATCTCACAACTCTTTCCTAAGATCCTGGGTGTTCAGCTCTGGCTTCCAGGAGAGAGGATTGAGAACTTGCTAAGTCTGTGCTGTGAGGCAGGGAAAGGGGTTAAATGGGAAGTGGTGAACCTGGGGACTGGAGCCTTTCTTGGCACAGCACAAGCAACATCAGTGCAAGTGTCAGCTAAGACCTGGAGGACTGAGAAGGGGCTCCAATGTGGGGTTAGTCCCCATTACCCATGCAGGGCTGGCAGCTCCTTCTGAGTCTGATGTGCAAGCCAACTAATTGCTATCAAGATCCTTGTAATACTTGCAGAGCCCTTCATGGGTGTGTTCCCACGAGTGTGTATGTGCAGCTTGCGGTGCCTCAACGCTGTCTGAAGTGCTACGAACTGCAGGTGGTGCACATGCACTCACGTGCCATGGGTCCCAATTCACAGCACAGTGTTTTTCTTTAACACGGAGAGATCCCAGTGTAAAAAAACCCCTGCCACCAAAAAAAGCAGTGTGGCGCATTTGGCAACAATGTGTGCCACCAGAAACTGGAGCCTGGCCAACCAGAGCCACACTTTGGCTGCTGGCCAAGCTCTTAGCAGCCAGCTCAGTGCCACTGCTGCCCTGAGAGGCCACAAGGATCCCAAGTGAGGCTGCTGGGGCCAGCACAGGGTAGCATTAGGGTAATGCTTAGCTAGCATTAGGGTAACTTCAGCCAGCTCAGTGGAGATAAAATGAGCAATTTACACTTCTCCAGCATCCCAGGTTGCCCTGCTCCCAGGTCCTGCCACAAGCAGGGACAATGCCCCTGTTCACCAGCCCTCTAGTGGCTGTGCAGGCAAGAAACAGTGTTAACCCTTAATGTGTAACTGCTCATAGCACATGTAACATCACTTACCATTCCACAGATGTAGTATGGTCTAAGTGTACCATGTAACTTCACCGTAAGTGTTTGCAGTAGTTGCCAGACTAGTTAAGGAGAACAGTTCAAATATTGTCCTTTACAATTAGATCGGTGGTGAAGATATCTCTCCATTGAGACTTTGCCCAAAGCCCTGAAGAGCTAATGCCAGCTGGGGTAAGCTGCAGGGGAATCTATGCTTCATCACTTGATGGCTGTAACCCAGGCATTGGGCTAGGTTTCCTAACACCTGGTGCTGCTTGTGACTTTCAATAGGAAATGGGCCAGTACACACACACACACACACACACGTCAGGCAACCTCCTTTGTTGGGGCTTTATTTAATCGCGGCAGGGTATTGATCCTGACCTTGACTTGGAGCACTGAGATAGCTGGTCCTGGGCTGGATCTGGCTGGCTAACTAACCAACAGCACAGCCAGACTAATTACTCACCTCACTGGGTGGCCAGGGCCCTCTGTTCTGCTCATACAGGGAGAAAATTGTGATTTATTGGAGACCTCAGTTACACCTCGTTTCTTGCCTGGCTCTGACAAGAACTTGGTCCTTCACTGCATTGGGCCCATCCTCTGCATGCAGGAGTGAATGATGCATCATACTGAAGCATTCAGATAGTTGAAGAAAGCAGCAGACCCCTAAATGTAATTATCATATGATGCCACATTACCCCTTGCCTCATCCCTTGCACCAACCTGCCAGGACCCTTCTCAGAGATGTAGAGAAGCATTTAATTGGATTTAAAAAAGCATTACAATATTTCAGGCACCTGAACCCCATTTATTTGAATGGCTATTAAGCCTACTAGATGCCTATTAACAATTTTGGGTGCCAAAATCCCTATGTGAATCTGGCCCTTGGTCCAAGGATTTTATGTTGAGATGGGAAGGAGGTTTTGATCTCAGCTTGAATGTTTTGTGAGACCAAAATCTTCATCATTTGATGATGTCCATGTTATATTTTATGAGCCATGAAGAGCAACCTTGCACTTTCAGTCCAAATGATTTTTACTGTCAATGGAAGGAAACAATAGGAGAAGAGAGAACAAACATCAAGTCTCTGTGTCTTGCTGCATGTCACACTGCGGCCACAGAAACATGACATGGGAGCTGGATCACAGCTGCTCCTTCAGGGAGACTCCTCTTCACTTAACAGAGTTCCCTCCAAGAAGCACTCAAGGACATTTTCTGAGACAGGTGACTCATCTTCCCATCCAGGCAGAGCAGAAGCAGCCCTCTGGCCCTGCCAGTGCACCTGAACTAGAGTTGGCAAGAGTAGGCCTTTGTGATAAATAGTCTGTAATGCAGACAAGGCTTCTGAGGAGAGGATGTGGAGTGTGCACTGCGCAGTTGGGAGGGTGGAACCCTAGGAGCAGTTGGCCCTGGCCTAGCTGGAGTTATCCAGGTCTAGTCACCACGGCATCTTCTAGAGGAGATTCTGTGGAGAAGACTTTCCCTTGAAATGGTTCCCTAGATAGGCCCAGCAGCTATGAAGTCTTTAGAGCTGTTTCCCTCCCAGCCTCCCTCCCTCTCCAGCAGTCTCTCTCCTAAACAATCATCTATCTTTGTCTCTGGATGATTATAGATGAGGCGATAATTCACTCTGAACACTCAGGGAGGGTTAATTCGTTGAGGGGGGAGATTTACTGCCCTTCACCAGAGGGAA
>NW_005842355.1:898816-906020 GCF_000455745.1 Alligator sinensis
GGGAAAGAGAAACAAGGGAAAGGCTCTGATGGAGTGACAGAGAAAAGGAGGAACGTGAAAGAGGAAAGATAAATGGGCAGAAAGTGAGTGAAAAGATGAATGCCCTGCATCCTCAGCTTGCATTTCACGTTGAACTCACTCCATCCCCTGTTCGCAATGATCCAGGCTGGGACTGACAGCCCACACTGGAGTGGAGCATGGGGAGAAATTGGAAGAGGAGAAAAAATTATATAGAAAGAAGTAAAGAGGAGGGTAAAAGAAGAAAATGGAGGGAAAGTTAAAAGGGAGACAGAGGAGAAGGGGGTAGCTTGAAGGAAGAGGTAAAGGACAAGGGAAGGGCAAAGCAGCAAGGGGAAGTCTGTGGCCCAGCTTATCAGTCATATGGGTGCCAGTAGCTGCAGCCAGTGCTGGCGGGGGGCCTTGTGTCACCACCAATTGGATATTGATCCTCGCCTGCCTGGTGAAGCCACTGTTCTTCCTTCTTTATGACACTTATTGAGTTCCTTTACTCCGTCTTTTATGCAGCAGAGTGAGAACACTCACCAGGCATCCAGCCCTGTGGTCTTAATTGCTAGTTGATGAGAAAGCCACGATGACTGAATCATCACTGTCAGAGGCAGTGCCTGCCCATCTCCTTGTGTTCCTCTGCTCCTGGGATCATGCATACTGCCCAGCTGATGGACTGGGATTGGGACCCAGTACCACCCTGTGCAGGGATGAGGCACCCCTCGCCTAGAGTAAGGAGGGGATTCAGGCACCACCCTGTCTCAGCAGAGGAAGGGTAACCTGACCAGAAGGCTCCCCTGCCCCTCAGGAGCCCTTATCCAGTCACACATGGGTTCATTCCTCTCCTCTGGTACACTTCAGCCATCACATGGAAGCACTGTCTTCCCCTAGAGGGATAAGGACATGAGGGCAAGAAAGGTTTTTCCTCTGGTCTAATGCTAGACCCTACATCATGACCATTAGCCTCTCTCCTTCCCCCTCCCCTGAATGGGAGAAGAGTTCAATTTCCATGTTCATTCCTCTTCTCTTCACATTGCCTTAGTGTTTCTGAATGTCTAGGTTGCCACTAATGGGGTGAATGAGGCTTAGGGTGGGCCAGTCCCTCCCCTTCCAGTCCTGCTGCTGAAGAGGGGGCCTGGGAACCACAGAGGCCTTAAATGTGCTTGAGACTAACCTGAGATTTGAAGGCTGAGGCTCACAGGAGACTCCCCACTAGGGACTGAGGGATTCTCCTGCCCTCTAGTGGGAGTAGTGGTAGCAGTGGGCCTGTCTCCAGTCCTATAGACCAAAGGACTCTCTTCTTTCCCCTTAGGAGTGGTAGTAGAAGGCCTCCTCAGCTGCATTAAAGGCCACAGCAGAGGATGCCTCTCTCTCTCTCTCTGGGAAGGCAGGATGGCAGCAGGGGCACTCTGGCACTGTCTCCCGCTGCTGGGGTCCCTCTGCCTGGGGCTGGGCTGGGCTGCTGCCTTCTTTTCTTCCTGCCACACTTAGTCTGCTTGCCAGGGAGGAGTTCTCAGGGGCCCCAGAGCACTGGGTCTTGGCAAAGCTGAAGTGAGGCAATCTGGAGCTCTCAGCACATAGCAACATGTGGCTCCTCTCCAGCCACTCTGCCTTCACATATGCCCACCCCTCACTGTGTCTGGTGATGAAGGAGGAATTGCTTTTCCCAGACCCAGCGGGCTTTGAAGTGTGTGGGATCTAGGAGCTGGGTCCACTCAACAACAGGCCCAACGCTTCCATCCAGAGAGGGTCCCGGGGTCCCCTGCACAAGGAGTCTCCTTAGTGACTCAGGAGAACAGGGGATCTACGAGTCTGGACACACTATATACCACCATCCTATATACTGGTTTTGTACTGATATAAATGATCCCAGGCTCTGGAGCAGACAGACAACCTGCTATCTCACGGTAAGTGGTAACAGAAGTTGATGCTCTTACAGTTCCTGACCACTAGGTGGCAGGAGAACACGATTTGCCTTATATCAAGCAGCTACCCCAGGATTGCTCTGGACCCACAGTGTAACTTACCCCAGTGTCGTTTTAACTCTGATGTTTCCCCCAGGGTAATTCTACAAGGGCTTCAAGTCAGGCATTCCAGTGTAGGGCTGGAGGCTGTGTGTCCGCTCCTTCCTGACACCCATGTACATGGGCTGATTGCACCCATGCAAATGGGCCATGTGTCCAAGCCCTGAAGGACACTACAATGAATACAACAATAAATCAGCCTGCACACATCAGCTTAATGAAGGGCCCTGCTCTGCCTGCAGGGAGCTTGGTCCCCTGGTGGGGATGCTCAGTGTCAGAGCTAACCCAGCCAGTCATGGAAAGGCAGGAGCAAGCAGCTGCCAGTACTTTGCTGACATTTGCATTTAGCAGTTAATGTCCTTGAGCTGGAGAAATCACCCAGGAGAAGGGGCCAGTTTCTCTTTAAGGGGGCAGGACTCTGGAAGCATCATGAAGAAAGAGTTTCTTTCCTTCTCCCCCCCCCTCCCAGCCAGGGAAGTAGGGCTGGGGGGATGAAGCAGAGAGCTCTGTGCTGGGATGGGAGGCTGAGCAGGGGCATGGGGTGAGGGAGGAGGAAAGCGGGGGAGGAGGAGAAGAGGGAGGATCTACTAATTACACAAAACAGCTCTGGGGGCTGCTGAAGTCCAGAATGAAGCACAGAGCAGCATAAAGGAGTGCTGCAGTGGGAGCGGAGGAGCCCAGGCATTGCTAAGTGCAGGCACTGTGAGGGATTCCCACCCGGGGAGGATTCTGCAGCTCTGTCTCTTCTGGGGACTGACTGTCCAGCACAGCCACCACAGGGGACTGGTCAGGCTTCACCCAAAGTCCTTCTTCACCTGCCCAGCGAGAGGGGTGAGTAGCCAGTCGGCAGAAGTGGGATAATGGGGGAGCAGGACTAAACTTGCCCCTCTGCTTGCTGACCCACAGCTGAGGGAGTCTGGTACTTCCCCGGGAGCCTTTGCAATGGACATTGGGGTTTAGGTTCCTGACCTTGCTCATTTTCTCCCTGGGGAAGGATGGCTGCTGAAGGGGCAGAATCCAAGCCCATGCCTCCTGTCACCCAGTCCAGGATGGAGAACTTCAGGAAGGTGAAGACATCAGAGGAAGACAGCCCTCTGCCCTTCACTGGCCTGGCCCCTGATGTGGTGGAAATGAAGGTGAAGGAGGGCAGCAAGATCCGAAACTTGATGGGGTTTGCCATGTCCAGGATGGAGCTGAAGGGCACTCGGCAGATTGTCTTCAGTGGCTGTGGCCGGGCGGTCACCAAGACCATTACTTGTGTGGAGATCATGAAAAGGAAGCTGGGGGGTCTCCACCAGGTCACCAAGGTGCGCTACAAGACCCTGGTGGAAGTCTGGGAAAACAAGGACCCTCTGCCCAATGGTCAAGTGGAGACCCTGACTGTCCATAAGAATGTGCCCTCCATCTGCATCCTGCTCTCCAAGGACCCCCTGGATCCCAGTGAAATGGGCTACCAACCCCCAGAGCCCAGGGAAGGGCTCTGGCCAGAAAAGGAGGAGATAGAGGATGAGATATCCACTTCCTCCCCAAAGGGCATGAAGAGACCTTTGACATCTCCACAGGAGGAACTGAATAACAAGAAGTTGCAGGTACAGGTACCAGAGAGTCAAAAGGGCTCAGGGATGATGGACTACATGCTGGACTATCCTCACTGACTGCCCCACCTCCCACTCTGAGAAATAACCTAAGCCATACATAGTTTCTATAGAAATGAGATTCTATATTGAAGACACTCTAGATTTTTAGATGCTTTGTAATCAATAAAGGGACAATGAAGTCAGCAACTAGCTTGGTCATGAGTCCTGGTGGTCTTGGCTGTCCCCATGCTTACCTTCTTTCATAGACATGGGTAATCTTTCCCCCTTCCCTTCCCACACACACTCCTCTGCCTCTTTGGTAGTAGCAGGAGGAGGGCGAGCCATTTCCAAGCTGTAGGGAGTGTGGTGTGGACAGAGATACCCCTCCAATGGAAAGGCAGCAAGGTACAGGGGACAGCTCCTGGGCATATGGTTGCAGTGGGTTGGTGGTCATAATGGGGTGGGTACAACACCTTACACTGAGCCTCAGGTACCAGGTAAAGACTAAGTATCCTGCTCCAAGGAAAGTCCAAACTAAAAAGGAAAAAGGAGTATGATGGGGTATGCTCAAGGGGTGGGAAAGTAAAGGGGTGGCATGTGTGATTACTGATTGGAAAAGGTTAAACCTGCCAGCCACTGGTTAAAGCCCAAGTGGCAGATTAACAGATGTGGAAATAGGGCAAGAGTCCCATATGGGAAGCCGGAGTGTGTGTGTGTGTGTGTGTGTGTGTGTGTGTGTGTGCGCGCGCGCACACGCGCCCATCCGTCCTTCTATCCTTCTATCCCTTCATGCATCCATCTCCCCCATTTTCTGCTCTCTCTCAGAGAAATGGAAATTAAATATGAGGTAAATGAGCATCTAATATTCTTACAGGACACGGAGATGTGATTTGATTGGGGTGGGGGTGTTTTGATGGGGTTTATTGTTCTAGCTGACTCTGCTCATTGCACTGTCAATAGTCCTCCACTATAACTTCTGTTCCTTTGAAGTGGCTCCTGGTGCATCCAAATAGGAACAGGAAAATTTACAATCCCTTAACTTTTTTCTTGCCTGTGTCTTTGTGCTCACAGGACTGCCATGAGGATTTAAAACTCTTCTCTATCCTCTTTCTGTTTCCCACCCACCCACAACCTCCTTCTTGTTAACTACTGCCCTTTCTGAAAAGAATGACGTTTCCGCAGCCTTCCAAAAGTCCCACTCTGTGGTGATGCCTTCTGCATATGTGCAAATAGTGATTCTCTCCTCCCCTGATGCTAGTGCAGGGGTAGTATTTCTGATACGTGGTTTATAGATCCAAACTCACTTTTTTTGTTCCATTACTGGATTTATTCCTCTGTTGGGAACAAGGCCAGCAGGAAGAAGGGGCAGTGGAATCATTTGTATTGATGACTGTCCAGCTGATATAGATATGGTGACATCTTCTTTAGCTACGGGGTGGGTCTCCATCTGTACAGAGAAACCTCAAGCCAAGGGAGCTCATACGCATCAGTTGATTGAGAATATGTCTGTCAGAGCCACTGTCCCTACCTCTGGCACCAAAAGAACAATCAGGGAAGGAAATCAGTTTGACTGACTTATTTCTAACCACAAATGGAATGAACTGGTTTGATCTCAGGTTAATTGGTGTCAGAGACTGTAGCCTACATATGCAGGTTGTCTTGATGGTAGCCCAGAAAGGCTTTGAAATGGCAGGGATGTGACCCAGAGACCAATCTCTTACTCAAAGTAAGAGGAAGTCCCATTTTCATGGCCTTTGGGTCTGTATGTAGAGTTTGCAATGTAGGATCCAGTCCACCCTGAGCCTGCATGGTGAGACTCAGCTGAGGGCACTGAGAACCTTACAGGTTTGGTCCCTAACATCAGGATAAAGAGACTGAGTGAGTTCCAGGATGGGAAAGGGTAAGGAATAGTATGAAGAAACCCAAGAGGGAGGATTGCTTCTGACCTGGGTTTGATTGTTTTTCTGAGCCCGACTTGGGGAGCTAAAAGTGAGAGAGCAGCCTGCTACAGGAAGAACAAAGTTGTTTCTTTAATTTTCTGGTGGGCATAGGGTATAAAAAGTCTGCTAATCACAACTCCTCCATGCACTGTGGCTAGAAGTCATCAGCTCCACATTGAGATGTCTGTGACATCAGGAAAGATGGTTTGCTTGAAGCTTGTTGGAGTAACACCTTCATTATCAGAGTCGCTTCAATTACACACGGAGAGGAGCTGTCAGCTTTATTAATGGCAGGCTCAGCAACTCATGGCTCGGCAATTCATTTTGAATAAAACACACAAACAAGCAGATGGGTTGTTTTCTCCCTCTGCCATTTATTGAGTACCAAGCTCTTCACTTTTCTTAAGCTGTGAGCCACAGGGCAATAACGCAGCTGAAAATGCTGTGTTTTTTCTCTCTCTGGTGTGTACTTTGCAGTAATTGTTTTATTTCATACTCTGATTTGATGCTACCTTGGACTCTGCTCTTAAATAGCTAAGGAAGAGCTGTCCTCATCACACTCTCTTTTTGGAAATCTCATAGGCAAGGCACTTTATAAGGTCTGAATGCTAGCCATATGTTTATGTTGTGAAGGTCTTTCGCTGATTTGATTCCCTGTTTGTTGATCAATGAGGAGAGGCAGATAGCTCAAGTATTAGAGAGCAGGCTAGGAGATGTGAAAGTCCATGATTCAAAGTTTACTGCTGATCCAGGTCAGGAAATGTTAAGGTTGCATAAACCAGGTCTTGTTTGAACCCAGTAGCATAGTCTAGTGGCTAGACTTGGGCTCTGCTCCCATCTTGGCTATTGACCTGCTGGGTAACCATGGGCTAATCACTTTGCCACACTGTGTCTCCGTTTCCTTTCCCGACCATCATCTATCTGTTTAGGTTGTAAGACAGCAGTCTCCAACCTTTTTAAGTAGGAGATCACCGTTGGCATTTAAAAGCAACCCAGGATCTACCGTGTGCTGCCACCACTGCCTGTCCCCCCCCAACCACTCCACCCAGCAGGTAAGTCCCACCTGGCCGGAGCCCCACTCAACTTACCCCTGCTCCTGCCTCTGCAGCACTGTCCCTCACCACGAGGGCCTCAGTCTAGCCCCCAACCCTTCCCTCCCCCACTAACTGTCCTGCTGGGCTGGGGCACACAAATGCATGCATGCATGCAGGCACTCAGCCCCCCACCCCAGCCTTGAATTGACTCCAAGAAACTTCGAGATCTACTGCAAGAGGCTCTGAGATCTACTGGTGGATTGAGATCCACTGGTTGGTGACCACTGTTGTAAGGTCTTTGGGGCAGGGGTGGCCTCTTGCTGTACAGCCCCTGACATAGAGGGATCATGGCTGGAAGCAATAACAACATCTGTGAAAGATCCATTTCCACTCTTACAATGAGTGTATAGTTTTTCTAACCACAAGTGGAATAATCGGAACAAGCGGTCTATCGGGCGCTGGTCAGACCGCAGTTGGAGTACTGTGTGCAGTTTTGGGCGCCACACTTCAAGAGGGATGTGGATAACCTGGAGAGCGTCCAGAGAAGGGCCACTTGTATGGTTAAGGGCTTGCAGGCCAAGCCCTATGAGGAGAGACTGGGGCACCTGGACCTCTTCAGCCTC
>NW_005842355.1:906169-911865 GCF_000455745.1 Alligator sinensis
AGGAAGAACTTCTTCACAGTTCGAGTGGCCAAGGTCTGGAACGGGCTCCCAAGGCAGGTGGTGCTCTCCCCTACCCTGGGGGTCCTCAAGAGGAGGTTGGATATGCATCTAGCTGGGGTCATACAGACTCAGCGCTCTTTCCTGCCTATGCAGGGGGTCGGATTCGATGATCTATTGAGGTCCCTTCCGACCCTAACATCTATGAATCTATGAATCTATGAAATTGGCTGGGTCGTAATACATTGGTTAATTGGTGTTAAGGACACATGGATTATATACTTTTTCAGTAGAACTGTGTCTGATTTACACCAACAGGAGAGAGGAACTGAGCCCACTGTATTCTCATCAGGTTCTTGGGCCAAATTCTTTGGAGAAAACTCAGCAGAGGGCACTGGAGTGTGCCCCTCAAGGCTTGTCCAGTTACACCCAGGGGGAATTTTGTCCCTTGTCTTTATTCAAACTGATGTAACTGGAGCACATGGTGCTCTCACATGTACTTTACACCCCGGTTATTTTATTAGTGTCAATGGAATCGGTCCTGATTTACACCATTGTAAATGAGAGCAGAATTTGGCCCTTTTTCATAAACATACATGATCCCCTGCCACTATAAGGAAAGGAACTGGGGGAAAGTGATCTTTTAGCTTGGGAAACTGAGGAGAGCCCTTTGGCTCTGTATTAGGTAGGCGAGAGAGATGGGTTAGATATGATCCCTCCATGCTATCTCTGTAGCAATCATTGCTAAGGCATCTAAGCACATTAGAGACTTAGCAAGTCAGTCAAGTGATCCAATCCTCTCCCTTTCACCCTTGCAAAGGAAATAAACATGGGGCTGCTGTCTTTACAAGAAAGGTAAAATAAAATGTGCTGGTCTTCCTCCCCTTTCTATTTAGAAATACATGTATGATCTTTCCTGGAAGTTTCTGTGAAAAATGAAAAACTAGTAATAGAGATGGGGGGAAATTATTTAGAGAGTTTTTGTTTTGGTTTAACTATCTGATTATAATGCCTAATGTACATTTTGGAGAAAAAGTGTTTTTGTTACAGTGTCCACACACATCAGTTGCAGCAGCATTTCTCAATCTGTGGGTCACAAAAATATTTCAAAGGGTCTCAAGCTGCAGCAGGGCAGAGGGGCAATGGGAAGGTACCTGTCCCTTCCAGTGGGGGAAGGGGACAGGGAAGAGCTGAGTGGCTGGGCTGATGGCACTGGGCTAATGCCTGTATTCACATGGGCAGGGTGGCCAGGAGATGCTGCTCAGGGGTCAGGAGGGGTCATGCCCAGGCTGCCTGGTGCAATGCAGCAGCACCAGCCCAGGGTAGAGGGGTGCCACAGGCTTCTC
Organism: Alligator sinensis; assembly: GCF_000455745.1. NCBI lineage: Eukaryota > Metazoa > Chordata > Crocodylia > Alligatoridae > Alligator > Alligator sinensis. The sequence goes on from NW_005842355.1 coordinate 907,513, forward strand.
TGCCTCCTCCCTCCAGCCTGTGCTGGGGTTGGATTTGTTGGACAGGGAAATGTCACCTCTCTGTGTATGTGCATTTTTATGTTTATTCTTTGCATGTCTGCTTCTTCCAGAATTCTGGGCTCTGCTGGTCACCTGGGAAGGCCAGGAAGAAATTTTTCCCACTTTAATGCATGATTTGTTTGTGGAGTTTTTTCTCCCCTCCCTCTGAAGCACTAGATATTGACTATGGCTAGCATGAGAGATGGGCCAGACTGTGCTCTGCTCCTAAAGTATGGTACTAAGAAACCTTACAGGAGCTTGACTGGTGGGTCTTACTCATTCACTTCAGGGTCAAATCATTTGCCATTTGGCATGAACAACTGGTGCCTCCCGAGATTAGGGAGGCACCAGTTGTAGGCGGCAGCGGTGGTGGCGAGTGGGGACTGCCCGCAGATACTGGTGGCAGCATCAGCGGTTATAGGGGAGAGGTGGTGAGCGGTGAGCGAGGACTGCCCATAGACACCAGCGGCAGTGTCAGCAGCAAGGAGGAGGCAGTTGGTGAGCGGCGACTGCCCACAGAAGCCAGCAGCAGCTTCAGTGGCAGGCCAACCCCGGGGGGGGGGGGGCATGTGCCCCCCTGTGCCCCTCCTACGTGTCGCCTATGCCATTTGGTGTCAGGAAGCAATTTCCATCCCAAGTCAGACTGAAGGGGATTTGCTTTCCTGTCCATGGCTCACTTCCTTTTACTGTCTGAGTACATTTTATAAGTTTGATCATGTATTAGTGGTGCTCCTTCTTTGCTTTTCCTCTGTGACCACTGTGGGTTCTTCTTTATCAAGACTTTGTGGCTATGGTGTGTGGGAAGGGCCAGCACGGATGTTCTCAGGAACGCTTTAGGGTTGTTGGTTATATCTGTGTTGGTCTAAGGCAGGGGCGGGCAATTATTTCAGCTGGAGGGCCACTTACTGAGTTTTGGCAAGCTGTCAAGGGCTGCACTGGTAGCCCCACCCCTTGAAAGGTGCCCCACCCCCGGTCACCATCTTGTGACTGGAAGTCCCGCCCCTAACCCCCGACCTTTGCCACCAGAAGTCCCTCCCCTTGCCCCTGGAAATACTCCTATCAGCAAGAGGTTTTGCCATCTCAGAACCAGAAAAATACCAAATTATATTCTAGGCATGTAGGTTGTAGCCGTGTTGGTCTAAGGACATAGGTAGACAAGGTTCCTTGGGTGAATCTGATATCTTTTATTAGATCAACCCAAATAGTTGGAAAATAATTATTAAGCAAGCTTTTGGGTTCAAAAACCCTTTGTCAGGCTAAGGAAGTTTCAGCAGATGGTGAAAAATTGAACATCTACAACATTCATTCATCTGTTTTCAAGAAATATGTTTGTCTTGATTTACATGCATTTGTGTAATGTACATAGAGGCAATTGCACAATAACTTAAAATGAAGTCTTACTCTTGTATATTGTTGGGGGGTGGGGGGAATGGGGATAGGTTTGTGGGGGGCTGTTAGATGTGGGTGTGTGGGTTGTTGGGGAGGGTGGGGGTGTGAGTGTGGGATCATCTGGGTGTATGTGGATATGTGGGCTGTGGGTGAGTATTGGGTTTTGTGGGGGAATGTGTGTGGGGGGAGGGTGACTAGGGGGTGGGAGCCCATGAACACACATGCACACTATCTCCCTCCCTCCCTCACTGCACACACACACAAAGTCTCTCCGTCCCATACACAGTCTCTCTCTCTCTCTCTCTCTCTCTCCCTCACACTCACACACACACACACACACACACACACACACACGCTGTCTCTTACACAGAGTCTTTCTTCCATACACACACACACACACACATACTCTCTCTCACACACAGTCTCTCTCTCTCTCTCTCTCGCCCTCCCACTCACACACACACACACACACTCTCTCTCTCTCTCTCTCTCTCTCTCTCTCACACACGCACACACACACAGAGTCTCTCCCTTCCTCATTGCTCCCTCCCAGCGAGGCTGGGCTATCCTTGTTAGTGGCTCCTGGCGGCTCCCCCTGTGTCCTATTGCCCCTGACTCCTGTCATCTTTGACAGGCAGCCAGGAGCAGATAAATATACATTTTCTAAATTTTTTAGGGGGCTGGATAGAATGGCCTGGCAGGGCGGATTCGGCCCGAGGGCTGTATTTTGCCCACCCATGGTCTAAGGATATAGGCAGACAAGGTTCTTTGGGTAGATGTGATATCTTTTATTAGACCAAGTAAATAGTTGGAAATATTGTTCTTTGCAAGCTTTCAGGTGCAAACACCCTTCTTCAGGAATAAGGAGAGTCTGTTGGTGTTTATGTGCTCTCCTGGGTAGACTAGAAGTCAATATGCAAAATGCAGGTCTGTGAAAATGCAAATGTGTGGCAGTGAGGATCTGAGGGAATGGGAGACAATAAGTGAGAGACAGCTGGGGGGAAGCCTTTCTACTAATGATCACCTGTGAACACAGGGGACTGGGCTCCCAGTCCTGTGTTTCAGTGATAGAGCTTATGCTTATCTAGTAAAGGTTTCTAGTGTAGATGTGGCTGTGGTTAGTAGTGTGTTTGGTGTGGGGCTGTGTGTGCACTGCATGGTGGGTTATTGCATCTGTTTTCCCTGCTACATATACCCTCTGAATGTGTTGGGAATCCCAGGCACAGAGAATGTGCACTTTCTCAGACCATTTGTTCTGTCGAGTGTAGTTCACACCCCTTGGCTACGAGGTACCCAAAAAAAGAACATCAGGGTTTCCTAGAGGTAGTTGGTCTCTGTTCTAGTGGAACACAGGTCCTCTTAGCAAAATATGTGGCCAGGGCTGCATTAAGTACCCTGCCCCAGACAGAATATCCTCTGCAGGTTCTTTGTATTTGCCTGGGGCAGCTGTAAGCTCCTTTGCCCTTCCATGCATGTGAACTCATTTAATACTGCTGCTAATAGGAGTGTATAGCTCCTTGGGGGACAGTAAGTATTTACGCATGGGCTGATGCCAAATTGAAAACAACCCATTCTGTTTATGTGCATGTTGATGATCTGCTGTGATTGATGCTTAGGGCCCCATTGTGTTAAACATTGGATAAGCACATGGGAAGAAGCAGGCTCTGCCCCATGGAGCTCACAGTCTAGTGGCACCTGCTGCTAGCAAGTATAGGAGCCCTGGGATCTAAACCCTGAATGGCTCCGGGGTCCCGCTCTTAGTGCTGGATGCTTCCAAGTTACTGACTGCATAAACCATGCACTGTGTGTGTTTCTAGCCAGAATCACTGGGAATGCCTTCCTGGAGATAACAGCATAGCTATGGCAGGGCTGTGGTGGGAAGGCAGAACACATAGCCAGCCCTCTATTGCTGGGATTTGATTTCTAGAGGTGGGGGATCAGCAATGAAAGTGCCTATTGACTTCCATTGAACTGATGCACACTCAGCATTTAAATAATTCAGGCACACACTGCTGCCTAGCAGTGACTCTATCAACTTTCTCCACCCTTAGGACTGTCCCTTGTTCTCCCTGCCATAGTTGAGCATTTTGGTCCTCACTCTCAGTCCCTTGTACTGCCTGAGCAAATGCCCATAAATAATAACTGCTGCCTCACATATGCACTTCCCTGCCTAGTACAAGAGGGATCTCTGACTTGAGGGGGTTGCAATGAGTTTTCCAGGAGCCAAGAAAGAGGCTGCTTTTACTGCATTTGAATAAATATTGCCTCTTCCTCATATGAACCATCTGCCTGGCCCTGCTGAAATCTCTCAGCTGGATTTCATAGATTTCATAGACATTAGGGCTGGAAGGGACCTCGGAAGATCATCGAGTCCAGCCCCCTGCCCGAAGGGCAGGAAGTCAGCTGGGGTCATAGGATCCCAGCAAGATAAGCATCCAGTTTGCTCTCGAAGGTGTTCAATGTAGGCGCTTGAACCACCTCCGGTGGCAGGCTGTTCCAGACCTTGGGGGCTTGGACAGTAAAGAAATTCTTCCTTAGGTCCAGTCTGAAACGGTCTTGTAGTAGTTTATGACCATTCGACCTAGTCGTCATCCCTTGGGGTGCTCTGGTGAACAAATGTTCCCCCAGATACTGGTGGTCACCCCTGATAAACTTATAGGTGGCCATCAGATCACCCCTGAGCCTGCGCTTTTCCAGGCTAAAGAGCCCCAGGGCTCTCAGCCTGTCATCGTAGGGTCTGCTTCCCTGACCTCTGATCATGCGCGTGGCTCTTCTCTGGACTCTCTCAAGCTTCTCCACATCCTTTTTGAATTGTGGAGCCCAAAACTGGACGCAGTACTCCAGCTGCAGCCTCACTAAGGCCGAGTACAAGGGGAGAATGACGTCCCGGGATTTGCTTGAGAAGCATCTATGGATGCAAGCCAG
>NW_005842355.1:914180-933188 GCF_000455745.1 Alligator sinensis
CGGGCTTAGTTTAAAGCCCGGTGGAGCAGGTCAGCCAGTCTGGCTGAGAAGACCCTCCTCCCTAGGGGAGAGAGGTGGAGGCCATCTCTTCCCAGCAGCTCGCTGCCTCTCTCACCAAAGAGCGGGCTGTGGTCATGAAAGCCAAAGCTTTCCTGGATGACAGGATGCAGCTCTCCCTTCCCTGGCTTCATACATCCCACACCACACACACACATTTTTATGGACTTGGCGTTGTGTACTTTATCTTCCAAACCTTCCCCTTTTGGAGAGGGGGCACCTGATTTCTTACCATTCCTGTGTTTCCTCTGGGTTCTGCATGTGGATTGCTTTCATTTGGTGTATCCATGGTACATGTTGGCTTAACACACAGAGATGCCATTTAAAAATGTTACACTGGATCTGTTACTGGCAAGCAGCCAAAACATAAGGCACTTCTAAGTGAACACATGCTCCCCTCTGCTCCTCTACCTGACAGTCTTCTCTGCCAGGTAGTAATGAATGTGCATAATCCCTGACAGTTTGCCGGTTGCCTCCAGAAGCATACCTTGTGGGCTCATACCTGCTCAGGTGAATGATTTCTTTTTGGCCTTTCAGGGCCAAATCCTCAGCTGGCACAAATCCTCAGCTGCAGTGGCACTACACTGCAAATTGGTAGAGCTCTGCTGAAGTCAATGGAGCTATGCTCATCAACATCAGCAGAGGACTTGGCCCCTAGATTAGCACAAAGGAAATGTCACCTCAGCCAGCTTCCAAGCAAGGAAAGATGGTCTTGAGGTTAAAATGCTGGCCTTAAGACACCTGGGTTCAATTCGTGGCTCAGCAACAAATTTCCTGGGTGTGACCTTAGGTGTGTCACTTAATCTGTTTGTGCCTCAGAGAGATAAGGATCCTATAACATGGGTCACTGGCTGACTCCACAGAGGATAAAGCCACAGCTGTTTCAGGTTAGTTTATGATTCAAGAGCAATGGAAACTCTTTTTATCTGTTCACCATCTGAACACAGGCCCCAGTCACACAGATTCAGACTTGAATCAGAAAATTAGGGTTGGAAGGGACCACAGGAGGTCATCTAGTCCAACCCCCTGCTCAAAGCAGACTTGACCAATAAGCAGCACATGGGTAATTATTCCGTATAACAAATGTGAAACTGAGGCCAAGGTAATACCAAGGTATTAAATTACTTGCTCATGGGTACATATTAGAGTCACTGGCAGAGGTAAGTGTAGAATTCAAGCCTTCCTTATTCTAAGGTTTGCACCCAGCTCACTAGGCCATGCTGTCTCTTTGGAGGGAAATACTGTATTGTTCCTAAGCCCAAGAAGCTCATGGCTAGTGTCAGAACAATTACTTGTCATGAATTAAAAGCTGCTCACATTCATGAAGAAAAGAAGGTAGTATCAGATTCAAACCTCCACTGTGAGCTGCCAAGAGCACAGATGGAACCTAACTCTTTGGGCATCAGAGCAGAAAGGCTCTGATAGAGCAGTGTCAGGCTGGTGCCAGGGTGTAATAGGACATGAGCCTTTACCCATCATCAAGGTCACAGAGGTGGACCATGCATGAATAGAATAGGACATGATTTACTGTGGGCCAAGAAAGTGTCCCAGAGCAGGAATCAGGGGGGAAGATACAGAGATGGGTCAACATTCTGTGCCAGCCATGGGCTACTCATGCAGCCAGATCAGGTAGATAGAGCAGTGAGCCAACCTTTCTAACAGCTTCCCTATACCTCATGCTCACATGGTAGGGAAGACTGGGGCTTAGAGCCACTTTCTAGCAGTAAAATGCTAAGATCAGGGTAAGAAAGAAATAAGAAGGCTGACAAACAAGGTTCTTTGGGTAAATCTGATCTCTTTTATTAGACCAACTCAAATAGTTGGAAAAAAGGCTGGGGCACTTTTCACACCTGAGAGTTCCAGGGAAAGCAGAATTCTTATGGAACAGGAGAACTGGGGAAAAATATAAACTCATTATCTTTAAATGAGCTGGCAGCGGTAAAGCCCCCCCCAGGCATGTGTGATGCTTGGCAAATTCTTCTTCTGAGTTAAAAAAAGCAATCTTTCCAGTGCCAGCCTGCCTCAGCCCCCTCCTGCTTGCTCACTGGATGAAATTGCACTTCCAGCAGCTTTTCCTTTACATTCCACTTCAAATCATCCCCTCCAGGCAGGCAGAGCAGTGGCAGGAGGCACATTAGCTGTCAGGAGTATGCAGGGGGAGGAAGGGGAAACAAAGCAAATGCCTGGGCATCTCCCTGTCTGGTGAGGCTGAAGAGGATCTGTGGTTGGATGGATACACACCCAATATTCAGATGCTCATCCCAAGCCTTTCAGAACTGATCAGCTCCAGGAAGCTCATGAGGATAGGCTTTCTCATGTGCCTTCCATCCTACCAGATATTAGAGGCTGGGGTGAAAACCTCCCAGTGAAGGATCAGCTCAGGCCCTCAGAACGGGGCATGGTTCTGAGAGTCTTGTCTGAGTAGATGCAAGTGAAGAACTGCTAGGGAGTGTGTAGCTCTGGAAGGCAGTGTGGAAAACTAGCTTCTAAGATTCATCAGGTAGCCCCCAATAGGTACACTTATCTACAGATGATTCCTTCCACTCCCCTCCTATACCCTGGTGATGCACAAGCCCCTTCTATAGAGGTGTGTTTCTTATTGCAGCTTCTTAATTGTTTCTTGTAACCCCTTTGTTGTCTTTTCTTTCTAGGACCTTGCTCAGTGCCAGTGGAAGCCTACAGAAAAATTCCCGTTTGCATCAATGAGAGTTGAATTATGTTGTGAACATTTTGAGGCAGAAACTCATTACATATTTATATAGCCTCTAGAAAAGTGTATAGCCCCCAGCAAACTATATAGCCCCTAGTTATGAGGGTAACACAAATTAAAGTAATAATAATAATAAATATTCACTGCTAACAGCCCTTTGTTAGAGGGGCTTCATAAATAATATTATTGCCATTGGGTCAAATTTTCAAATGCACCTCAGGACCTTAAGTCCCACTGGCAACGGGAGATGCTCAGGCCTCTAAGTCACTTAGGTACTTTTAAAAATTGTATCTATTATTCTGAAAAAACAAATAAAAAAAAAATCTAGCAGCTAAAAAAATGTGCTGGTAAAGAGGAACTATGCAGAATCATGACTTCCTTATGACACCTACTTCTTCTTTTTTTTCTAGTTATGTACAAAGTACCCAGCCAGCGTTCTTTGTGCTTCAAGAATGAGTATGAAACATTACTCTAGATCTAGAAAAAATCCCCAGTGTGATTAATGATGGCATAATAAACTGCTTCTAAAAGACAACAGTATGATCCTATCTAACTGATCAGTCAAAACACTACAAGGATGATGGCAAATGACATTTTTCTACCTGGCCATCTGCATGTCTTCTAAACAGTCAAGGTTGCTATGTATATGCAAGTTCATCCATGGTCATGTGGGGGGCAGATGATTCATAGGGTGCGTATACAAGATCATTAATGTGCTTGTTCTAATGTGCATTAAATGTAGTATCTCCAATGTGAGGTACTAAATAAATCTGGATTAGGCTGTCCTAATGCACAGTAGTGAAAGTGCATGCTTTTTTTAGTGATGTTCAATACGCAATACCCTATTTTATTGCGAATTAGCATATTTGCAAGGTTTTTTAATCCAACGCTTTAATGCACAGTAAAATAGGCTACTGTGAATTAAAGCACATGTGTAGACACACCCATAAAGAGTACAGCTCCAGCTCTTGTAGTCATCAGTCTATATACTTTCTTGACTTAAAGTACCAGGGACACATGTCTCTTCTTTAACTGACCACAAGGGGGACAGTTAGCAGAGAGAAAATGTTCACATTTACAGCACCGGGCGCTGAACTATGATTCTTGTTGGCACATCTTGAAACTGATCAAATAACCGACATCTGCTGAAACCAGGGGGACAGCAGCAGGGCAGTCTCTCCAGGGAAATGAGGAAGTGTCTCTAATGATTACGACACGCCTCAGGATAGGGCCTAACTACCACTGAAGTCACCGAATCTCCATTGATCTCAGTGCAAACAGCATGGAGCCTCATATCTCAAAGGAAAAGGGGTAACTCAGTAGCAGCAGAATGATGCAGAGTTCTTCAAGTGGCTTAGTTACAAAATAAGATTAAAGGAGCTGGGATAAGTTATGGAGGGGATACAGAAAGGGGAGTTCTGGCTGTCCAGTAAAAGGATGTGGTTTGTGGAGTTAGGTTTGCTGTCCCAAGGTTGCAGAGCAGAATGGAAAATGTTTAGTATTTCCCATGTTTCTGGGCTCTGCTAGTTGCCACAAGAGCCAGGAAGGAATTCCCTGCCCCTGCCCTGCCCCACCCTCCCCTTCCTGTTGCTACAGGTGACAGGGTTGTTTGGGTTTTTTTTCACTTTACTCGAAAGCTTTAGGTGTTGGCTGAACCCAAAACTGGTTATTTTGACTGGGGTGTGCCAATGCTCCTGCTGGGACTAAAACTTAGAGGTTACTAGCTAAAGGATCTTGCTCTTCGGTTTAGGGTCAGACTGGTTGCCACATTTGGAATAAGGCAGGACTTTTACCCCATGGTCAGCTTTGTATGGACTGTGGAGGTTTTTGTCTTCCTCTGTAGAGGGGGGGCATGGCATTCTTCCTTGGTTCTCTTGAGCCCTTTTTAGCAACCTTTGCAGCAACAGAACATTGACCAGTGTTGTCTCCTGCCTTACCTGTAGCTGGTTAGGATGTTGTGTAGTTGTGTGACAGGGTTGATTGTGTAGTTTAAGTAATAGGTTTCTAAGGGCTGGTTTGGGTAGGGGTGGTCCTGGCAGAGGGCTGGACTAGATGACCTCTGGATGTCCCTTCCAGCCCTACTTTTCAATGACTGCATGATTCTAAGAGCTTCACAGTAGTTGGTTCTATTCTTTAGTCTGTGTCTTTCAGTTGAGTCTTTCTTATGAAGACCCAGGGTGTCTGTTCTCGTCTCCCTGAGAAAGCTTTGTTACTAATATTCCCAATGCTGTCACATAGAGAAAATCCTTTAAAGGAGGAATGAATCTGTAAATCCATGCAAATGTTTGAGTAATCATAGTTTTCTGTCTGCAGTTAATTCAATGATGGTGGAAGATGTCAGATCAGCAACCCTAGAGACTGGGGTGCTCTGTTCAGCCTTCTAGCAAGTACAGCATGGACCCTCAGCCTTGAGCACTTCCTCCATCTTTCCTCACCAAGGTGCTTCCACTCTATCAGGGAAGAGAAGTTAGCTCAGTATCCATAGCCTAGTCCTTGGAGAGACTATCACCAAGGAGGGCCAAGCAATGTTGTTGATAGCGGTGAGAGATAAATGTTTACGGGGGGACAAACTCCTGCTAGAAGCTGGACTGAGACCAGCAAATTTACACAGAAGAGGCACCAGTTGGAAGCAACATTTGGTTATTCCCAATACAGCCTGACTTTGAGCCAGCAGGTCCATAACCTCTGATAAAATACCAGACAAACATGCTTCATGGTTCCTTAACTTATGGAGCATCCCAAAGGGCTAAACATGCTGATACAGGTGTATCTGAGGTGAGACACTGCACCTGTTCAGCAGCACACATGCCCCCTGCACAGTTGCAGCTGCATGACACAATGCTTTAGGACAGGAAGGGAAAGATACTGAGATTGCTTTCAAAACAGGAGCCATAACAGGCCCTCTGATCCAGGAGTCACTGCCATCTTATCATGCATGAGGGCTTGATTCTCTTACAGGTACCTCTAGGTACCTGTAGGGCACACTATTACCTTAGGATCTCTTGAACTTTGCAGTAATCATCACACACATCACATCTATAGCGGATCAGGGGATTGAACCTGACCCTAGGTTTTCAGGCCCTTCCATGGGGCGCAGTGAAATCTTAGTGCAATGACATTCAAGGCCCATGTTTTCCTAGTTGTGGTATTGCATACATGCTGCCTAAGAGCTCTCTTTGGGCAGAAATCCTCCTTTCACGGTGTTTTACAGATGCTTACAGCAGCTGTGGACATGTTCCCTATTGGCCTTCCCTCCCTCTCCCCCCTCCCTGGCCTGAATTCCCCCCTAGCTGGCATGTCAGGGGAGCAATTAGAGGAGGCATGTGAAATAGAAATGGTTGAACATGACAGCTTGGCCTTTGCAGCAGGGATGTCACATTGAATGGCATTGCAGTGGGCAGCCAACTGACTTGAGCTAGCTGTGACTACACTGGCCAAGATCTTATAGACCAGGGGGTCCCAACTAAACCACCAGAAGGCAGATGCTCTGTTCAAAAGCAGAACCCTGCAAGTGCTTGGGTTGGACACCCTAAAAGTTCAGGCTCCTCAAATCACTTCTGGAAATCTTGCCCACAACAAGGCAAATATTAGACAAGCAAAATACAATTAACTGAGTTTCCCTCAACCAGGCTGCTGAGGGGATACACCCCTACTCTTCCGCTGTGTGGCCCATGATCTTTAATAGTCTTAGATAGACTGGAAAGCCAGAGTCTGGGCTAATGCAAGATGCCTGTCAAGAAATATTTAAATAAGCCTTCAACTGGGCTGTCATCTGGAACCAGGCCTACTGGAGCTGATGCGCTGACTGACCCTAATAAGCAGTGATGGATAGGTAGGTGAAGAGGGAGCATACTAGGGTAGAGTGAAAACACTTTGCTGCTCCTTTGGCTCGGCCCTGCATTTGCTGCCGAACGTACGTTAGAGTAAGCGACAGGGCCACTGAGGGGAAACTGGGTGTGTTTCCCAATGCATGAACGGCCTCAGCCAGCAGTGAGACAGCTGTTCTGATGATTCTCAGCTGATGTCTGGAGAATCCAGAGCTGGGAGGAATAAGGTCTTCATGTACAAGGCAGCCTCCTCCACCCATCTTTGCATGCTTTTTCTCTGCATTTTCTGCATTTGCAGTATCCCCTGTCTCCTCCTATAAGAAAAAAAAAAGGGCCATACACAAGGGCTGAATACAAAAGGGAGCAAAAAGCTGCTGCCAGCTCTTGCTCTCTTCACCCCCACCTTCCCCACTGCCTGCCCTGAATGGCTGCTCCCTATCAGCTTTTGCAGGCAGCCAAACACATTAACTTTCCCTGTAAGCCCCGAGCCTGAGGAGAGATAGAAATCCCTTCAGCTCAGCTTTTCTCTCCATATCTCCCCCTAATCTCTCTGCTTCTCTCCAACCTTCCCATCTGGCTTTATTCTGCTATGTGGTTGTGGCTAGGGGAAGGATGTTGGAGATGGGAAAGGATGACACACAGGCAACAATCGCATCGCATGGCTAAAAGGCCTCCTATTGTCTCCCTCTATTTCTCAAGGGCTGTCTTGGAAGGCCCCTGCTTTACTGCTGTAATGAGAGAGATGAAATGAGCATGAGAAGGAAAAGAAAGAGATCTGGAGAGCGAGGGAGAGGATGGGGTCTGCTGTAGGGGAGGAAGAAGAAGGGAATTGTTTCATTTGAGGACAACCTCATTATCTCCCAGCTGACAGCTGATTCTCAGGGCTGGAGGCAGACGCTTATCTGCCCCTGACACAGATTGATTCATTTCACTTATCTGTAGCCCGTGTAATTGAATATTAATTTCTCATTGTTATTTTTGTGCTTTTTGTCATATTCCAGGCTGCAGGAGGGAGAGAAGGTGGGAGGAAGGATCGGGGAATAGAACAGGACACCGATGAATGTACACAGCCTTGATGGAACAGGAATGCTTTGCAACTGACAGGCAGCCCTGGCTGTAATGAGTTTACCAGGGTGGGACAATCGTGCCAACAGGAAGACACTCTGCAGAGGGATTTGAGCTTCAAATAATCAGTCTCTCACATGGATTCATAGAGTTTTTGGTCAAAAAGGGCTATTATCTGGGCTCCTGTATTATCAAGCCATTGTCCTGGGCTCTCAGTCTCCTGCCCTAACCACACAAGGGCCAAATCTTACTTACATGAAGACTACTTTATACCACCATGGCATTTTAAAATAGGGATCTTAAAGAACTGGCTGCTGCAACTGTGGGCTTTATTGAATGGAGGCAAAACTGCTCAGCTGTGTGTCATAAGTCCTGTAATACTGATACCTAAGGGAGATTGTCCTACTGCTCCAGGGAAAAGTTTAGCTAATTTAGAGCAGGAGGGTGTCAGTTTTAGTAGTAATAATTTACATCCACTTCCAGGTCATGTTAAAATGCTGTAAGTGTAAATGAGACTTAGCTTTGTAGGAGTTTAAAGAAATAAAGAAATCTTTACATTCTTAATGATTAAAACTGTAACAGCTCCACTGATGACTTTGCATATGTTGAGCAGGGCTGCTTTCTGCTCTACCTTGATCTGCACACAAAGCCACATGCTCAGAAGAATTCAGCTATATCTATATGGAGTACTCCATTTGTGATCCCATAGGACTCTCATGGGCAGCATGACACTGCACATCACCTCTACTCAGAGCTTCAAAGCAGCAGTGAGCATGAGGGACAGCCTCACGTACTCCAAAATTGTAGCCCACTCCCAAGAGAAAAGCCCACATCTGTGTGTGTGTGTGTGTGTGTGTGTGTGTGTGTTACTAGAACTGGCTGTATGACATACAGCTTGTTCTATTGGGTGAAGATCACTGATATACATGCAAGTAACACCTGGCTCACTGTCAGGGAATAACCCACTCACCCTCTGACCCTACCTACCATTTCCCTCCACAAATAATGATTCCAGACCCTCCTTTTTCCTCTCCAACAAGTGACAGGAACTCTGGGCTCCAAACAGCCCTCCCTGCCACTTACTATTTGGATTCTCTGTTGAACTGATGGGAGGATGGAGCTGAGCTGATTGATGGGTTTAATTTGTGTGGGATAGTGCCATTCTGACACCAACAGAAGAAATGATGGATGCTTTTTCACTGGATGAGCAGAGCCTGTCCAAGGAGTTGGGGATGCTCAAGGAGGCAAGCGTAATAAAATTCCAACTGGGTACACAATAGGGGGTGGAGGGTGGGGAAGAGAAAGAAAGAAGTCCGCGTGCCCAAAGGAGCAGATCCGTCTCAAAATGAGGATCATTGAACAAAGAGAAATGACCTGCCGGAGGTCTGGGCCCATGGAATCAGAAGCAGAAGTGAGAAGGGAGAGGCCTCTGAACCCAGAACAATACCTCAGTGCCCCCTGCCTCTGACTGCTTAGGTCTAGCAGCATTGCGGTGAGCTGTGATGTTTTAGCACTGTGGTGAAGTGGGCACAGTCTGGGCATGTGCTGAGCAAACTCCCTCCCCCAACTCTGTCAGTGTAAGTGATCTGCAGGGCCCCTTTCATATTTCAGAGCCTGTGGGAGAATTACTGGAAGGCAAGGATGTCAGTCGCTTTCCCTGAAAAACTCCCCCAGTTCAATTGCTTCCTTTCCCTTACCCTTGCCTGAGCAACCTGACTCAAATAAACCAGTTAACCCTCCCTCATCTCCTTCCCACAGTGTTGTGCACTGTATTGCAGTAAAGAGCTTTTCCTTTTCTGAGCCTCAGGAGATGTGTTGTGGTCCTAGATGCACTCTAACTTCTAACACACCTCTCAGTCCAGCACTGAAAGAGCCTTCCTGTCTAGAGAGCCCATTGCATGGTAAAAGCCTCTGTCTGGGTCTAGCCATGGCCTGGTGATACTTTTAAGTGAGCAGAACAGTCTGGAGAAGATGAAGTTGCACCCTGTTGGGTGAGTGCTAAGGCACACTGTCATCTTCTCTGCCTGCTGCAATGCCTTCTTATGGATATAAGGGCCAACAAGAGCAGCAGTGAGGAAAAAACCTCTGGTCCTGCAATGAACTGTGTGTGGATACAGGCAGAATGGAGGGGCTGTCCCACTGGGAACTCTGGCAACGAACAGGGAACCCAGCACACAGTGGCTACTTGTACTGGGAGAGGAAATCCAAGGTCCTCCCAAAATCATCACTTTCACCTTTTCCTGATGTACTGTGAGTCAGGCTGACTCTTCACCGCATCACATCCATCATAGAATCATAGAAAATTAGGGTTGGAAGGGACCTCAGGAGGTCATCTAGTCTCAAAGCAGGCTCATCCCCAAATAGATCATCCCAGCCAAGGCTTTGTCTAGCCGGGTTTTAAAAACCTCCCAAGATGGAAAGTCCACAACCTTTCTGGGTAACTTGTCACAGTGCTTTATTACCCTCCTAGTGAGAAAGTTACGCCTGTGCGAAGTGGCTAACCTTCGCTTCAGATTCGACCAATTCAGGGGACAGTGATTCGGTTTGGTGATTTGAATCACTGTCCCAAATCGATTCAGCCAAACCTGAATCAGTGATTCAACCCCATACCCCGCCCACTCTCCCAGCTTCCCCCCATGGCTTCCCCGCTCAGCCCCAGCTCCTGGCTCTTTGAAAAAAAACAAAACAAAAAACTCCACTCACTGGCTCCTGCCAGGTGGTGGGGGACAATCCCCGCTACCCCCCACTACCCCGCATTGCGTGGGAGCTCTGCCATGAGCCCCCAGAAGCCCTGAGGCCACTGCAGCAGCCGACGAGTCGAAGCTTTTTGTTTTTTGTTTTTTTTTAAAGGGCCAAGAGCTGGGGCGGTTGGGACAGCCATTGGCAGGGGGGTGCTAGGAGAGTGGGTGGGGCTCAGGGGGCACTCAGGGAAGCTGGGGGAGCAGGCAGGGGATGGGGCCTGGCAGGGGTCCCCCCATGGTCCCATCATGCCTCCTCCAATTCACCCTCTCCCACCCCCTACTTACCAGCATGGAGTCCAGGTCCAGCTCCCTGTGGCAGCAAGCAGGGACTGCCCAAATTTCCAAAGCTCTCTGAATCAATTCAGACCTTTTAATTGGTCTCCTGATTCTACTCAGATTTGGAGATTCGGCAACTGAATTGGGCCAAATCTCCTGTGAATAGAATCAGCACCTGAAGCTTCACACAGCCCTATGAGAAAGTTCTTCCTAATATTTAATTTAAACTTCCCTTGCTGCAACTTGAGACCATTGCTCTTTTTTCTGTCGTCTGCCACCACTGAGAACCGCCTCCATCCTCTTTGTAACTCCCCTCCAGGTGGTTGAAAGCTGCTATTAAATCCTGCTCAGTCTTCTTTTCTCCAGACTAAATAAGCCCAGTTCCCTCAGCCTGTCCTCATAAATTAGGTCCCGTGCCCCACCCCCACATTTTTGTTGCCCTCTGCTGGACTCTCTCCAATTTTTCCACATCCTTTCTGTAGTGGGATACAGAAAACTGAATACAGTACTCCAGATGTAGCCTCACCAGTGCCAAATAGCGGGGAATAATCACTTTCCTTGATCTGTTGGCAACACTCCTACTAATGCAGTCCAATATGCTGTTAGCTTTCTTCTCAACAACAGCACACTGCTGGCTCATATTCAGCTTATTGTCCACTCTAACCCCCAGGGTCCTTTTCTGCAGAGCTGCTACTTAGCCAATCTGTCCCCAGCCTGCACTGGTGCATAGGATTGTTCCATCCTAAGCACAGGACTTTGCACTTCTCCTTATTGAACCTCATGAGATTTCTTTTGGTCCAGTCCTCCAATTTGTCAAGGTCTTTCTGAATCCTACTCCTACCTTCCAGTGTATCTACTACTCCCTTCGTGCTCTGTAATGCCCTGTGGCTGGGAAAGTGCCATAGGAAAATGCACAGCTTCTTCCTCTGTAGGTCTGGCCTGTGCTAAAACATTTTGCCAGTGTAGCTGTGATGCCTATGGGTATGAAAAAAATCACATACACTTGCCAGTGTAGCTTAACCAGAAACCGCTATACCTGGCACATCTAGTCAACTGGTGCATCTGCGCTGACAGAAGAGGGCTTCTGGCAGCAGAAACTTTCAGTCACTATAAGCAGCATCTCCAATAGAAGGGTTCTCTGCCATAGCTCTGCCACCAAAAGCAATGGTGGCAGCAGCCCCACAATATAGACAAGCCCTTAAATGCAGCCTTTCCTGAGTCTCTCCGGAGCAGGAATTGTCAGCCTTGCTAAATGATGTGTATGAATGCCTGGTAATAGAACTGGGCCTTTGGGTTCTTACTGCTGAGTCATGATCTCTCAGATTCTATGTCTATTAATCCACCCATCCATTCTGCACTCAATACTATAGCATTTCAGCTTACATAAAGGAAAAAGGACCTTGTTTTATACCTCCTGTATGAAAGGAGTGAAGTCTGTAAAATCAGTAAATGTCCACTGAGTACTCAGCTGAGACCATTCAACTCAGTTCACTTGTCTTTTAAACCATTTTCCAGCATAGACTAAAATGTCTCTTTGCAGCTCAATGTAGGTTTTGATACAAACATAAAATTCTGCCTATTCCTACAACTCCCAGTCCCCACTATCTCTGCTATACCATATTGCTCCCTGCAAGGAGGAAGAAACAAGCAAAAAAAGTCATCTTCTAAGTCATTCCTCCTCATTATTTTGTTAATGTTTTAAATTACTTTTAATTGATGTTATATGCAGGCAATCTCCAACCTTGGAGGCAATAGGAGCCAAGGGATTTCAAATCCTTCACTTCATTGGCTGAATACCAAGGATTTCCTACTTTACAAAATAAGTTAAAAAATACTACCACCAAAAATAAAAAGCATTTTAAAATAGTCTGAAGGAGTCTATCTGCAGGGTCCTAAGGGGATCATCATCATAAGTTCCTTTCAGCATTTGAAAATACTGTTATATTTCACCTTGGTCTAAGAAATGCTCTATGTAGCAGACTGCTTGTGCCCTGAAGAACAGGAATGGGGCCTTTGGCACAGCATTTTTTCCCAGGCTTTGGTTTCCATGGTCCTCTGTACTCTCTTTAAAGCTGCCCTATGGGGCTAGCTCTATACCATGTTTTCAGGCCCTATCCCAGGGGTGTGTTATAGGCTGGAAGATGCATGGCTGGATTGCACTATACTCTGGCATTTCAAATCAGTATAACAGTGCCTGTGAGCTCATTACAAATGAGTGTAACTTAGAGCAGCTCTGGGCTTCCTATAAATTACATCCAGACTCAAACTGGTCCCAACTCAGATCCTGGATTGCTGGTAGGACACAAAGGTGCCAGGAGGATATCTTTTCCTTTGCTCCATGCTCATGTGTACTAAGTGTTTCTTTAGGTCATGCTCTCATAGGACTATGTTCAAAACCCAGCAAACTCAATGGGAGTCTTCAATTCAATTGCAGTGAGCTGTAGATCTGGTAAACATTAATCAGAGCAAAAAGCTGTCTATATTTTGTGATTTAAAATGTCTACCTCCAAATTTGTATTTTCAGGTAGTTAAAGAGGGTGGGGGGATGTCTCAGAGGCTTGGTAAGGAGATGCAGGGCCTGATTTTGCTACCAACATTTAGGCCCAGTTTATCATCTAAATAGCTTTGAGGATCTGGGACTTAGCCTTGGCCTCATGTCAGATAACATATCCCATGTGTCTGTATTCAGATGTTTATACAAAGGCACACTCTTGATGCCTGCCAAACCTATATTCCAACCCAAATGTCCTTCCAACTGAGAAGCAAAGATGTCACTGTATTAATGCTATTGCCAAAAACCTGGAGGCCCTGAACACTCACTGCCTCCTGCATGGTTGCAAATGGAAGAATAACTGAGCAGCAGATGTTGCTAACAGAGACTGTTTCTGTAGGAGTGAAGCACCCAAGAGATTGCTTGATGGCTCTGTGCTTAGTGCTTTTTTGGTTTCCACCCAGGAGACCCATATTTGTCTCCTGAACTGAGACTCAGACTTGTAGTCAGCATTAGTCTTGACTCACAAAGACAGATGGGGTTAAATCTCATGGAGAAATTCCCTGTAGCCCCAAATTGCTTTGGGTTTGACCTAATGTCTAGGCATATATATATTATTATGCAACAATGCTGTACCCCAGAGACAGGCAATTATTTCAGCTGGAGGGCCCCTTTCCGAGTTTTGGCAAGCGGTTTCAAGGGCTGCATGGGTAGCCCCGCCCTTTGACAGGTGCCCTGGCCACTGGTTGCCATCTTGTGACTGGCAGTCCCACCCCCTAGCCCTTGACCTTTGCCACCAGAAGTCCCTCCCCTTGCTCCCAGAAATACTCCTTTCAGGATGGGGTTTTGCCATCTCAGAACCAGAAAAATACCAAATCATATTCTAAAAAGCAAACATCTACAACATTCATTAACTTGATTTCAAAAAATATTTTTGTCCTGATTCACATGTTTGTGTAGTGTAGGTGATTGCGCAATAGCTTAAAATGAAGTCTTAGTCTTGTATATTGTGAAGGGGTGGGGGGCAGAGGGGTGAGTATAGGTTTGTGTGGGCTGTGGGTGTGTGGGTATGTGGGGTGTGGGTGGGTATGGGGTTTGTGGGGGCTGTGTATGGAGGAGGGTGCGTGGGTGTGAGAGGGGGTGTGGGGGTCTGCATGTATGGCAGTGTGAGGGGTGGTGTGGGTGTACATGTATGGTGGAGTGAGCATGTGGGACTTACCCTACACACACACACACACACACACACACACACACACACACACACACACACACACACTCTGTCCCTCCCTCCCTGCACCTCCCCTTCTCCCCTGCCCCGTTCCTGGCCCCAGAGTACCAGCGCAGGCCCCATGCTTCCATGGTTTGGCGATGCAGCTGGGAGCCATGTGGTGCTGGAGTGACTGGAAGCGGGCAGGAAAGCAGGGAAATGACAGCTACAGGCAGGGAGGAGTGGCAGTGAGCGGGAGTGCAGGAGCAAAGCAGCAGCTGGGCAGGAGCGCGGGGCCTGTGCTGGTCACCACTGGGAGCGCCAGGAGTGCAGGGTCTGGCACCAGCTGTGCTGGAGGGGGTGCAGGGGTCCTGCACTTGTGCTGGCCCTGACACACTGGCACGGGCCCCATGCTCCCTCCCAGCTGTCACTGCGCTCCCATGCACCTGCTCACTGCTACTCCCCGCCATCTGTAGCTGCCATTTCCCTGCTTTCCTGCCCACTGCCAGCCACTCTAGCACCACGTGTCTCCCGGCTGCATCACTGGATTGTGGGACTCAGCAGGAGCCAGCCCAGCCTGGCCCCAAGTGGGGCAATTGCTTACAGTCCTCCCCTGACCCCCGTCCCCCCATTTTTATCTGAGTTTCCTTCTCTAGCAGAGGGAGGTGCGAACTGCCCCAGGGTCCCAGGCCAGATGTCTTTGCTAGGCAAAGACTTCTGGTTGAGGGTGGGAGGTGGGAGGGGACTGTGGGTGGGGCGAGGGCAGGCAGGCCTTGCTGCTGAGCTGCTGTGTCCTGCTGCTGGCTTCCCTTGGGTCCTACTGCCCCTGACTCCTGTCATCTTTGACAGGAAGCCAGCAGCAGATGAATATTAATTTTCTAAATTTTTTAGGGGCTCCACAGGCTGGATAGAATGGCCTGGAGGGTTGGATCCAGTCCTCAGGCCATATTTTGCTCACCCCTGCTGTACCCTCTTGTTCTCCTCCATTGATACTTATTACTGTACTTGGGGAGAATACCACAGAATCTTTTCATATTAAGAGACGGATTCTCACACCAAAGTCCCCTGTACAGTGTCAAAGTTCTGTGGGCTTCCAGACTGTATCAATTTGTATGAGCTAGGAATTTACAGAAGTAGAAGACTGGGTCCCAGGAGAAATGCAACAGCTTGTGCTGCTCTGTAGCATGGCTGAGCAATGATGGACATTATGGCCGTGTCCACACGAGCGCAAATGTGCATTTTGTGGCACCTCAACAGCCTTTGAGGTGCCACAAATGCACCCTGAGCATATGATATGGTTCTCTGGGCTGAATATTTGCAGCACAGAGCCAAATGTAAATATGTGCACAGAAAAAGTTGGGTGGCACACGCGGCAGCAGCATGTGCTGCCTGAAACTGAAGCCTGGCCAGCCAAAGCCACACTTTGGCTGCTAGTCAGACTCCGTGTACCAGGACACCACTGCTGGAGTCCCAGGAGGCCCCCAGAATTTCAGGTAAGGCCGTTGCAGCCTGCTCAGGCATTGACCCGAGCCTCTCATACCACACCTGGAGCACTTTTCCCTGTGCTAACCCCACATGCAGGGCCATGAGCCAGGGCAAAAAGCAGCGGCATGAGTTTTCATCTAACTTGTCTTTGTATTGTGACTAGAATGTTCCTTGTTGAGGAATATATTGAGAAATCAGTCCCTTCCTAAAAAATTCCATTTCTCATGGGAAATATTTATCCGTGAACACTTACAAGGTGGCAACTAAACTTTATCCCTAATAATTAATGGAAATAATTTGCATTCTTGCTGGTAGAAAACCAATCAATTAAAAAACCACTATTGACCATGAAAAATCTTGGGAGTAGCTGGTAGCTGAGAAATATTATTGTATCAGGCAGGATACCAAGGCTATGATGAAAATTATTAATGGGACAGATACCATGTTTGGAGTAAAAGTGCGAGTCTTCCCTAAGTGAATCCCACAAATTCCTTTGGGGTCAGTAGGGAGTTAATGAGAGTTAAAGGATCACAGCTCATATTATATTCTTAATAAGGTAGCAGGCTTGTCTTTTAGAGCTTGGGTCTTTCGGAGCTTTCCCAGACTTAAAATCTTGCTGTTTTGATTGGTGGAGCCCATCCACAAATCAGGAGGCAGCAAGAGGAGTTAAGTCACGCCCCTTTCCTGAGGGGAGGGGGAGATGAGTTTCATCCTGCTCCTGGACCTGATTGAAGACTGCAACACTCAGGTCTGGAAGACTTCAGGGGCGGAGCCCTGAAGAGTATAAAAGGAGCTGCCTGCCCAGCATGAGGGAGATACACCTGGGACAGAGTGGAGTAGGGCTTAGAAGAGTAAGGAGAGCTGCTCAGCAGGGCAGAGCAGTAGCCCAGAAGTGCCCCTGAAGTCTTCCATCAGTGGGGAACAGTGGACAGCTCAAGCAGCTAGGCTGTTGGTATGCAGCACGGCGCATGGCACCCAGACCCTGGGAGTTGCGTGAGGTGGCTTGGGTCTGCAACCTCTGGCGTGAGGCCAGAGATGCGGAGCACAGGATAGTGCAAGGAGTAGGACCTTTGGAGCACTTGGGCAGCTCAGGTCCTCAATCCCTGGAACAAGGCTGGGAGCTTGGTACAGGAGGCACTGCGTGAAGGGTCCAGGAGCAGGCAGCCTAGGCCTCTGACCCATAGCAAAAAGGTTGAGTCCAGGGAGCCAGAGGGTGCTTGGGCTACTGAGCAAGTAGACAGGGCAGAGCCAGAGGCCCCAGAAGCCCTGCATAGAGGAGCCATGTTTCAGGGGAAAGCGACCCCCCCACCCACAAGCCTGCTCCAGGCAAGAGAGCTGTTTGGCTCAGAGGATGAGAGACACCCTCCAGGCCTGGAAGCCGAGAGTTGCAGGGAAAAGAGGATCCTACAGGAGAGGGGGAGTCCCCCTGGTTAGTTAAGGGCTCCTGAAAGTGGAGGTCCCACTGAGAGGGCCCCCCACCAAAGTTACCAGCTTTCTTGTAGGGTTTGGGAAAAGCCATGGGGCATTGGGGTTTCCCCTTGGGATTAAGTTTATCTTTGGGGTTTTTGCGCCGTAAGTGGTGTGATGTCATGACTTATATTTTGTGATCTCTCATGTTTGTAATTTAGCAAATAAGTAGAGTCCTAGGGCTCTGCTGGGACCCACTGTTGCTATTATTTCACCTGTTGTTTATTTGTATTTATTTGTGGCTTATTTATTGTTCACCTATACTTATCTATAGTTTATCTGTTAGCTATCTTTTTATTTGGGGGTTTATCTGTTTCAGATCAGATACTTACCTGTATCTGGAGCACTGGTATAAGGTTTTATGGCATTTACCCAGAGGGTATCGTTTATGTTATTTGTTTAGATACCTTTATATCTATACATACATATAGTACTTATGTTTATATTCATGTTTCTTTTCCTTGTGATAACTATATACAAATGTATTAACATTAAGTCCCCTGACTGTCCTGGCCTGGTTCTACAGGGACCGAGGGAAACTGAGTGGTCTGCAGTTTCCCCACAGCACACCTGCCAGCTAACAATCCTCTTCAGCTGGAGAAGGGGAGTACATACCCAAGTTACCTGGGCTACAATAAGAAACAGCAGCAGCCCACAAGCCTGACTGAACAGAAACAGGACTGTGTTATGACAGATAGACAGGATCATTTCTGGTGAAGGTGCATGCAGGTAAGAATAAAATTACATTAGAAACGTGCTGGGAGGAGCTGTAAGGGACGATTTTCTCAGAGATGCAGGGCTCAGTCAAACTTCAGCCTCATGCCTGAGGGGGCATCTTCCCTTCTTTCCTCTCTAGAGGTACTCTAAAGTCTTGTCTTCACTGGAAAGAAAAAGCTAGATTTCTACTGTGTTTTTTGTCTGATGGACATGAGATAACACCCAGGTGACAACAGGCCTTAATTTACAGTGACCTTATCCACAGGGGGCCAGACCTGGTTTATACATATCTGGATGAATGGGATACAGACATGTGCTTTTCAGGAGGCTTCCTCCTTATTAGTTTTTACAGTGAGTCAAACTTGATCCTGGGTGGACACTTCTATTCACTTCCAAAAAGAACGGCGCTGAATGAAACGAAGGTGGAGGAAGGTGGACAGGGGTGTCTACACATAGGTTTCTTTTACGCAGTCCAACGAATCCCCTCGAAGTTCACACCTGAGGTTGACGGGGATGAAGCGTTCCTGAGGGCCCCGCCAAGACAGGCCCTCTAACCTGGGTGCACCTGCAGCTAGGGACACCCCCTGCACCGGCATGCTGCGGACTAATGATAGCTACCACCGGCAAGAACAAACGCAGGGCCCGCTAAGCGGCCCTTCCTGTCAACACTGCGGCCTTGCTTCCACTTCGGCGCGAAAACGCATCGGTCTCCGCCGCCCGCAAAGACAACGCCAGGCGACGCCCTCAACAGGGCTTGCCCTTCAACTGCCCTACTTCAAGATGGCCGCCGGCTACGCCCCTTGCGGTTCGCCCGCGTCACGTGGCGGGGGGGGGTTGTCCTCCCGGCGCCGCCATAGCCCGGCCCCCTTTCGCCCGGGTCTCGGCGCGTGGTAGCCCGAGCACCGCCGGCGTGAGGAAGTAGCGCTCGGTTGTCCCCAGTTTGCAGCCCCCGCCGCCATGTTGGC
>NW_005842355.1:933486-957361 GCF_000455745.1 Alligator sinensis
CTCCACCCCCGCCGGGTCTCGGCCGCCGCTGCGGTGCGAGCTCCGGGCCCGGCCGCTGCACCTGCCCCATCAAGGTTATGGGGCGTGGGCCGCGCCCGGGTCGCAGGTTCCGACCTGGGGTTGCTGCAGCTGGTGCTAGGGCTGGGGCGGGCCCTGCTCTGCTGTGGTATCGGAGGCCTCCAGCAGGAAGGTGACATTGAGCGGAGCTGGGCCATGCCGGCGAAGGGGAGCGGGAGCAGAAGTCAGGCTGCCCTCCCTGCAGGGCCCCGGGGCTGTAGCAGCCTGGTGGCTCGGGCACCTCTGCCCTGTGTCTGCTGCCTGGTTTTCCCCTGCCTGCTGCCTTGTGCCTCCCTCTCCTACCCTCCCCTGGGAACGGCCACAGTGGCTCCAGTGTGAAGATGGTCACCTGTCCCACCAGCCACCGTGGCAGGTTCTCATAGAAAGGCCCCCTAATCCTGATTTGTATCAAGTGGCCTTCCTGGTTTCTTGCGCTCATGGGAAAATGTACCTTCTCATTTGTTGTGCACCTGCCTCGAAACCAAAGGGGGACCCAAAACTCAGGCAGTGACAGAAACACACAAGTGCTGGTAGCCCTGGGCCATGAGCCTCTTCCTGGTCATAAAGATCAAAGGCAATTTTGCCTGTCCAGAACAATGGGGAGTTACCAAAGGTTAAATGACTTAATAGGCCTCCAAACCTGGTAACTGAAAGAATGTACCACATACAAATTCCATTTTGTATCTGTACAGTTCCTCCAATGCAGAGTGATTGCTGCGGGGAGTGATCTTCATCTCTTTCAAAAAGAAAACAAAAGTGGGAAAGGAAGCTGTTACTGCTTCCTTCCTATCTGTGCGCTGAAGTGGTCTGTCCAGCTCCTAGAACTCTTTATTTAAATCATGGTTGAAGGTTCCAGGAAACACCTTGTGATAAAATGTTTTGCTGAATCTCCTTCTCACTGTACTTATTTTTTGTGTGTATCTTGCTATGGACTTATTTATTGCATTATTCCGATAAGCTCTTTGTTCTTGCTTTTGAGTTCCAGCATTGCACGTCCCCTGCTTGCTTTCCTATACCACTTGCCTTCTGTGCTTCTTCAGTTTGTATTTCAATGATCTCAGTTACCGTAGCCATGCGGTCTCCTTTCTCTGCTGCCCTGTCTTGAAGTGTCCTTTTGAAACTCTTCTGAAACCCCAGTCTTACCTCATTCAGTTTTGCAGTGGTCTTTGAAACACTCTGTAGGCAAAACATTGTATTGCCCAAATACAGGTATGTCTTAAACTGTGAATGTAAATTCATATTCCTGTCCTCACCCTTTTGTGTTCTGCAATTATGATTTTCTGTCAGATTCATTACTTAGATTATTGAGCTCTCTGGAGCAAGGAGCTATTTCTTGAATTCTGTGAAGTCCCCAGCAAGTTGCACCTGCCCACTTATCCTTGCTTCTCTCACATATTCTGACTCAGCTTGGAGGTAGCAGAGAGTGGGCCATTAAATACAATGAAAGATGAGGAAGACAGTCTGAGTGGCTCCATTTGCTTTCAGATAATCACAGAATTGTCTCTAGTGTTCATATTGCACTTCTGCTGAGTTTAATATTTTACAAATGTTCCTCAGTTCTCCAGTATACCATCCATACGAGGCCGGTAAATATTCTTCATTTCTGCCTGTTAGTAAACAAAGGTAGCCTGCAAGACCATATGTTGGCAGCTGAGGTAATATTTTCTTGAAGCCCTGAGTTCAAGTTCTTTACTTTTAAACTCTAAGGGTATCTGTTGAAGTAATGCTTTTTAATTTCTTGTCCCTAAATATGCAGTCACAAACGCAGTGTGATGCAATGGGAATATTTTGTTGCATTTCTTAAAAAAAATATTTAAAAAAAAATCTTTGGCCTTTGTAACACGAACACTGGCATTAAGAGTAAGTTTTGTCTAGGTGTGTGTGTTCCTCTCGCCTATACCCATTTTTTCTACCCTGCATGTCACTGTAGTACCTGGGTGCATTCCAGCAGTGCAGCAGAAAGCAACATAACTACTATCTGTCTTTGTGATTTTTCTCATGAGTGTCTTGGCAGGCAAGAGTGTGCAGTGGCTTGTTCTGTTCTGGAATTGTTTAGAGAGAGTGTGGGGTGTGTCGAAGGCAGAGCCACAGAACTGCACCTTGCCCTTGGCGTGAAAGATGGTGAGGTGGTGATGGTCTTTAGTTCTTGTAGGAATTAATTTCATAGACTTGGGCTGGTTGATCTCTTTCCCCTTCCTTTTTCTCATTGAGATAAATATTATTCCGGTTTTGCTTCTTACTTTTTCAAATGTTGGCTCTAGTGTTAACACTCCTGCATGTAAGAAACACTCAGTTAACGATGACATAAATTAAATCAATGTTATCATGTTGGTCTTGTTCACTAGGGCTGCTTGCAAACATTTACAAAACCAAATAAACCGACACTTTATTTGAAATTCGGCACGTGCCCAGAAGAGCCAGCGCCTCAGGGTTGGGCAATTATTTTGGCTGGAGGGCTGCTTAATGAATTTTGGTGAGCTGTCAAGGGCTGCAATGGTAGCCCTGCCCCTCGCCATGTACCTTACCCCTGGCCGCCATCTTGGGACCAGATGTCCTACCCCCTAACCCAAGGGCAGGCAAAATAACAGGCCATTCTATCCAGCCCACAGGACCCCTAAAAATTTAGAAAATATTTATCTGTTCCTCGCTTCCTGTCAAAGATGATAGGAGCCAGAGGCAGTAGGACCGAGGGGGACCTGGGAGCACGAGGCAGGAGCCCAGTCCCACCCACCCCCAGCCATTTCCCTGCTTCCTGCCCTGGTCCAGCACCACTGGAGCACCGTGTGGCTCCCAGCTGCATGACTGGACTGGGGAGCATGGCCCCTGCTGGTACGGGGGTGTGCGTGTGCAGGCAGGGGCAGAGTGCATGTGCGCACGCGTGTAGGGCAAGTCCCACACGCGCACCCCACCATACACATGCACCCACTCCCCCCTGCTCTGACATACATTCAGGCCTCCACACCCCCTCACACACAGCAGCCACCCTTCCCCCCCCCACATATCCACACACACACACACCCCCCCATGTGCCCCCCGCCACTGTCCCTCCAACCTTATACCCAACCCGCAATATAAAAGCGTAAGATGTCACATTAAGCTATTGTGCGATCACCTCTATGTACACTACACAAACGTATGTAAACCAGGGCAAAAATATTTCTTGCAATCAAATTAATGAATTTTTTAGATGTTTGCTTTTTAGAATATAATTTGGTATTTTTCTGGTTCCGAGATGGCATAACCCCTTGCTGAAAGTAGTATTTCCAGGGGTAAGGAGAGGGACGTCTCATGGCAAAGTTCAGGGGTTAGGGGGTGGGACTTTCAGTTCCAAGATGGAGACCGGGGGTGGGGCAGCTCTCAAGGAGTGGGGCTACCCATGTGGCTCTCGACAGCTTGTCAAAACTCGGTAAGTGGCTCAAAATAATTGCTTTCCCTGCCCCTCGTCCCAGGAGTACTTTTGGGAGGGGTGGTTGCATCTTGAAACCAGAAAAAAAATGATATACTAAAAAAATTGAACATCTACTATAACTTATTTAAATGTTATTTAAACAAATATTTTGTCCTGATTATATGCATCTAGAGGCGATTGTCATAATAGCTCAAAATAGTCTTACTCTTGTATATTGTGTGTGCGCATGGGGGTACGGTGGGTGTGGAGGGGTGTGGGGTTTGTGGTTAGGGTGGAGTGTGTGGGTATCGTGGAGGATAAGGATGTGTTTGAGGGCTGTGGGAGGGTGTGGGTGAGTTGGGGAGGTGTGTGTGGGGAGTGTTGGGGGTATGGTGGAGGGAGTCCTCTGAGTCCCTGGAGTGTGCAAATCCCTGAAGCTGTGTGTGGTGGCCATATTATCTTAAAATGTTCCTCATAATCATACATTGTGAAAGGTTAAAATGATATTCTAACCAGAATTTCATTTAGTGTATATGTATTGAAGGAAAATCATACTTGGGATTACTGTCATGCTTTTTGAGGCCAAACCACATGCCAACGTAACTTTAAAACAAAAGAATTTGGTTAGTCCATTGTGCTATCTAAAATACATGCAATGCTTAGGTGTCCTCTGCATGTGTAGGTAAAGGCATGATGGGATCTAATGCATGATCCATACAGTTGTGCCTTCTGCCATGCCATATGTGCATGCAGGAGGCATGATTGTGGGATTGCACATTCGATTGCATTGTGCCTTACTGCCAGTGCAGGGGGAGCCTGATCCTGGGCTCCACCTGCTTAGGCAAAAATTAAGCTCCTGTAGCTGGGACCCCCTTGTTTGAGAGACTCTCAGCTGTGGGGGTTCCCCACACACCCCTGGGGCTGGGGGTTCACAGCTGCCACAATCCCCCAGGGATTGCAGCTGCTGCAACTTTATCCCTCAACCCTATGGCTTTCATACACCCCCAGGGCAGCCATGCCCCTCTGGCTGCTAGGACCCAGCTGGACCCCGTTACCCAGGATCTACAGCTGCAGGACTTGAGTTCTCTGTGCTGTTGGGTCCCAGAGTGGGCTGTTGCTGGGGCTGAATTCCCTCAGTTGTGGGATTCCCAGCCCTGGCTAGGCATGGTTCACCACTATTACTGGGAGCCCCATCAACTGCTGGGGCTTCCAGCTGCAGGGGAGACCCTTGTATGTGTGCAAATTAAAGCTTGATAGCAACCAGGTATAAAGTTAGTACACATTTTTTAGGTCTAACTTTATAGCTGCTTGGAGCTATGTATGGTGTTATAGCGCCATGAAGGTAACTGCACAGTTAACCAGTTAATTGTGTGATAGTTGTAACATGTAGTGGTGGCTTCATAGTAAGTAGTTGGTCATACACCTAGAATAAGATGTATCTGCTTCTCCAGGGATTTTGATACAACTTTGGTTAGTGTTATTAATAAAGTAATCTTAAGAAGGGACCAGTCTCAACTGCTAGCTGTTTTCTGCCTGTTCTTGGTAGGCATGTAAATATTGTGGTAAAAAAAAAAAAATCCATTTGACCACCTCTAATTATATTGGTTAAATGGTTAACCCATAGCACAATACCTAGTTTAGTGACCTCAAGGAGGAACGGCCCCAGCCCCTTATTTTTTCACTGTGATCCCAGGGTGATGGGTGTCACAACCCAATTAAGTACTGCCCATGCCACAAGCAAGAAATATGTTAATCAAAACCAGTTTTAGTCTGCACTAGGTTAACTAAGGGTTAACAAAAAAGATAGTAACAGTTTTTGCTGCACATGTCAAAAAGGGATTTATAACTGCGACACTAACTAGAAATGAAACTTAGCCTTCTGTGCTGTACATAAATCATTATAATTGGTCAAAGAAAACAAGGAGTGACCCTGTGATAACACCTAGTGAAAAACCTCTATAATAATTGGTGATTCTAATTAAATTTATGACGTGGCGAAAAGCAATTGGCTAGTACACAAACAAAACCCCGCTGCATTTCCGCGTAGTGGGGGAAGAGCGACTCCGTATATACCTGGAGACCTCTGACATAGGTGTTAGAGAAAACCGGCAATTTGATCACTTGCCAGTTCGTCGTGGTCCCCCCCGCAGGTCTTCGACCTTCTCAGACGTAATCGACGACCCCGACCCGACAATTCTGCCCGACCAGTTTTGCGAACTGATCTACTTATGCAGACTGACCTACGAACCCTAAGCTGTAACTAACCAAGTATCTTTAACCTCCGTCTTTCACCACCTTGATGGAGTAAGTAAATAATCTTGCTTTGCAACCGATAAGCGTCCTGTGCCTAATTCCACTCCTAGCGTCACAAGTACCCGCCTGACGGGCCTCTAAAGGTCTCGTACCCTTCACTGCAGTGAACGGCAGTGACAATGGGTTATGAGCTTCCTGCGCCTCCCACCACACTTGTGCTACTGCAACTTAGACCTGGAAGGCTCTTCTGCACTGCCAGGCTGGGCCCTTCCTAACTCACCACAGAGGATGTGGGGAGCTGGTCCCAGCAATGTGGCCTCCACCGAGTGCGCTGTATCCTTTACCCCTCCTGATTGTGGTGCTGGAGCCATGCAGCACCTGTCTGAGCCATGAGGCGAGGCTGAGAGTGAGGCTAGCTTGGCCCAAAGAGGTGCTGCCACAGCTGGACCAAGCAGCACCAAGTCTGAGGGGTTGTGATCAGCCCCTCACACTGTGATTGCAGCCCTAGAGCATTCCTGAATGGTGGTACAGTAGGGATGGGGTGGGGGGAGCATTAGCGCTGCAACAGCAGACTCCCAGGCCACTGCTGCTGAGTACCCTGGGGCTGCGCTTACTATGTGAGGGCCTGGCAGTTACCCATCAGACCCAGTGTCCTCTGCTTGCCACCTCGGGCCGAGCCAGCTGCCCGCTTGATCAGGCCCCGTGCAGCCCCAGCACCATGGGTGGGAAGGGAAAGGATGCAATATGCCTGTTGCCCTGCCCAGGGCCTGCCACTGCAGGGGAGCTGGACAGACCCACCGCAGGGCCCAGGAGTCTTGCTGCTGCAGCAGGAAGGCCCCACCTGACTCCTGCAGGGTGGTCTAGCACCTCCTTCCTTCCCTCCCTCCATGCCTCCCTTTCCATGGTGGTGAGATCTGGGCACAGAAGTGATTGGTAGCCCCAGCCCCTGCCTGTGGGGCAAGGGGAAGCTGCAGCCTTGAAGCTGGGCAGCACCTTGTCTGTGGCTCCCCATCAGTGGTCTGGGGCCTGCACAGCACCGGCTGCACAGTGAACATAAGAGGCTGGGGCCAGGGCCATTTCTGCTGGAGGTCACTAAGCAGTAAATGGTATAAATACAACTGTCATTTAACTAGTTACATCCCTAGTTCTTGAGTTAGCTAGGTAGGCAGATTCATGAGTGCAGTTATTTGGGGGGGGTTCCTCTTCTGGCAGTACAGATAGTGGAAGGAATGTAATATTGAAAGCTGTGGGAGGGAAATATTTGCAGCCAACTACATAATCTGTGGGTGGGGTAGCTGGGAATGTACTTGCATTGCATGAGAGAGACCTAATTGAGTTCTGTGCAGCCGCTAAAATTTTGTCCTACAGGTTTGGCGTCTGCCAAAAAAAATGTTCATTCTTTTGGGGTTGAATTGTTGTAGCTGTGGTGGTGAAAGAAATGTACAAGAAGCGAGAGGGTTTTGTGATAACTTGTACTGGACAAATTGGATAATTGTGATGGATGTTGGACAAGTTTTGGGGCATTAAAACCACTGTCCCTCGTGAATCCTTTTAGTTAGTGGTCCAAAGACACAATTGGTAAAATAGCATTAAGGGAGAGAACAAAGTTATGACTTTATGAATGTTATCTTCATCTTAAATTCCAGTACATTTTCATAGGATCATAGGAAGATAGGGCTAGAAGGGACTGTACAAGGTCATTTAGTCCAGCTCTCTCCTCTGCTTAAAGCAGAATCATCCTAACTAAACCATCCCAGCCATGTGTCTGTCTAGCCTGCTATTGCAGATTTCTAGGGATGGAGATTTCACAAGTTGTCTAGGTAGCGTGTTCCAGTACTTAGCCACCCTCATAGTCTTACTCTCCAACCTAAATTTTCTCTGGTGCACTAGCACCTTGAGTCCATTGCTTTTAGTAGTGTTCCATGTGGCCACAGAGAAGTACATCTCCATCTTCTCTCTAATCACCTTTTAGGTATTTGAAGACTGTTATCAAATCCCCCCTCAGTCTTCTCTTCTCCAGACTGAAGAACCCTACTTCTTTTAGCCTATCAAGAAACTCAAGTTTCATTGTAAACTTCATGCTGGATGGCAGTCCTAAAGACTGAAGTTCTGTGTATAATCTATTCTGTAATGCCACTTCTTTATTGAATCAGACTTCCTCATTGACCAAGCTTTATCTTCCCTGGGGATAGGTAGTTTTGTCTCAATGAGGCTTCTGGAGTCTGTAGAGGTCTTCCTGGGAGAGGATAAATGCCACTAAGTCACTAGACATGGGCCAGCAGCCAGCCACGGGCTGAAAGTAAGCTTTCATCCACTGCCAAGCTGATAACCTAGACACAAGTTTATGTCCTGCTGTTACTGAGTCATCTGCTAACTTTCCTGTTCTGTGTCCTCCCCAACCCCTGTGTTACCTAATCATTTAAGAATTTTTGTTAGAAATTAGAAAATGTTTCCTCCCTTGGCTTACAAAACCAATCATTGAGCAATTTCAAGACTTGTCTACCCATTCCTGTATTATTGCAAAACCGATAGTATTCTGAAATACATACTCTATGTTTCCTTGTATAGACAAGCCTAAGCCTGAAAGTGGCAAGAAGCATCTGATTTACTTTCTCTTTCCCCAGTCTTGCCACTTCAGAAAATAAACTGATGTAGCTTTATTAGGTTTACATCCTTGTGATTTCCTAGATGATGCTGACAATGTTATGAATTGCATGCTATAAATAAAACCATCTTCTGCTGCAAAAGAACAAAAATATTGTAATGGACTCATTTGTTTAGGGGCACAGAAAAAAAAAAGGAATTTATTGGACAGGGCTAACAATGGCAAGATAGCCTGTTTTACTTTGTCTGAATAACCTGGTTCCTCAATTAGTCTTGCAAGCTTTTGAGTTGTATTTGCATACATTTTCAATCCAGTTCAGGAATGTTTTGTAGGTCCACTCCTTCAAAATGAGAGTAACACCTTTCTGTAAAGGGCTTTACTTAGACCATCTTGCCATCAAACATGACACTTTATTCTAAATGCACTGTACTGAACTAGTGACTCAAACTTATGTAATTATTGGCTGTACCCTGACTAAATGACTTAACTGCTGCAGTCTACTGGCCTGAATTTTCTTTTTTAATGAAAAGCGAGATTTTGTTTAACCCTCCCGTGTTCCTTCCTAATACAGCTGTATTGCCTGCTCACTGCTACTCCCATGAGGCACATGAATCAGATGAAGAATTTGATGCTCGTTGGGTAACGTACTTCAACAAACCAGATATTGATGCCTGGGAGCTAAGGAAAGGTATGTTAGATAATCCTTCTGCCCCCAATCCACTACAGGTATAGAGTAATGTGAGAACAACTTAGTGTCTTAGAATGGTAGCACCACTAAATATTACAGCTAGGCTAGAAAGTAAAAGGTCTGATGTGACTTTCAGGGGATTGTTGACAAATCCTCTGAAACTTAGTTCCATAGTATGGAACTGCACCTTCTATATGCTTCAGAACTACCTGGAATGGCATGAACTACTGTACTTGACATTTAAGGAGGTAAAAGAACCTAGGAATCAAGTGGAGACTTCCATACATTCTGCTGGCCAAGGGTTTGCGGTCATTGGGGCTCCTGAGATAAAATTGGTGTGTAGTACAAAGTCCAGTTGATAATGTACTGCCTTGGATTGTTGTGTAGCAAAACACTTGAAGCTCAGTGATGCAGAAGACCTGGATTTCACTTTTAGTTTACTTATTGATGAACATGATGCTAGCATTCAAAAGGCTTACTAGCTGCTTAAGTGTCTAGATTCTTTCTAATTTAAGAATTAGTTTTAAATGTGAGACCTTTTTTCACCAACAGCTGATAGTAAGTTTCTTGAGGGTGGATTTTGTTGAGAGTGACCAAGCTCAGTTGTTGGTTAATGAATAAATATCTATGTAAGTAAATTCTGGAGGTTTGCTTCATAGCTGAAGTGTGGACAGTAATTGATAGAATCTATTTTTCTGTCACAGCTCTTCTAGCTGATTTACTATTGATTTCTTTGCTTGAAGAAAAAAACCAATGGGGTGAGGAGGTTCTGAAATTATGGGGGAGAGAATTTTGAAATTGACTCCTGTAGTTGGATGCTATAGTAACTGGCATTTTGGAAAGGATAGGTAGGTCCAGGTAGCTTACATGGTTTTAGCTGAGCTTTTTGAAAGTACTCATCCAAAAATTTCTAAGCTACCCACTCCTTCACTCCCTTTAGTGTGCAAATTACCTAGGACAATCTCTGACTGTTTTCCTTGTCTCATCTCAATAGGCATGAATACACTGGTGAGTTATGATCTGGTTCCAGAACCAAAAATCATTGATGCTGCGTTGAGAGCGTGCAGACGGTTAAATGACTTTGCTAGTGCAGTCCGCATCTTAGAAGCTATAAAGGTGAGTGAAACAATGTAGGGCAGTGGTTTTTAACCTGTGGTCTGGCGACCTCTAGGGGTCCGCAGACTGTCTTAATAGGTCTGTGAAAGATGACTATGATCAAACAAAAGTATGTGACTACCCACGCTACAATTGAAAGGATCCACACCTTTATCTGAAATTTCCAAAGGGGTCTGCACCTCCATTTGGAAATCTTTTGGGGGTCTGCAAATGAAAAAAAGTTGAAAACTACTGAGTAGGGTATGATAGCTGGAAATGTTGATGTTGATTGAAGGTCTTTAAAACAGATGTATGAGTCTTCTACTTTTTCACTATATTTTATTCACCGTTTAGTTAGTGGAAACCCAGTTTCCTGACACTACCAAAGGTAGTATGTGCTTTGTCTTTGGATCATGTGATTAGTTTCAATTTGCTGTCTGAAGGAAAGAGAATGGCAGCATAGGTATACATGCCCTATCTTACAATTGTACTTTTTCCTTCCCACCATTTACTCGGTTTGCTAGAAGAGAGCAGAACAAATTGGTAAACTTTCTTGACCACCACGTCAGAATAGAGTAGGGGACATGTTCCTCTTTCTTCCCCCCACCCCAGTAAAGCAAACTTGTAGCTTTAGTCCTTGTACTGAAGACTGACATTTTAGAAATGCCAGCCAGTCCTCACTATGATGGATTAGTTCAACTGCTGTTCTGTTCAAGACTGCTGTTCAACTCCAGCTTAGTAGATGTGGTGTATTGGTAACAGGCTTTTATGTAACTTCTGTGGAAACATCCATCTCAAGAGACCTGCTCTATATTAGTTTTTGGTATAGTGCCCTTTAATCTTATGGGAGATGGACTACTATATAAGAGGTAGGTACTATAGTGCAGAGGTTCCCAACCACCAGGCCCGGGCTGCCAGCAGTCATGTGTGGGGTTAAAACTGGGTGGCCCGTGACTGGGAGTGGGAGGACATGGGTGGGGAAATGCCCAGGGTGGAGGGCAGGGAGGCGGCTTTGCTGCTTAGTCCTAGGTATGGGCAATTGGTGCCCAGGGTGGAGGGCAGGGAAGTGGCCACAGCGCTTCATCTGGTGCTCCCACTCCCCAGCCGGCACTCGCATGGGGGGTACCGGCGTTCCTGTACCTGTCACCTGAGCAGGGAGTGTGGCCTTTAAGGGGGTGCACATGCACCCCCTACATGTCACTACTGCTGTTAGGGAAGGCAGCAGAGCCCCTTCTTCCTAGGCAGCCCCAGCTGGGTCCCCCTGGGCCACCACCTGTGCAGCCCCCTTCTCTGCAGGGTCCCCTGGTGCCTGTGGCTGCGGTGCCCCAACCAGACCTGATCCTCGCAATCCCCCGCCCACAGAAAAATTAAATCTAAATATGTAAATTTAAATATTTTTGCCACTCCACGGTATAACAAAGGTTGGGAACCACTGCTATAGTGGGCATATGGTAAACAGTGCCAGGCAAGTGCTATCCAATGTTTAGTGTAACACTGACCTTGCTGGGCCATATTTCTGCTGTTTTAACACCTCTTTATTTTATTTTTCAGGATAAGGCAGGACCTCACAAGGAAATCTACCCTTATGTTATCCAGGAACTTAGACCAACTTTGAACGAATTGGGAATCTCCACTCCAGAGGAACTGGGCTTGGACAAAGCATAAATCTTATTGGTAAGGGGCACCAGATTTTTCTAGAATTGGGATGGCTCTGCAGCTGGACTGCCTTTCTAGGCAGCACGAGCAGTGGCAGCTCCTGGCCCACACTGCTGCCCACCCCAGGCCTGTGGTACTGACAAGGACCTGTGTTGCAGAGCCATGCGCTCTGTGCCTGCTCCAGGCTTACTCGCCCAGACTCAGTAGCTGCAGTGCAGGACAAAAGCTGTTGCTCAGCATGGGGTAAAAGTGGTCCCTGCCCCTCCTGCTGCTGGCAGTTCCCTGCTGCAGCTACCCAAGGCTGACCTGTCTGCTCTGTGCTGCCACTGCTGCTCGTGGAGCAGCCTGGAGGCAGCGGAGACACAGGGTAATCCAGCTGCAGAGCTGTCCCAGCCCTGCTGCATGCCCACTGGACTGGGCCAGGGGACTGAGGGACCTGCTGTGGGCCAGATGCGGCCCACGAACCATATTTTGCCCACCCCTGCTGTAGACACTGCCTAACTCAAGAACAAGGCTCTTTTGTAAAATTATACTGCATGAAGATTTTGAAAGTCCAATTCCAAACTGGAGTGCTTTGCCTGAAAAGAAATAAAAAGGGCTGTGAGGGTCAGATTGGTTTGTCAAACTAATCCAAGTATGGTTTAAGTAGAAAGTTCCTAAGAGTTTGTGAGCCACACTGATATCCAGTAGGGCTGTGTGAAGCTTTGGTAGCTGATTCATTTTAGAGGAGATTCAGCCTGATTGAGCAGCCGAATTGCCAAATTCAAATCGAATCAGGAGACTCATTAAGAGGTCCGAATTGAATCGGAAGGCTCCAAATTGATTTGGAGAGATTCAGAGCCGATTCAGAGATTCTGCCATAGGCTTATACAGGTTTCCCTCGCATAAGGTAAGCCCACTTTATAATGTAACAAATACGGATAGGTTCCCGAAGGAGTGAGGCTGGGACTAGAGAAGGGGCAAGGGGAGGGGTGCTGTTCCCAGGGCTGCACTGTGCTTCACCTGTTCCCCCGTGCCTGGGCTCTGCCTCTCCCCACTCACCCCAGCTCCTGGGCTGCGCTGTGCCATGGTGTAGGCAGCTGGTGTTGGTTGCTCTTGGGGCTGTTGTAGTAGGGACTGAGGGGAGTGGCAGTAAGCAGAGCCCCAGGCTGACTCTTCCTGACACTCGGGGTGGGCACACTGAGCACCAGAAACACCGCCAGCCTGCAGTGGCAGCCTGCTGTCATCCTGTGCACAGATCTGGGGGCGCACACCCCTGGGAAGAGCCTGACACAGCCCCCCAGCCCTCCCGGGGAGGTGCGGAGCAGCAAGAGGCATGGCAGTGCGCCCCCCCCCCCGGTTGCAGCCGGTGCTAGTTTCTCCTGGGGCTGCTGCAGCAGGGTCTAGGGTTAGCACGAACAACCTGTGCCACGTCCCACACTGCCCGGGGCTCCGCTTGCTGCCATTCCCCCCAGCCTCTGCTGCAGCAGCCCCGGGAGCAGCCGACATCAGCTGCCTGCACTAGGGCACAGCGCAGCCCAGGAGCTGTGGTGAGTGGGGACAGACAGAGTCCAGGCACGAGAGAAGAGGCGGAGCACTGTGCAGCCCTGGGAATGGCACCCCTTACCTAGTCCTAGCTTCACTCCCTCCCTTGCTCTGTCACCATCTGAGAATGTATTCCTATCTGTTAGGGCTGTCTGAAGCTTTGGTCGCCAATTTCAGGGCTGAATCTCTGAATCTGAATCAGCTGAATCGAATTGGGACAGTGATTTGATCACTGAATTGAATCACTGTCCCTCAAATTGGCCAAATCCAAATCGAATACTTGCTGCTTTGCACAGGCCTAATATCCAGTACTAAAAGTGCACCTTCAATTAAGACATTCTGAGAATCTTGAGAGTGTTTTAAATCTGAGCTGTCAACTTGGATCTAGTTGGAAAGCTTTAGGTAGCACCACTAATGTTTTCAGGCTGTTTATTTTCTTCTAAAAAACTATATGGTGTTTGGATGTACCTTTGCATGCAGACAACTCTTATTTTCTAGTTTTGTAGAATAGTTCGATTCTACAACTAGAGGCTGTTCATCCAGACTGGGCAACATTCCCCCGCCTCTCCCCTTCCTACTAAAAAGAATCAAAAAACCAAACAACTTAAACTCTTTCTAAATGCTTTGAAAATTAAGTAGACAAGGTTATTTTGGTAAATCTGATATATTTTATTAAACCAACTCAAATAGTTGGAAAAAAAATCTTCTTTGCAAGCTTTTGGGCACAAACACCCTTCATCAGTCTGAGGAAGCATCTGCAGTTGGTGTGTGCTCTTCTTGTATGGAATGAATAGTAAAGAAGCCAGAAACTGATATGCATGCAGGAAAGCCCATCACTGACAATGTAAATTAAGGAGTCAATGGGTGAGAGACAGGTTGGGGTGGGGAGGGGAATTAATGTAGCTGGGTAAATAGTGGAGAGGTACCTGAGGAGTTAAATTGAAGAAAATTAAGGGTTGTTGCAAAGGAAAAGGGTTGAAAGGAGGCAATAGTGTTCAACCCCCTACATGTTTTACTTACTTGCTTGATTTGCATGATTCTGTAAGGGCTAATAATGGTGCGTCTCTTCTCTCCAAGCTGCATCTCTAAATAATTTGTTTTGGCAGTATGGTGTTATGGTACTAGCTCAGAAGTATGTGAACTTTTTTGCTTCTCAACAATCTGTTAGCAACACTTCTCCAAATGGAAGGCTCATCCCATCCAGAAATACAGTAGCCTTCACCTTTATTTTCATTTTGCTCAATCTTCTTATAGATGAGGATGCTCTAAATATGTCTGCCTTAGGCTTCAAAACTGTTCTTTTGGTAATGGTCAGTGATACTGAAGGTACCAGGGCAGAAGGAATGCTGTTTTATGCTTTTCATAAAGCTTGATTTGGATACATCCAGTACTGAGTATAATTGTTTTTTCCTTTAGCAGTTACAGAGTTTTAG
The DNA here is from genome assembly GCF_000455745.1 of Alligator sinensis. Classification (NCBI taxonomy): domain Eukaryota; kingdom Metazoa; phylum Chordata; order Crocodylia; family Alligatoridae; genus Alligator; species Alligator sinensis. The sequence goes on from NW_005842355.1 coordinate 948,186, forward strand.
CCATGGTTCAGATAACCCCTTGCTTACAATATAGCCCATGAGTGAGTGCCCTAATGTGGCCAGGGTTCAAGTGTTCCATAAGCCGAATGTTATTAAGTCCAAACTGAAAACTAGGGATCTCTTTTTAGGGCTGAACTAAAAAGCTGCTGCCTTCTCATTCAAATATAATCAGGAGGGGCTCCTAAATCCAGTACTAAAAAAGCTGACCACTGGCTTATACAAACTTTCTTACATTAATTCATTCCTGGCTGACAACTTGCTTACGCATGTCTTCGTTTGGGTTCCATTTGGGGACCCATTGGAATAACAAATTAAGTTCATGCCAGTGAACTTGGATACAGCCTGAAATGAAGCTCCAAATGAAACTTCCAGTGATGCATGTAAGTGTGTGTCAGTTAGAAATAGGTTTTTGAAGGGATTAGATGTAAAGTTGACAGTTACATATTTTACATTTTTATATATGCAAAGCCTCAAACCTGCAGTTCCCCTCAGTCTGAAGTAATTTAACAATTTTAAAACTAGTTTACACCTTTTTCTGGGGAAAGGTGTCTTGGAGTTCTAGGAGACTGGTAGTATGAGGACCACATTTCTGGGCCTGAAGAATTTGTATGAAATCTTTCTGGAGAGAACACAAAGAATGTGAAGCAATTACCTGAGAACAGTTAAAATGCTCCCAAAGTATTGACCTGCTCAAGCTAATCCTTTATCTGTTCTTTTCCAGATGGGTTGCCTGTGCATTTTATTAATGCTACCTGATTGTACAGTTGCCTGGAGAGACAGATGTTAAAATATTACCTTATTTGAAATTACTTCTTCCTTTATTGAGTCACAATGTATGTGATTTGAACTTGAACCTAATAAAGGAGAAACTGGTTTGAACTGAACATGATCCTGTTGTGGTTATAATGGAGAAGAAAAAACAGAAAACACACATTTCCAAAAGCAAAGTGAGTAACAAAAATACACTGTACCTCTTTAGCTAGAGCAGCTTACTTTTTAAAAAGTATAACCCACTCTGGATCCATCCAGCAAGAATACTGGTTTGCAAGGCCAGATGTAGAGTTTCCTGGTAGGACAGAACTCCAGGACAAAAGGAGTGCCATCTCTGTCAGTTTATATTGTCACACTACTAGGGAGAGCAGTGAGACATGCTTTGTTCTTGCTTGGTTACACCCTATGCTGGAGTACCCCATTGTCAACCAACATGTTCAATACCAGTGACCCAAGTTGCTGTACACACAAGAGCTTCATGGTCAGGAACCCTTTTTCTATAAAGGACACAGCTGCCATTGAAGGTTTTTAGGGACAGCAGAGTCTTGTGTCTTTTATAAAATGTTAAACTAAGCTTACTTGAGCTAGAATCCTCTTTGTAGTGTGCAGTGATCTGGGAGTCCTTATCCAGATTAGGGTTTTGAGGTCCTAGGACTGTATAAATAAATGCCCTTTAGATTCTTTTTCAGGGGGAGGAGAAAGCAGAAAGCCCTTCAGTTGAGCTTTATGCACTGCCTAGCATAGAAGCCTTCATAGGAGCTGAAGCAATGAAGCATGCATCTTGAATCTGCCTTGTAGTGCAGTCTAAGCCACGAAAAGGTACCTGCCCTGAAAAAGTGGATTGTAGGCTAGCATGAATATGTGTATATGCTAGAAGGTAAAGTGGATGTGAAAGCAATTACCTCTGTGCAGCATAACATGATGCTCCTCAGTTGCCCTATTGTATCTGCTGTGCTGGTTTGTTCATGCAAAGAAGTACCAAGAAGCCTTGGAATGCTTGCAAGAAACTGTCAGCTGAGTGGCAAAGGTGGGAGATGGCTAAACAAAAGCAAACAGCAAGTGCATCATCTCAATACCATCATTTATTTGCTGGGCCTATTGAATAGATCTTGCCAGTTCTAAAAGACTTCCTTTTTAAATGCTGCCGAGATGCTTTTGTTCTTATAACTGAGTACTTGCTCTGTATTCAGAGGTCCACAAATCTGTAGCAAATTACTGTAAGTCAGCTGAAGATTTGGTAAAGAATTAATCTCAAAATAGATCTGATGTTTGAACTAGAATTTGGGGATGGCAGGTGGCTCAGAAAATTTAGCTCCAAAGGCTGCGAAACCTTCTGCTTCCCCAGTACAGGCAACTGAACACCTTGCTTCTTGGGAGGCAACTTGCTGAGAGGCAGTGCTGCAGGTGCTATGTAGTCAAGGTCACTTTTATATGTTATTGTGCTGAGTTTTTAGCTAGAAAATTTCATCTATTGTCACTGTTGTGGTGTGAATATGCAGATGTTCCATATGAATGGAGTAGTGCCCCGCTCTATAGATATAGATAAAAATTTTACAAGGCAGAGAAGAAAGATGTGTGCTGCTATGGTGTCTCTCCAAAAATGCCCATTTCAAGTGTTTTTTGGAGTAGTGGATGCCTATAAATAGCTGGCTGTAGTCATGCAAGTGTTCAGTCAGCCAGCTCTTCTAAACAGACCCTAAAAACAGAAAGAGAATAATATATTTGTGAATGGTGATTACTTGTCTCCAGGTGCTTGCTGTCCTTCACTTTGCCCAGCGTTGCTGAGAACTGTCTTTTTCTTCTTTTCCGGTCCTTCCTTTAGTCCTCAACTGAGCATTTAGCTCCACCTTCAGGAAGCAAAAAGTATAAACAAATCTCTGGGGAATATATCAAAGCTGCATTTCTTGGCTATCTGTTATTTGGCCCTCATCCCTGTTTATTTTTCTGCTTCTAATTATTTTGAATGGGAAACTACTACCATTCTTACTAGAAGTGCACATATTCTTCCTTCTCCTGCCAGTTTAGTAGAGTAACTTCTTTTTCCTGTGATTCCTAATCGTATCTCCTCTCCTTTTTTTTTAAGTTTACTCTTGAACTATACTTCTTCCAAAAGCTCTCTTCCAGCCAATAATGAGATGCTAATAAATTCAAGCTATAGCCACCACTTGCTTTCTTTCCTAATACCAGTATTTCACAGTTATGGGGCCTGCCTTTATGCTATAATCCAAGGTTGCTCAGGCTCTGGCCCACAGGCTAAATCCAGCTCACAAAGCCAGGGCATCAGGCTTGCAGGAAATCTGGCAGCAGGGGAACAGTGGCAAATAATACTGTCACCCTCCCTGGTTGCCAGGCCTCAAAACTTGCATGGTGGGTCCAAGCTGGGCCACACCACCATCCCTGCCCTTCTGTACTGCTGTCTTGGTGCTGGGTTATGGCCCGTTCTCCCCACAGGGCCAAGGCATGCTTCCTTCCCCTATGCTGCTGGATCAGGAATATGCTGCCCCCCCTCCCCATCAGCTGGATAGGGCCCCTCTGTTCTTGGCCTGGGATCACTGGCTGGATCTGGCCCATAAATGGACTGAGTACTGCTCATCCAGCCTCCCAGGACAATCCATTTTTCCTGTATGTACTGTTTGGGAAGTACAGGTTTAAGGAATGGAGTAGAAGAAACACTTTGAAAACTCAGCTGACAAATAGGTACCTGACAGTACATTTTTCCTTATTTCTAAATATGCCCTTTTCAAACAAATGTAGAATTCAAATGAATTTAGAATGCTTGGAAATAGGGAGTGAGAACTAAGGCGTTTTTGATGGTAGAAGCCTTTCAGATTTATTGTTAATTTGTGATGGGGAAAATGAGCTTTAATAACATCAGATAGTTCTCTAAAAAATATTTACTCACAAAATGCTTTCATTATTGACTAATATTCATCTAATGAACTTAAAACTGCCATGCTTTGGTTTAACTACATCAACCCTGTCTATTACTAACTGAAACAGGTTTTTGCTTTTTATGAACACTTACATTTAGGGGTTTAGGTTGTAGCCGTGTTGGTCTAAGGATATAGGCAGACAAGGTTCCTTGGGTGAATTTGATATCTTTTATTAGACCAACCAGCCTATACACCAACATCCCACACCAGGATGACATCCATGCCTGCCTTACATATCTACAGGAACAAGATTACAACCCAGAATACAGACCCAAAGATATCACTGAGCTTATACACTTCATCCTCACACACAACAATTTCACTTTTAATAATCAACACTTCCTCCAGATGATGGGAACAGCTATGGGCACTAAAATGGCCCCACAGTATGCCAACCTTTTTATGAGCCACCTGGAAGAAGAATTCCTCAAAGACTGCACCATCAAACCCTTGCTATACTTAAGATACATCGATGACATCTTCATCATTTGGACTGAGAACCTGCAATCTCTGATTGAGTTCCATCAGAAATTCAACAGTCACCATCCCTCCATCCGACTTTCTTTAGAATACTCCAACACCAACATCCCCTTTTTAGACACAAGGATCAGTCAAGCTGTGAACGAGCCTGAGACTGAGCATCTAAGTAAGCCTGAATATTACAGCATATTCTTTCACAGAAAAAGAAAACGTGCAAGCGCGTTTTCAAAACAAAAACACAGAAAAACAGTATTATAAAACGGTCCAACTTTGATGGCCTTAAAAAAAAAAAAAAAAAGTTAGCTTGGGTAAAAACTACGAATAAGCATTAGCTATTCCCCCCCCCCAAACTATTGGCGATTACTTGGTTTTTGATCCAAGTTCAATGCACGGCGTTATATTTTATGCAATTTTCTTAATGTGCAACCCATCCTAGCCTTCAGACAAGCACCAAACCTCGCCAACCTCATCACCAGAAGCAAACTTCCTCAACCCCAGAACACACCAAAAGGATCCAGACCGTGCCATGACAAGAAATGCAAAACCTGCCCCCACATCTCCACCACCCCCACTATTACTACACCCCACAACACAGCCATCAGCATCCCAGGATCTTACAGCTGCACCTCCAGGAATGTAGTATACCTCATCCAATGCACCAAATGCCCTGATGGAAGATATGTAGGAGAGACCAGACAACAACTGCGCACCAGAATGAATGCACACCGGAAATCCATCAAAGACAGAAACACCCAATTACCGGTGGGGGCACATTTCTCACAGGAGGGCCACTCTCTCTCCAATCTCTCAGTCCTGATCCTCAAGGGAAATTTACACAACACATCCCAGAGACGAGCCTATGAGCTCCATTTCATCAACCTGCTGGATACTAGAGATCAGGGACTAAACATAGACATTGGATTTTTGATACATTATAATCTGCCTGGCAACTGACTCCCCAGCCCAGCCCAGCCCCTGGCTTCTTTACTTTTCATTCCATCCAGGAAAAGCACACACCAACTGCTGCAGCTTCCTGAGCCTGACGAAGGGTTTTTGAACCCGAAAGCTTGCTTAATAACTATTCTCCAACCATTTGGGTTGGTCTAATAAAAGATATCAAATTCACCCAAGGAACCTTTTCTACATTTAGGAGTGGATTTTGGTTGTGTGTTTCCCTTCCCTAAAAGCAACAAATCTCATTTGGGATCTTCTCAGCATGTGACCTTTCAAGGTAATGTATCTTATAGCCATTCAGACTAATTAATTAATAAGTTATCTTTACTCAAAGGCTATAAATTCCTGAATTGCTAAGATTCATGTGGCTACACAGCCTACAATCCTGTGAGAGAATAAAACCTCAATAATGACAAGAAACTGTCATTGGGTTGAGAAAATATTGGCACTATATCTTAGTTCTCATTTTGTAGGACAGTAATTTGAGAGTTAGTATCTTTATCAGTTACCAATCATGACTACTATCTGTACCTAGAGAAAGTCCTGAAGACAGAAGCCCTCTGCAATGGAGAGATGAAAGAAGGCGGTTTTTTGCTGTTGTTTGGAGGTGGGGGAGGGGACATAAGCCATAGGATGGATATGCATATAAGACACTGGACCTTACTCTGCCTTGAGGGAGGCTGGGGGAGTCTATTTGTAATGATGTGGGGTCTGTGCTAGTATCTTCACACTGGAAGTATGTCTCTATTTTGTGCTGTTAAGTGAGGAAGAGGACTTTTAAAAACACCTCTAAGAATTAGCTCCCTCCAGAAGTCTTTTTAGAATATGTGCTTTGGCTTGGATCTGAATGTAGGGGTGCACGAGAAAATGCGTGGCATACCACTTTTCTTGGTATCCATGTAAACTGAAGCATCCATGTGCTACCTTATGCTCTTCTGTGTGTGTGTGTAAAGGGTGGAGCAGCCATAACCCTGCCTGTTTTCTTTGTTATGTCTGAGCTTCAAACTGATTTTCTCAGCTAAGTGTATGAAGAAAATCTCCATCTCCTTTACCTCTTTATTTCTTTCCAGAAAGACACACCTCTCTGTGCAAAGAACAAAAGGCTACTATGATAGCTGACAAGAAGCAGGTTAAGTCCTCAAGGTTCACACCTTATGTAACTAGCACAGGGGCGGGCAATTATTTCGGGCAGAGGGCCGCTGACTGAGTTTTGACAAGCCATCAAGGGCCACGTGACAGGCAGCCAGGGGAAGATGAATATTAATTTTCTAATTTTTTAGGGGCCCTGCAAGCCAGATAATGCAGCCCCTGCTAGGCCATTCTTTGCCCACCCCTGAACTAGCAGCTGACTCATTCCCTGGTTGACAAGAATAGTCCCTGCCTGTTCTGCCTGAGGGAAGAGCCACATCTCTAAGTGTTCGGTGTAGAAAGCCTTGTATGCAAGTTGACCTATGCAGGGCTCAAACCAGGGCTGGTGGAGCAATTGCTGCATTTTAGTGGAGGTCTGGAAGAGATGATCAAAATGGCTGTCCTTATTGATTGCTCTTTTGAACAGATGTTGCACTTAAGCATCTGGTAGCAAAGGTGAGGCTGAAAAGAAATATCATTGTAACAAACTGAGGGTCTTCAACACCCACTGCTGCTATACTGCCAACAGCAATGAAGCTACTTAACCCAATTGTGTCCTCAGAATCATGGACCCAGAATAAACAACAACACACGGCTGAATTAGGCTTGCACACTAAGAGGCACTATGTTCTAGGGAGCAGAAACTTCACTCTAATGGAAGGACCCTCAGGCTTTCATTAAAGTGGTGCTAGGTAAACTGGCACCAACACAAACTAGCCACTGTGGTGGCTGTGGGTGCAAAATAAGCCTTCTGTGGAAGATGAAAAGCTTGTCTTGCCAAAACAACTTTTCATCATGAATTTGTTCTGACGAAACTGAAACCTACCAATTTATATAGATGTGTAGGGATTCCCTCCTGCCAATTTTTTTTTCAAACCATTTAATTAATAAAACAAAAGCCCAGAACTTAGAGCATCTTTAAAAAAAAAATTGTGTGGGGTTTTTTTCCGTTGTTTTCTGTTGCAACATAATGTCAATGTTTATTTAAAAATGGAATATTTTGACTTGACTTTACTGTTAAAAATTATTTAACTTGAGGGCAGCTTCTGCTTATAAGAAGCTTCATTCAATCTGCACTTTTTCTAGGTCCATGTTGCGTGTTTGCATATATGTGAAACTTAAATTTCAACATGAACAAGAGACTAGCTTAATCTAGAAAAGAGGAAAAAGGTACACATGTAATAAAATGTTATAAACAGTTCCTAACCTGACCTCTGTAGCATGATCAGGTGCACAAGTACTTAAATGCGTCTTTATTTCCATTCAATTTTTATTCTTTTCCAAATCCCCTAATCCTTAGTCTTCCTCAGACCAGATTGATATTAAAATTATATGACTGTATACTGCCACCATGGCTGATTAATCTAAAAACCTTTTTTATTAAGGGCTCAGTTCACATGAGCATGTAATTTCTGCCTGTATTCACTCAGCAAATTACAGCAGGGCTTCATCTCCTCCTTCTTAGTGCTACGAAGAATGAACATTGAATGGTTTCTTTCTCCATCCTGTGAAATGGATCCATGGGCAATTAAATAAGTCTACCCTTTCAGCTACCAGACTAGTAATTCATTTGAATATTAGCTTTCATAAGAAAGTAAGTACTGCAATTATCATTTTCATAATTGTAGTATTCTAAAAGTTACTCTTGTGAAGCTGGGGGAGACCTGTTCTGGTTATGAGCAGGCAGTGTGTTAATGGCCTCAACTTCAATGCCCTTCAGATGTGATTTAACTATAAGGTGCTGGTGGAAAGCAAGTCCTGAGGCTATGCTGCCCCTTCATTGCTTTCTCTCCTTGAGTCTCTTCTTTTTTATGCATTTTTAACTTATGATCCATTGATGGATTGCAGCTTCTGTCCCTTCCTTAGGTGTCCACCCAACATCTTAATTGTCATCTGTGTAAGTATCTATGTATATGGAGTCTCTTCTTTTTGCCATGTAGTTTGACACTTGCTGTGTGGTTCATACCTATGCTTTGTTCAGGCCTAGAGGTGAAATCTCCATTTCTTTGGAGTCGGGGAGATGCTTCTATGCTACTGAGTTCTGTGCTCCTTGTAGCAGACACTTTCAAGCTGTCTTTAATCGCTCAGTTACAATGCTTACTTTCCTTTTGAAAACTTGCTGAGGAAGTTCATTTATATATATGTTCCTTGAAAAAAAGTCCTCCCGTCCCCCCCCTGGAAGATGAAAAGTAAGTGCGTTCTTGACTAGGGAATGCACCTCCCCGTGCTCTGCAGGGCCAGAGAAGGAGCAGTGACAGCCTTTTAGGCTGGGGTGCCACATATTCATCTCCTCGAGTGCCCTTCTCATCCCTGCTGGAGACAGCTTGTAGAAGGGATGCCAGAAACGGGGGCCTGGGCCTTGCAAACTGGGCGGTTTAATGCAGTGTCAGCCCTCAGAGCAGTGAGGCTGGTGCTGCGGCGGTGCAGCCATTTCTTACCCTGCCGAGTACAAGGGTAGGGTTGCCGCCCCTCCAGGATTGCCCCGGCGTCTCCAGGAATTAGGTATAAACCGCCGGGAGATGATGAGTCACCCGGGAGAAAAGTGATAGGGCATTCATTAAAATAAACATTAAATGTTGAACCTGATTTATACAGTAGTCCAGTGGGTATTTTAAATGTAATAGTCACGTGCATTTGCCTTCCTGACGTAAAGCCCGTGCACCGTGCTCTGTAACTGCCGCAGGCGGGCAGGGTTGCGGGTGTGCCGCGGGCACGTGGCATTCGGGAAACCTCCCAGAGGAGCCTAACAAGAGTTGGCAACCCCGGGCGGGGGGGCACGGAGGTGGTGCAGCCATCGATGATCCCTGGCCCTGCTCTCAACGCCGCGCCGCCCCGCCCCGCACTCCACGGCACAGGCAGCGACGGCCTCACACGTGTGTGCCGCCAGCCCTGGAGCGCGGCCATCGAAGA
>NW_005842355.1:957623-975006 GCF_000455745.1 Alligator sinensis
CCCACGCGGTGAGCAGCCCCCGGCGGGATCTGCCCGACCGCCTTGTCCCCTCGCGGAGCTCCGCGGCCCGGCCCGTGTGTCCACCCGCCCGCCTCGGGGCTGGGGGAGCAGTGCCCGCAGCGGGCTCGCCTCGTCTGGGTGTCTGCCCCGCTGGCCCCGGAGCCCTTCTCCTTGCCCCGCTTGGTTCACCTACGCCTCGAAGGCGCTCAGGGCCCTTGAGACTTCCCCGCGTCGCTGTTTTCAAGGAACCGTCCCTGGCTTTTTGCCCCATGAAGTCGGGGTGTTTTTTGCTGAGTTTTCCTTTCTGGCCCGTTACCGCTGCCACATTTTGGGGTGTCGCCTCTCGCTGGCGTTATTGAGCACGATCCCTGACTTCCTCATCCCTGCCTTGGAAAAGGAAGCGGGCACAAGCCACTGGAGTGGAGGCAAGCTGGAAATGCTCAAAAAAGAAAATTTAAGTAAAACACCTCAGTGTCTTTTTAAGGTTTGCGTGGCTGTGACCTGTAACAGCCTTTAAAAGCCTCATTCGGCTTTATCCCACATCTCTTAACCAACAAGGAGTTTGCTAGCTCTGCCATACGAATCATCTCGAACTCCCACAGACCTTCCTGTTTGAATAGACTTTCTTTTTCCCTTTTATGGCGCTTCTCTCCAGTGCCCCTGGCAGTCACAGGGGCTGGTAAGAGAGGACTTCACCCTTGCAGCTCTCTTGAACTGCTGTGCCACAAGGCTGCCACGGTGATCAGGAGACTGATGTAGTGACGGTTACCTGAGAAATACCAACAATAGGAATGTTTTGTGGTGAGCACAGGTAAAGTTGCCTTTGTCGCTTTTGCCACTCACTGACCAGCTGTGTTCTTGCTTAATTTTCCTTTCAGCAGGTGCAGAGTGAGAACAAGAGGACAAAGAAGCAGGCTGAGGCAGTGGAGAAAAAGGGACCATATATCATGAACACAGCTCCCACCATTCAGGCCAAACTGCGTAAGTGATGGCCCTGTGCTGCCACAGAGTCCCCACTTCCTCAGCAGGACCCCAGCTGAGACTGGGTAGAGGTGTGGAGAAATTCACCTCTAAATCAATGGTTCAACTCTAGCCCAGATCAGTAATGACTGAAAGGTGATATTATCCCATGACCATGTGGTAGTCCAGGTGAAATGAACTGAATAAAGAAAAGAATCTGGGTCTTGGATGTTTGTGGGATAAACCTCTATCATGGCAATTGAAGTGGCTATTGATGGTCGTAGCAGAAAGGTCAAGAGCTGTACAGGCCATGGATACTGAAATTCTCCTTGCCCCTTTTTGAAGGTTACTCTGCTCACATATGGTACCCTACTAACACTACCTGTCCCTTGCCTGTTTGGTGATTGAGGGCCTTAGTCAAGCTACTTGGTCTGAGTCCTTTCCTCACCCCAACTTAACCTGCTTTTAAAAAGAGCATTAATGTTTGCTACAGATGATGGTGATCCCCTCATATTATAAAGTTTATGCTGTGGAGGAAGGAGTGGTACAAGTCCAGCATTGCACCACTGGGCAGCTCCATCTAATCATAACTTAAAGCCTAGATTTTCCCTATGGTCAGAAAAAAAATCCTGGTTCAGTGAATCAGGATCATGATTCTGCATGGGACAGGACAGTTTAAGATTTCCTGCACAGTGATAAATGGGATTACAGATCAGCTGTGCTACTCCAGTTCCCCTTAATACAAGGAGAACAGCTTGGAAGTCTAATGGTGACTTTTATGTCTCTGGTAGGTGGTTTCAGTTACTCACCATCTGTAGGGCTGGTATATCTGGAGGCTCTGAACCTTTGAAAATCTGTGGCCAAAGTGGCTTTTTATTCATGCTAACCTGGCTAGGCGGGCAGCACTGTATTTCTGTGATGCTGATGTGGTCAGGCTCATCCTCTGTGATTTCCAGGCTAGGTAAGTGTGAGAAGCTGCTTTTTGATCACTCTGGAGCATGGATGGCACAGATTGCTGGTGCTTTCTATAAGTGAGTCATGGCTGTACGGCCCAGTTAGATGTCAGCTGAGTTGTTTCTGCTGAATTCCCCAAGGTTGCACATGCTGGGGGCTGGAGGGAGTACTCAAAGAAGATCCTTGCTTTTGGAACTTGTTCTGCCTTCTCCTGGCCTGTCAATCTGTCAGGCTTTATATTAAGCCCTGGAGGTTCATTGCTTTCCCATGTTTGATGTGGTGTTTAAACTGATGTTCACATAGTTTAAAGATGGTGTTCAGGACCAAAGTCTGTGTAGTAGGGGAAGCTCTTTGAAGCTAACCAAGTGAAGCCCACTGATGTGTGCAATCAGAGCTTGTGGCTAACTCTATCACTGTGACAAAAGTACATGAGAGAGGAAGATTTGGTGCTGGATGTTGCACTTGAATTACATTGCTAAGCACCCATATTCTTGTTAGTTCTGACTTCTGCCAGCTCACGCAAGAAGCTGTAAGTCAGTTGGGTGCATGGTTATAATGTTCTCATTTGGGTTTCAGAGAAGCACCGGGAACTGGCAAAGGCAGTGCTGCGGAGGAAAGGCATTCTGGGAGGAGCTACTCTGCAGCAACCAAAGCAAGCCTCAAAAAGGTAGGATCCCATCTCCTCCTATTGTTGATATGTATTTCCAGATATAACTGTGAGCTGCATTCTGAGGACTAGAAACACAATGTGGAGCCCTGAACAACTTAGTCACTGGTCCTACTCCAGCCTCCGTGTTTTAGTGATGGATAGTCAGTCCCTGTCTCAATGTGTGCCCACCCAGCAAACCAGCGATTTGCTGTCCAGGCTAATTGTTCCCCCAGCTGTTGGCAGCCTTAGCTGAGAGACAAATGGACCACAGATACCGAACCCACTCCTAGATATGGTCTTCCCAAATCGAGTGAGCCACGTTAGCCAGTGGGCAGCGTAAGGAGGCTGGCACAACTGCACCAGGAGTTCTCTATCCCCCTCCAGAACTCATGCAGATAAATCACATAGGCTTATTTTTATGAAGGATATATGTTTTACTTTAAACGTTAAAAGGATATGAACATTTGATCTTGAATAAGGAGCTGTCAGGCTGAAGAGGCTACATAAGTGTGGTCAGTCACCACATTTACAGGCACTGTGTTCTCTAACAAGGTTCCTGAGGGGCTTCTGGGGGATTGTTTGGTTTCAGGGAGCTAAGCAGATCACAGTAGCTGGACCACACCTTGTCGGGTCCCTGAGTCATCATTGGTTGGGGAGGAGCTGGACTCATTCTCTAGCCATACCAAGGCTGTGAGATCTTGATAGGACCTCTCCAGGGTTGCACATCCCCTCTACAACTCTGCTTTCTCAGCCTGGTTGGCTGGCAGATCTGTGATTGCATTTCCATATCTCGGTGCCTATTGCTGGCTTACTGATTGCACCTTCCTGCAGGTCAGTGAAGTTTAACAAGGGTTATGCTGCTCTGAGCCAGACAGCAGATGAAACTCTGGTGTCCCTTGAGTCAGACAGGTGAGAGTTGTGTGTTTATGTGTGGTTCGGTAGCTGCATTCAGCAGATACTGAATGATCTGCACTCAGGGGGCTCACCCAACACTTTGCTCAGGATGTACCCAATCAACTGAGCTATACATTGGTCAACCTTTATAGGATTTCTTAGAGAGAAACTTCGGGAGATGACCAGGGCTTGTAATATGGAAGTGGTTCACTTGTCACCCTGCAGACAGGTTTCATTACCTCAAGGAAACTGGGCATGTTAGCAATTGAAAGGCAAACTCCATTCCCATCTTTGGGTGATTGATCCCTTGCTGCCCTGTCACTTAAGCTTCTTGGGCCACTTCTTAAGGAGAAGAATGTGTCTGCTGTCCTGACTAGATTAGGTCAATTGTGAGGGCCCTGCGGAGAAATGTCATGCTGAAATGCTTTCCTCATCCCAGATCTAAAGCTAGTTTCTCAGTCCCCTGGAGTCCATGACCTCAGCACCCTCACTTCAAAAATGCCCTTATCTGGTTGCTAAAGTAGGCTGGGTGGGCTGGGTGGGTTTGGCATGCACACCCTTTGCCACATAGGCCCAGCCCTCCTATTTCAGAACTGACAGCAATTATTTGGGCTCTTCATGCATTCTCTTGTTTGCTTTGACTGTTGCATTCTTCTCTTAGTGATGGGGAGCTGGAATCAAGAGGTTCCTCCGGTTACTCTTCTGCTGAGGCAAGTTCAAAGAGTTGTACTTGTATCTTACATTTGCAGTACAGCATGTATGGATCCATTCTTTCCTACTCTCTTTGCTCAGCTGCCACATACCTGCTGGCAGATTGCTCAGTAGCTGGAATGTAATTCATTTGACTAATCTGGTGCTAATTGTTTACAAGATGTACCTCACTTACCTGGAACAGTGTGATCCATTTCAAGTTTCTTTTCTAACAGTGCTGTTTGAGTGGCCAGAGCTGCAGAAAGGGTGTTTAAATCTCCCCCAACCAGCCAGTTTTATTTGATGCAGTTAAAATGTTGTGCCTTGATAGGGTAGATAAGCCCTGCCTCTTTTCAGACTCTGAAGCAGTTTAGGTCTCAAGCAGAGTAAAGGAGGACTTGGAGCTGCAGTCACAGTCTTGATGTATGCAGTGTTCTGCAGTCTGAGGGGGAAAAAAAGGGTTCTTTTTCCTGTGTTTGCCTTCTCTGCTCAGCTGGCAGCACTTCATGTGAGAGCCATTGACTGGGAACTGGTAACTGGGAGCAGAGCAGGAACTTTGGGACTCTGGTTTCCATTGAGATTTTTTTTTTTGCTAGTCCTTGATCTTAGCTTAAACAATTCATTTCCTTTTAAATTATCTCTCGTTCACCTTTAAGTAGGAATATCAGGATTGCATGGTGACAAGGGTGGCATGTAATAATGCAAGTGACACCTGCTCAAACTCCTGCTTCAGTCCCCCAGAGGGTAGGGTCAGATGTCAGATATTATGAAGCATGTTTCTGTTTTAGCTGGAATAGGAGGCCCTGATCTCATTGCAGCAACTTGTTCCAGGATTTGTTACCTTCTCTGTCCTCTGTTCAGCAGGTGAACCAGGATCTGAACCGTCAGCTGCTGCAGGATGGGTACCACCTTGATGAGATCCCAGATGATGAGGACCTAGATCTCATTCCTCCCAAGCCTGTTGCCTCATCTTGTCCCTGTTGCTTTGGGGAATCTCTGCCCTGCACGATCCAGTAGCCTGTACAGCAGGGGTTGCACACAGTACAGGTCAAGGGCCAGGAGCTTCTACCTTTTTATCTTGGGACATTTGGATGCCTCATAGAGGTGAACGTGTCCAGCACTGAACTTAGGCATTAGCTGAGTTGGACTCAGTGACTGGGGAACTGAATGCTGCCAATGCTGCACTATTGCACCTGTTCTATATGAGCAGCAGAAATCGCTTATCCCAAAGCTACACTTTGTTACATATAGTGATATAATATATTGATATGATGTGCAGACATCCAAGCTGCCTGTGTGCACCTGGTCACCTCCTTGGAGCCACGGAGATGTGCTTTGTGCTGGCTGGCAGGGAAGGAAGAAGTCAGAACGTGGGTGCTGGTGCTCTCATTTTAAAGGTGAACTCTGAAGTCATTTGTAAAGGGGAAAATTAAGGTTTTATGTTGGTAACAACAACCTGTCTAGCATAAAACCCAGCAAGTTAGTGCCCTCCTGTGTGGCTGCAAACACTATTTTCCTCTTTGCAGTCTTCTGAGCTTGAAGTTTAGGGTCTGCTGTTTGTCCTGTAGTGATCTTTAAGGCGCAGCTTTCTGCATGCTGCCTTGGATGGCTTCCATGTTCTTACAGGAAATGCTTCATTTTCGGAACTGAGAGCATGGCAGATAAATGTGGTAACTTGCTTCCATGTTGAAAGAAGCAGTTCTGAAAGGCTTGCGAAGGTTTGGTTCGCTAGTTGTTGGTTCCCCTAAGAAGTATCTTGCTTTCCTCCTTTGAGGTTCATCTTTAACTAGTAGAGTTTGATTTAACTGAAGGGAGATTTTGGATGGTATTGGAGCAGGCTTCTTCCGGCATTGATACCAGGCATTACATGTTTTTGGGTGCGTCTGATACACAAGGCCTTGGGCTTTCCTTCACACCTCTGTACAAGTGATCTCACAACCTTTTTTGTATTTATTTTAGTGTTTGTCCCTCCTGCCTGGAAGGCTGGGGACCTTCTAGGACAGAGGTCAATAGCTGGGAGCTAGAAATCTTCTGGGTTGCAGCGAGGTATCAGTAAAAGGGAAGGGCTGCTTTATGACTCTCTGTAGAATAATGTATGTAATACATTATAACTGCTGCTGTTTTTTGTTTGGACTGGGGGCTGCACACTGATGAGAACCAAAGCTTGCTACCCCTTGGGAGTACTGAAGGAGGCACTGTATACTGGCTGGTGTTGAAATGAGGGTAGAGCAAGTATGACCAGGACTGTGAGCTTCTTAGAGGGGTTATGTCTGCTATGTTCATTATCTTGTTGCCTGCTTCATGTCCCACACCTCAGCAATTATTAAGTACATCACTGACTTGTAGTTGTCTGATCAACTCAGTAGCACCTGGTATTACAGCAGCCCTTTCTGATATCTCAGTGTCTTTTCTTTAGTGGTGGGTGTCTGGCAGACAGCTCTGCTGTGGAAGAGCTGATCTTAGGACCAGGATCTAGTTCTAATTTATTTGGCTAATTATTTTTAGTTAAACACTTGAAAACCAGATTGGAGTCTTGTGCTCTGATTGCTCATACTGGTAGCTCTTCTTTGGGCTATCACTTGACGCAATTCTGGTTGCTGCTAGGCCTGTTTTTTTTTTATTTTTTGAGGAAGGATGAACATGAACTGGATGGGCTGTTGAAACTGTCCTGAACTATTACTTATGCTGGGATGGGAGCCTGGAGTGCTATGACTCAGAGAACTGACTCTCACCAAAAGGACAAAATTGGGAAGTTGTAATAAAATCATGATCTAAAACAACTCTAAAACAAAGTTGTACATTGTTTTAAAATGCTGTGGTTCCAAAGTATCTTGACATTCTGATCTTCAACCCCCAGTGCTCCAGTTATCTTCAGTCCATCATGAATTGCTTATTCTCTCGGTCAGAAGTAGTTAAAACTGACCTCCCTAGCAGGAAGTTACATCGGACACTAATGGTAATTGTTTGTAGCAGATCTGTTTCGTAGAGAGGGGTTGCTGAGGCAGAGCTTGGAGATCTGTTTTGCTTAAGTTCTGTTTTCTTTGCTGATTAAAAAGTGTCACTGAAAGGGGGAGGGAGGCTCGAGGAACCGAGTCAATACTGTTGAAGGCCTAGTCTTTCTCCCCCTAGCTTATATCATTCAGTACTTGTCCGAAATGCAGTGTCAGGAATGAGGGGCTTCCATGATGCTGTTGGCTTCTGGTCACTGAAGAGATTTCAGAGGGGCTGAGGATAGAGTCTGAGACACTAGGATTGCAGTGGAAATAAATAACATGCTGGCTTGGATGCCAGACTGACTGTTACATCCTGAACATAATGGGGGCCACACGGACAGTGAGAGCAGGGTGGTTCAGTACTAAGATCCTGGTCAGAACCAGTTGTCAAGGTCACATGTCTGATGAAGCTTATTTACATGTAAAGTGATTTGAGTTTTCCTTTGCAGGTCTTTTCAAAGAATGATCCTGGATCCAACTCATTAATCTGTATGGTGGTAGAAGGTTGGCCCTTATGCATACGCACGGGGATGAGGCCACAACCTGGCTAAGCCTCTAGCTGGTGTCAGTGGCCCACTTTCCTGATTCTGGCAATAGAATAGAGGAGCCTGTAAAAGTAGCATTCCATGGGGTATGCTGAGTCCTGCAGAGCCCTGCTGTCATGGTCTGCATCCCCGTGCTAACTACAGCCAACATGCATGCCTCGTTCAGCACCAGTGATGGGGTGATTCTCAACCCAGGTGAGCTCTCATCAGTGCAGTGGCTTGGAAATTTGTGAACAGGACACTTGCAGTGAGAACACAGCTTTCCCCTTGCCTGTGGACTTCAGTTAACTAGAGTAAGTTGGAAGAGGATACTATATTTTTTTCCTGCTAAACCTTCAGGGCCTTAATTCCAGTTCTTGCTGTGGGGAGTAGCTTTTTCAGTCAGTCAAGAGTGATGGGGTTTAGCAGCTAGCTACTTTCAGGTCTTTTCTCATGTGGTGCTTAATGGTGCTTACTCAGCTACCAAGACAACAGCACGGAGTCAGGGCAGTACAGAACCTCTCAAGAAGTGAACAGGTCATTTTGTGTGGGGGCTTGGGGCAGGGAGTTGGTCTGGCACAAAATTAGAAAGCTGCCTTAAGTCATCATCCTGCTGCATTATGTGGAGGACAATCAGCTTCCTGTAAAGAAATCTGTTTAATATAATGTCTTAGAGAGCTGATAATTTTATATATATTCCTAGTTCAAAAGAAGTGTTTAATAAACTGGATCTTGTGCTACTTATGCTCTTCCTTATTGCTGCAGCAAGTTGCATACAGCTGTCCCTGCAAAAGGGAGGGTTCCTAGGTGGCTCTTAACTAGAGTGACTCACAGAGTCTCAAATAATTCATGGCTGGTATGACTTACTGCAAGCAGGTGAAGGAGATAGCTCAGAGCTTCACTCTGCTATGCCCTCTAGCTCCATCCACAGTGTCCAGTGGCTGTTTTCCCCCACTCCCAATAAAATGCACATACACAGGCCAGTGCTTGTTTTTTGCAGTGACTGTTTATTTCTCTTTATGACAGAACATTCCAGCCCATGCACACACCCTACCTGCCAATACACCATAACACAAGGTTGCATATCGCTGCCTTACCTCCCCACTTCAAAGATTTATAGCTCTTTTTAGAGCAATGGAGTGGATGAATCAAACCATTAAAGCTAGTGATGTCAGAAGAGACTGAAATACTTAACAGCTGTTAAATACACATTATATGGCTCAGAAGAGCTCCTCCCTGGGTTGATTTCCTGGGTGACACCCCCTTCCCAATGCTCCCAAAGGTTACAAGAGTTTAACATTTACTGTCCTTCACAGGTGATCAGTTTCACCGTGTAAGAGGGAAAGTGTCAAAATACTGATGAGAACAGCTATTTAAAACAAGTCAAAGAAATACATCAGGGGTCCACTGGCTTCAGGTCATTGATGGGGATTGTCTGGACCACTGGCTTCAGGTCACTGATGGGGGCATCTGGACTGGAGTTAGATAACTATGATGCTGAGTGAGCAGCAAGTCCTTTTTTTCAGTGGTTTATCAAGGTCAACCATGGGGGTGGAGAGGGAAGGGTAGCACAGCACAGCACCAGCTGAGTTTTAAGATTACTGTTGCAGCTTGTGTGTTCACAGCAAGTCATTCAAAGCTTGGAAAAGGGAAGAGAATTCTTTACTCAAGTGCTGGAACCTGACCTGTTGGTAGAAACTATTCAAGTCTAGGAACACTTAGTCAGGGCAATCCTGCCTTGAGCAAGAGGTTGGACTATGTGACCTCCTGAGACCTGAGGTCTTGTCCAGCCTTACTTTCCCATGATTTTAAGTCTACAAGGTAGCAAGAATCTTATTAGGAAAAAGTAGTCTTAGCTACTCCTACCACAAAAAATAGTAGCCTGTAGCTGATGCACCCACTTTGCCAGCCCCTCACCAGGAATACCATGCCCTGGCTACTGAAGGTTTAAGCTAAATGGTCAGCACCACACAACTTCCTGCCTCCCTGCCCTCTAGTATCAATCAACCTTCTGTGCACACAGATCACGTTTGAGGGCTGTAGGCACACAAAATAGCAGCTGGCTCTCTTACTGTAACCTTTGTGACAAAACAAGGTAACTCGTGTCTGTAGCCATGACTCCCACATTTTCATGTTAAGTAGGGCAGTCTCTTGGGGGCCAATCTGAAGTAACAGGTGTTAGAGCTGGCCCCTTGTGCATCAGCTCCAGGAACATAAACAGAATTCCAGTTGAAGAGATGGTAGTAGTGATGTTATTTATTCTGGTTAAGGGGCAAGAGCTATCTACTGCTTCCCCAGGACCAAGGGGATAACCCTTTACTCCCAGCACCTTTAAGTGAGGATTCTCCAGACAACATCCTGTGAGGTAGGTCACTATTCCCATTTTACAGATGAAGAAGCTGAGACACAGATTAGACAATTTGCTTAAAGTCGCAATGAGTCAGCATCAGGGATAAAATTGAGGAGAGCCCTGATGCCCAGACACCAGCCCTCTGCATCCCACTGTTTTTCAAGATGTCTAGGTGCAGGCTCTTACCTCTGTCCCAGCAATACTAAGTCCTGTCCAGCTCAAAGGACAAGATTTTGCTGCCATAAGGCTCAGAAATTGGTATGCAGGCTGCCTTTCCCATCTCAATTGCTCCATCCTTTTTTGTTATAGGAAGTTTCAGCCCTAGACGGTTCTGTTTACAGTAGTGGAAGGCAGCAGGAACAAGCAGCTTAGCTACTCTAGCGCATCAAAAGCAACACCCCAATCCCCTTGAACCTCCTTTGCCCCTTTCAATTCTCTAATTAAGCCAGTTCCTGCATAAGCTTTGACTCCAGCCTGACTCTTCCCCTACACACAAAGAAAGAGTTTAATTTGCACATACAGCAGGATGCTTGCTCTGCTCAGTAACCACTGGAAGGACTAAGTGTTGCAGCCCTCTGAAAAGCAACTTAGAGTGATGATTAGTGCCTCTCAAAGCTCTGGAAACTGCAGGTATGGACAGACCTAACACAGCACTTTAAACAACTTTAATTGAGCAGATAGATGATGCATGGTGTTACACTGCTACAAATCAGTCAAAACCACATGAAAAATGAAGAAACAGGAACAACTCTGAAGTGTTTTGTGGTGATACTTTAGCTGGGTGTTGTCCACTACGGAGATCCTACAAATTAAAAGCACTTCAAAAGAGCTTGAAGCATGTCACATGTCTGTTTATCCATGCCTTCAGCAACACTGCAAACCCACCTAGTAGGGATGGGATGGTTACTGACACTGGGATAGGGAGGCAGTTGCCGACAGTCTGATTATGGGACATTCTGATCACAGAAGCAAAGACAACAGTAACACTAGCAGACCTGTAGAGAGAAGACATCAACAAGCCCAGAGAAGCATGCAGCTTCTTTCTGCTAA
This sequence comes from Alligator sinensis, assembly GCF_000455745.1. Classification (NCBI taxonomy): domain Eukaryota; kingdom Metazoa; phylum Chordata; order Crocodylia; family Alligatoridae; genus Alligator; species Alligator sinensis. The sequence goes on from NW_005842355.1 coordinate 968,688, forward strand.
AACTGTCTGTGCTGCAGGTTAGGGCGAGAGCAGCCTGTGTTCTCATCCCGTTTTGGATACAGTGGGTCAGAGACTGAAGCCTGCCTAGATTGCTCAGAGAAGCAATCTCCCTCTGCACAGTACATACCTGGGAAATGGTTTATTCCCAGCCTAATGGTGCAAGGACTCCACTGGTGAGTGGATCATGTACCTGAAAGTGCATCACCTTGCCTGGAAATGGATAAGCTGGGAAAGAAAGCAGCACAGATTTCTGCAATGTGAGCAATCTCCTATACCTATTCCTGGTAGCAACCTTTAACTCTAGCAATCATGTTTCCTGCTGTTCTGTGATTCCCAATCCCTCACAGACCTATCATACATAGTTATGCACATATCCCAGCAGTGTTCCCCCCTCCACTCCCTCCTAACACAAATCAAATGGTCCACTTAAAAGCTACAGGAAAACAGCTGCTACATGTTGTGCACAGCAGGTAAGGATAGGCACTGCAGGAATACATGGGGCTAAGGAAACTCATTACACCTCAGAGCCCAGAAAGGCGGCAGGTGTGGTTGGGGTGTTAAGACAGACAAACAGGTTCTTTCTCCCACCACTGCACTTAGCACTGCCACCTGGGAGCTGGCCAGAAGTTGGAGGGACAGGAAACAAGAGTTGTTCCTTCTACAGACTGGGTGCCTGCTGCTCTAGGACTGACACTGCTCTTGATGGGCATGTTTCAAGCTAACCCACACCATGGAAGTCTGCTTTGCCCAGGCCAGTTTCTATCTACTCTAAGTGGAGTTGCAGCAGGGGCAGGCTCTGTGTGCGAGATCAGAGGAGGCAGCAGGCACGGAAGAGCAGCATTCCGTCCGGCGAGGAGACCTGCAGGGAGATGCTCTCATTGGCAGAGATGAAGAACACGGAGCCCCGGCGCAAGGTCATGTCAGATGTTGCGCCGGTGGAGGTGCCTACTGCTGTCCCTTGGATCACCAGCAGGATGCTGGCAGAGTCGACGGCAGAGATGAGGTACAGCTTAATTGAGGGGATCTGCAATAAAAACACCCTTTGGCTTAAATTTCTGTCTCCTGAAGGAGATGGGTTGGGGGAGAGGGGGGCACAGAGGGCACTTGGACCAGTTCTCCAAGGATCTGTAGCACAGTGAATTCACTATGAAGCCTGTCCCCAAACATGGCAGATTGAGCCCTGTTGATTTCAGTTTCTCACCATCACCATTTACCCCAGAGGTGCAAGGCTCCATACAGCCCATTGCATTTGATGTATTCCTTCATCCCTGTCCTGTCTTTTTGGCACTTGCCAGTCAAAGACCACCAAGCTGCCTGTGCTGCTGAGAGCACTGCAGGACAAGCAGGGAGAAAGGAAAAACCAACACCCAACATCCCTGCTTCCAGCCATCTCTTCCCTTGATTGCCAGACAGTGGAAAAGCCCAGAAAAACCCTCTCCTCCTACCTGTTCTTCAGTATCATTGCTGTCTGGGCTGGAGCAAGTTACAGCAGCACATCAAGCATTAAGCAAGGGCAGATCCCTGCCAGGTTCAACACATCCGAATCCTCCTCTGGTAAGTGTGTGGCTCCCCATTTTGGTCAAAGTGCCTACTCTCTTCATTGGGCCTGGCCAACTTCAGACCAAGTGCATGCATGTCCTTGGCCTCTACACTCAAAACAAGTGAAACTTACTGGCACTGGCTAGTTTCAGTGGGTCCCTGCAGAAGAGGCTTCTGCTGAAGCAGAAACAGGATGGAGGGGAAAGGATGCGAGGAAAAAAAAGTAGCAGGAGCCAGAGGCACAGAAGGCAGGGCTGGCTGGATAAGCAAGTGAAAAGTTTGTGACACGGGACACTAGCAGGAGTCACCTTGGCAAGTGCAAACCTGTCCCAGAGAGTTAATTCAGTCCCATTTCTTGATGGGATCCAGTAACACAGGATAATTTGCTTAGTACTTTGCTTTGAGCTGACAGGTCTGGCATACATGTATGAGGAAAGGGGACAAGCTGGACAGGGGCTGCAGAAGCCCTACCTAGGGTTACACCAGACAGGGTGGTAAAGGGGTAAGTTCCTGATGTCTAAATTCCACATCTATCTCCCCTCCCCACCTTGCTGTCACACTGCCCTGGGCACAAAGGATCAGGCTCTGCTCCTTGCAGAACCAGTCTGTCCTGCCCCTCTAGGGAGAAGTCATTAATGAGATCTGGGATGCTGGCTCTGAAGTGCTCCTGCTGGATGCACCAGGCCAAACCATCGCTTGCTCCCTGCTGTTTAGCTCTGCTGCCCTTTGCCCCCCAATCCTGGGTTCTTCTGTCACCCAATGCCCCACCCCCATCTTTGCTCACCTGTATCCTCATGACTGCAAAGTCTGGCACAGGTGGGTCATAGAGGTAGACACAGGGATCCAGCTGGCTCTGTATAGCAGGGAAGATCTTAGCACTGCTGGACGCTGGTGTGTAGTTCAGCATTTCACACAAGGTCAGCACGTCGATGAACTTGGGAGTGAGGCCAGCACGCACTGTGTTGTCGGAGCAGGCCATACACTCAATGCAGTCTGCAGGTCACAGGGAGGAAACTCCTGACCATCTCATAGAAGACCAGCTGCTTGAGCTCTAGCAGTCTCCAGGGACTAGGACCACCCCTCCTTACCCCCACACCCTCCTACTCTCTGCAGTGTGTGGCACAGTTGGATGACTAGCTGAGGCAGAGGTGAGCAATTATTTGGGCCACACAAGAGCTTTCTGGACCTGTTACAGGCCAGGTCAGCAATCCCACTCCCCCATGCAACAGCTCACCAAATCTCCCTATGTGGGATGGGCCACAGGTGGGCAGGGAGCTGGCACGGGCAGGCTGGGAGCGACCTGGAGGCAGCATGGGTGGCAGAAGGAAGGAGCCGCACAGCAGCCCTGGTGCAGGCTCCGGGTCCCGATTTTCCTCACTGCCGTTGTTTGTCATGGCTGGGGTGGGCAGGTCCAGAATGGGCACTGCAGGGACCCCAACCCCTAGTGTGGGGTGGGCCAGGGCTGTGCACTCAGCCCAGGGCTCAGGCCCTGCCCACGCTGGCCTCCATGGGACTGGGGCTGACAGTGGTGGCACCTGGAAGGAGTCGCCCCCACCGCCACATTTGGGCTGCCCTTCTACCCCAAGGAGGGGCTGAAGCTACTGCCCAGCTTCAGTGATAATGGCTTAGGCACAGAGGAAGCGGTGGTGGTTCCTTTTGGCTGCTGCCGCCACTAGTCCTGACTCCATGGAGACTGGCCTGGGCAGGGCCTGAGCCCCACATGTGCACAGCCCCAGCTCCGGCCCACCCCATGCAGGGGGTCAGGGTCCCTGCAACACCTGCTCCAGATCTGCTCACCCCGGCCAGAGCGGCAGCGGTAGGGGGAAAAAGAAGGACCTGGAACCCATGCCAGGGCTGCCACCACTGCTACTCACCATAGCACAGGCAGGTGGGTCTGGAGCAGTGCAGCAGCCATCCTGACCCCCTGTGCAAGGTGGGGTGAGCCTGGGCTGGGGCTGTGCGCTCTGCCCAGGACTTCAGTCCTGGCTGGTCTCCATGGGACTGGGACTCGGTGGCAGTCTGGGCCAGGCAGGACCAATGGACCTGCCGGAGACCCTCTGCAGGCTGTATCCGGTCTGCATCCTGTATTTTGCCCACCCCTGGATGAAGGGAACCCCACCACATCACTTTACTTAGGGTTGGCAAGAGGACATTGACTCCCATGGCCATTCAAAGAGCTGCTGTCAATCAGCTGGGTGGAGGAGCAGGTAAGCTAGCCTGAGCCTCCTTCAGATTCACAAAGAACATGTTCCAGCACAGCAGCCCTTCATCCCTGCTACATGAACATACCTAATAGAAGGTACACTGGAATAAGGCACCAAGTCAGATAGTCTGCTTCCTACAGTAGCCAGAGATGCGCAATTTAAGGAGAGTAAGTCATATCTAAACAGGACTGTCTCATGACTGGCTTACGGTGAAGAACATGGTCTGCCTCTGCTAGTGCCCTAACCAGCCCCCTGGCATGACCTGGGGTTTTGATCCCTCCCAGTCAAGAGATGAGGACCATCAGTAAACACAGAAGTAAGGCATTGGATAAACAGCTATTCCCACTGCAGTGTCCCAGGAGAGCGATGGCTCCCCCAAGCCCTCACAGAACATACACTCACCCCCGTAGAGATAGGCGTGGGGCTCATTGGCACCCAGGAACATGGCTTCCCCTGGGTTCAGCCTCACCACATTGAGGAAGTAAATGGCGAAGCAGCCGATGTCTCCTGGAAACTGTGAGTGCAGTTGCAGCAGCAGCTCCCCATTGCTATCCGATGTGTCCTTCCCCTCAGCAGCTGCAGCAGGCAAAGCCCCAGAACAAAGCGATGTGAGCAACAGGCACCCTCAAGCTTAGTCCCTGCGGGTGACAAACTCCATTCTTCTGACAGCTCTCTGGCCCAGGGCAGTTCAGGGCTGCCAGACCAACAGTGCCCCCTTACACCAGGCAGGAGGTGAAGGCTTTGGGGGTGCCTAAAAGGCAGGAGGCTGGGCAGTCCCAGCCGCAAGCAGCCAACATGGGGACTGACCTGCTGTTGTCTAGTGAGGGAGCTGGAACTCAATCCCACCACAGCTAGGTCTAGCCATCTCCAGAGATAAACACAAGGGGCAAGTGGCATCAGCCTCTGGCCTAGACAAGGACTGGTCTGGGTCGACTGACTCCCCACATGAAGGGAGACTTACCAGCCTGTTCCCTTGTTCACTCCTCCCAGGTGCAAAGCCAGACTCCTTGACTATACTCTCCCCGCAAGCTTTGGACTTTTCGCCCCCTTCTCACTCTACTTCCAGAGCTTTGTACCCAGCCCCAATCACACATACACTCCCCTCCCTCCCCAACATTTGGAGGGAACACCAGAAGTCTAACTGGGACAAGGGGTGATGGGAAGGGACAGGAGCACTGTTCAGAGTCACTCTCTCAACAAGAAGAACCCCAAATACTACAATTCCTAAGTGTCTCACAACTCTCTTCCCACTGATTTACCAGTGGAGAGAAGCAGCTGCCCCATCTCCCCAGCCAGGACCTACATGTGACTCCCCAGCTTCCAGGGGTAGATGCCCATCCCCTCCCTCTACTGCAGGGGCAGATTCCCCTGTTTCAGGGCGCAGGACTCAGAGGTGGCCAGTTATCCTAGTCCTACCCCTCGTCTCAGTGATAAGGAGCAGGGTGGGATTGGGTGCAACCCCATCCCCACAAGAAACCACCAGGAGGTGCTCTCACAGCACAGATAGATCCTCCCCTGATGGAGCAGAGGATGAGGCAGCCTCATATGGGCCACTGAAAGAGGCCCAAGTGGCTCACCACTGCGAGAGAAGGGGCCCTTCATTACAGTGCTATAAACTTCACTCTAAACAGCCCTTGAAACTCACGGGAGACATGAGAGACTATCTTGCCATGACCTTGGAGGGAGGAGGTAGAATGGGGCTGAGCTGCGGTCTCTGCTAATTCTCTAAGTGAGACTCTAACAGCCGTGTTCCCTAGGAGGACAAAGTCCCCTGCACACTGTCCTTGCTTTTCCCCAGATACAAATACACATGCTTCTTCCACTGTTTATTTCTACTGGATAGATTAAACCGGACTCCCTGGCTCTGTACCCAGATGATGCTGCTACTCACTGGCCAAGTGCAGCTTTGTATTCAGTGCTGGACTCAAAGCAATTGGAAGGCTTCTGCAGTGAGAACACCCCGTGGCGAGAGACCTGATACCTTCTCAGACTGGCAGAGGGAATAGCTGAAAGGCAGACATCTCTGCAAGCAAAGCTGCATAAGGACACAGAGTGAGGAAAGAGAACCTCTAACTGAAGTTTGGGAAGCAAGGTCTAATACCCAGCTTGGGTAACAAGGCAGAGGTGAAGCACTCCTCTCATGAGAGGTGTGGAAACTTTAATGGCCCCAGTCAGGCAGAACTTGGGTTTAATCTCTAGCATTCTCCATGGCACGCTGCCTTGCCAGGCCATGATGCTTCCCAGGGCACACACACAGGTGGATTTTCCTGGGGGATCTCCCTAGCACATCCCAATACATAAGATCCCTGAGAGGCAAGGCAGCTTGTGCTACTATGAAGTACAGGTTTCAAGAGCTCTAACTGCCTCCCCACCAGCTTGACCACACTCTTTGCTGTGTGATCAGCTCTTCCACTCCGAGTAGCATGGCAACCTAGCTGGTCAAGTCTGGGGGCTCTGTGTTAGAGAACTCACTTCTGGAGCCTCTCTATTGGAAAAGATGAGTGAGCTGCTCCAGGAGTCAGGGTGAGTTTCCTGCTCCTGCTCAGTGAGCAAGCTTTTACTAAAGGCTTCTTCAT
>NW_005842355.1:975037-983273 GCF_000455745.1 Alligator sinensis
GCATGGCTCTTGTATGATGATACAAGACCTCAGCTACAGCAGAGGAAAGAATCAGGAGACCTCACAATAATCAAAGGGCACAATCATGACCTTGGAGAGGGACTCAGGGACTGCACGGAAGGACAAATAGGTCACAGCCAGCAAAGGAATGCCTGGGCTCCACCCAGCAGGTCATCCCCAACTCTACCTCCAGCACCCCATAAGTGACCTGGTATGAGCCAGCAGGTACAGCTAGGTACATCTCATGGGTTGCAAGCAGGGGGTGGAGGATGAGCTTGGCAGTAGCTATTGCCCTCCCTCCTATCCACTCCAGAAGATTAGCTCTGCTCCAAGCTGTTGCCTGCCCACCCCCACAAGCCATGGCATCTCCCTGTCCCTTTCCCAGTCTAGGGCGGGGATGGACACCTTGGCTCCTGGGGATGCTGCCTTCAACAGAAAGCTGCCACCTCAAGGCCTCTGTGCCCTGTCCCTACAGGGCTTCCATGCCTTGGGTCAAAGCTGCAGGGAGTAGAACACACCTTCCTGGGAAGTCCTCTTCACCAGCAGATTCAGTTGGTCCACAAAAAACTTCTTCTCACTCTTCATCATCCTGGTGAAACAGATGCGCAGAGCAGCAGACACTCCCCGCGGATCATCATTCACACTGCGCTCCAGCTGCTCGGCCGCCACGTCGCCTATCAGCACCCGGAACTCTGGGACATCTGCAACCCAACCAGGCGTTCACCATAAGCCAGGAAGGGGAGGGGTCACCCACCACCCAGGTAGGGCTCCCCTCACCCCCACTCCTGGCTGACTCGCACTCCCCACAAGAGACAAGCTGTTAATGCTGATGGGAGACCAACTTCTGTGCTCTCTATACCGCATTTCACTGGGAACTGCATGTGGGTCATGCACCATGGTTTGACCCCCACCCGTATTATGTTGTGGTGTGTGGCCTTCCCCCTCAGGCCCTTCACTCTCCAGCAACCAAATACCAGCTGCTTGGAACAAAATGGAGAATCCTATCCAAACCCTGTACAAGTGGATTGTGAGTCAGGCCACTGGAATGAACTGATGCATCTGATCTCTCCTCCTTCTCAGATTCTGAATGCCTTCAATCCCTCCAGCTCTGCTCCCTCTCCCCCACCCCACCACTGCCCATCATCCAACCCAGCATGTAGAACCCTGCAGGTCCCCTTCAGCAGTGCCACCTGTTTCTTACTCTGCAAAAAAGCCACAATTTCTTGGACAGGCCGGAAGCCACACATGCCCTGGAAAGGGGTCAGTGCGATGGCCATTTCTGGCTTGTGATTGGCATCTGGATAGTGATCAGGAAACTGGGCATGGAGCTTCCCTGCCAGATCCTAGAGAGGGGAGAAAAGCACAGATGAGTCCTAACCAGAACAATCCAATCCTCACCCCTGGCTTGCATGACAAGGGGCTGGGGATATGGCAACAGCAATGACAAAATGGATTACATGAACATGGGTAGGTCTTTTTTGAAAAGGACTCAGCCCTGTAAGAATTCCTACTCCCTAGGCTCACTCACTGGATGATCCTCACAGATGGAGTGCATCTAGCTTTGTGCCAGCCTTCAATCTGTTTGCCCACAAGACTTTAGAGCTCTGCCTTCACTCACTGATACCTCCTCTCTGCCTGGTGGAACAGCCACTGTCACTATGCTCCAGCCTGTTGACAACATAGTTAAACACACAAGACTCTCCTGAAATGCAAGAGCAGTCAGCAGAGATGCCAGCTGGTTGTTGATGCAGCCACTCAAGAAGATCTGAGATAGAAGAGCATGTTAGCATGGACTGATTTATTCATCCTCATTAATTCTGTGATGCAGCTCCTGTTATTCTGAATATGCAGGTTTCCCTTGCTAACAGGCAGCGACACCTGCTGTTCTCTAATGAATTACCAGTGAGGTGATTCCCTTATTGAATTTCACATTCCCAACCAATACCAAAACAAAACAAACAAAAAAATCTAACGTTTAAAGGCTGCTCCAAACTCATCAAGAACTCCCAGCCACACTGCCAGGGACTCTTCCATGTGTCGTTTAGAGCTCTTTCCTCCCCATAAAACGAATCTAAAGGAAACATCTCTAGACTGAAGTTCAAGCATTAGGACACAACAAAGCATGATTTAAGGTATCAGTACTATAAGGCATTAAAACTGTTCCTTGTTTAACTTCAAGCCAAGGAGTCAGGCAGTGATGTGACACTGACCAGTTGATTCAGACCTAAAGTTTGGGAATTTTGTATAAGGAACCTTCGAAAAGGAAGTAAATAAAAATGGAAACCATTTCACTGGCTAAAACTCTTTGGTTCTGGACATGCATAGATGGTGCACTCTGATCAAACTGCTCTAAGCCAATGCAGTTCATAGACCTACAGAGCAGCAAAGTGTACAGGAGCACCGCCAGAGCCAGAACTGAGCTTACTGCTCTGTATACAAGTTATAATATTCAGGTCTGCCCTAGCACAGATTTTCAGATGACTGATGCCGAGGCAGACACCTGTTCCTTGCTCTTAAATTATCCCAAATGGGCTGTTCAGCTCCAGCCTTTAATGTCAGTTCTATTCTGGGCAAAGGACACAATACATACTCTACTTATAAGTGCTCCCATTGTTCTTAGTCACATAGATAGCTGTGCAAATATTCTTGGCCCTAAAAGCCAAGGTAGAAGTCCCTGTACTGAGTCAGGGATTCTCAGAGGTGGCTAAGCAGTCTGTCTTCCTCAGCAGGGTATGTCAGGAGAACCAGCAAAAGCACCTTCCTGTTAGCATGGGTGACCTTACAGGGATCCTGGTTTCTCATTAAAAACCCCAAGTCTGCTTTTTTCCGTGATTAAAATCAAATGTCACTATTAGGGGTACACTGATAAAGATTTATTTGGCTGATACGGATGGCCTGTTATTAACCAAACATATTGGTCAATAGTGATCCAATAGCTGATATGAAGCCTGGCAGCTTGGAGAGCAGCATCTACCTGATTAAGTCTGTGAGGAGAGTAGGGGCTGGGGCGGGGCGGGGCAGGGCAGATCAAGGCCCACACGGTAAGGGAGAGAGCGGGGCAGGGGCTGCCCAGCCAGGACAGGGTGGGGGACGGAGGCTCATTTGGGGGGGGGGGGGGGGGGGGCAAGGCGTCCCGCGGGCTCAGGGCCATGGGGCTGTGCCAGTGTCTTCCCAGCAGGGGCTGGGCCAGGGCTGTGCTTGGAGTGGGTGGGGGCAGAACAGGTGGCAGCGCTGAGAGGGGTAGCTATGGGCTGAGCTACACAGCCACCCCAAAATTCGCTGTAGCCCTCCCTCCCAGCACCACCGCTACCTGCCTTGAGCGCAACCCTGGTCCAGCCCCCCTGCCAGGAAGAGGCCAGCACAACCCCTGGCTCTGAGCCCACAGCAGGCAGCCCGCCCTCACCATGAGCACAAATCCAGGGGGGCACATGCCCTCCATGCCTTCACCGGGGCTGCACGCAGCAGCATGGAGTCACCCCCTTTCCCCTCCCTCCCGTGCCTCCCAGATGAGCCACCTGCATAACTCCATCCTGTGCCCTGTCCCACCCCAAATGCACCCCCAAGACAAACCCCCATGGCTCCATCCTGTGCCCCATTATGCTCTGGCTGGGCAGCGCCTGCCCCTACCCGACTCCCTCTTTCACTGTGGAGGCCTCTATCTGCCCCTTCCCCCCTCCCAGACTTGCCAGCTGGATGCTACTCTCCAAGCTGCCATGCTGCATTCCTGGCTGCGTGCATGCTGCAGCTGCGCACATGTGCATGTCATTTATTGGTGACATTTTTGGCTACACCAGCCAAAAAAAGCTGATTGCCAATAATGTCAATTTTCCTTTTACTGGTGCCGATCTGATAGGGACTGATGTATATATAGTGACAAGAGATGCTCTGATATAAGTATCAGTTGAACACAATGTTTAATTGCTATATACACACACACACACACACACACACATATATACACACACACACACAATTTTAAAGCAATTTGGAAGTCTATCAGTGCCTCAATCACTATAATAAAATACATTCTAAATACCTATACATTTTGGCATTTGATTTTGGGTTTATCATGGAAAATCAGAGCTCCCTCTGCCCCCTTTGTTCACCAGGACACAGGTCCAGCTGCAGCTGTCCCCACTGCTTTGTGGTGCTGGGCAGCCCTGATATGCCAGTGCCCCTCACTCTCCACCCACAACCCCCTCAGTAGCACCAGAGCCCTGGCTGCCGCCTGTGGCAGGCAGCAGTGGCAGTGATGGTTGCAGCCAGAGCGGAGCGCGGAGTCTGCCCCCCACCCCGCAAGGCTGGCATGGCTGGAATGGAGCCTGTGGGGGAGCATATGTAGGCTGGTGGCTGTGAGCTTGGGGCTCCCTGCTCCCTCACCCCCAACCTCAGGGCCTTCTGCAGCCCAATGGGCGGGACCCAGCACGGTAGGGCAGAGCAGCGTGGGGAGGCTTGGTACTGCCGCTGGGAGTCCTGCGCCACCATGGTGAAGCGCCTGCTGTCTACCCAGCAGCAACAGGGGACACAATTTTCTTAAAGGGAGAAAACCTGCACTTTTTTCTGTGGCAAATGGAAAACCTGCATCCCTGTTTATAATACAGGACCAACCTACTCAAGGGACCCATACTGTACATTCTGTCCTAGCCACAGAGATCAGTGGGGGCAAGACTGCTGAATCATCTCCATAGGACAGATTAGTTTCCTCTAAAGCTCCATAGCCAGCTCAAGGTCCTTCTCCCTCCACTCATCACAGTATGAGTGCGGCACTCATCTGAGCACTAGCACTTGCTGTCCAAGAGACCCTAGGATGGCACAGGCATGGTGGTTGCTTTAATTTCTGCACAGGTGTCAGAGCACGATAGGTTTTCTGTACTGCTATGTTATGTGCTCAGCAGCATCTAGGCATGGAAGATAACAGCTGGTGGCAAGTAAGTTACTGCTGGACATGGTTATGTCTGAGGCCCCCTAATTCTCCAGTATGTCAGGAAACAAGGCTGAGCTCTGTAGTATGGCCTATACCTGGGACATCCCCCGAGAAGCTATCCTAGAATTGTGGCCCCCAAAGTTATTACAAATTGTATCCTACCTTGTTGGGATGAGCCTGGATGGACAGGGCCATGTTAACTGACAGCACTTTGAACAGGAAAGGCAGCTGGCCTTGGAAGGTGTCTTTGACCTTGGACCCCAGGCACCCTGGATTATCTGCTATCCATTGTCCTAGGGTCTTCTGGGGTATTCGATTATCCAGAATAATGGCATCGCCTTTGGGGTGAGCTCCCATCCAGAGCTACAAGAGGCGGGAGAGAAGACATAACCATTAACATCTCTATGGCAGCTCTCCAGAGGCAGGAGGATAAATTAGCAAGTTAATGGCAATAGGGAGGGGAGGCAGAATGGTCTGAGACAAGATTTTGTCATCCTCAGCTTCCTGGTGCACTCCGACTCAATATGCATCCACAGTCTCCCAGCACATCTCATCTTCCACTCTGCCTACTCAGTGCCAACTATGATGGTTTTCTCATTTTCCAGCTGGGATTGAAATACCCAGGCCTGACTGCTAGGCTCATCTTGCCAGCTACCACACTCTACTCAGCACTTTTCAAAACCTTGGAAATGCTATGCTGGATCAGACCACAGCCCAGAAGATGGGGTGCCCTGCCTCCAGCAGTGGCCGACACAATGCTTTCCCTCTCCGTAGCATGTCACTATTCTGCTGCATTAAGCCACAAAAGAGATTCTAAATTCCTTCCTGACCCCAGCTGGCAATTGGTTCATACCCCGAAGCACGAGGACTGGCAGTTTTATATTGTCTGCATCCTCGCCTGTTTCACTGTGGATGAAAGTCACATTCATAACAGTTGTATTTTTATAAAGGAAGGAACCAGCTTTTGGCCTTTAACAGGATGGCGGGCAAGGGTGGAAGTGGCCAAGTCTGGGGTTGTAGGTGCTCCCCAGAAAAAAGGCAAGGGGATGGAGAGGGAACACAAGGCTTACCTCAGCATATGGCTGATCTGGTGCTATCTGTACCAGGGGGTCACTGCTAGCCAGCAGCTTAGCCACTTCACTGTCCAGGCCAATCTTTCCCCAAGCATATTTCTGCACAGGGCAGGAGAGGGGAAACACTGTGAAAAAAGGCACAAGAACAAAAGGTCACTTGTAAAACAGCTTGCCATCTCTATAGCTGCCCTTTTCCCAACATTAAATTCCTGGGTGACCATCTCCTCCATACTGCTGCCCTCCAAAATGGTGTTGCTCTACCCACTCCCTCTCCCCAGCCTACTCTCATTCCTCATCTTTTGGGCATTCTATCAAACACAAGTGCCTCACCTCTCTCACTACAAAAAGATGTTGCATTTGCCTCAGGATAAACTATTTTATACCAGGACAAAGTGCAACTGTTTAGATATCCATGTCCATTGTCTCAGGATAAATCCTAAAAAGGTTTACGAGATAAGAAGTACTAACAGTACAAAGCGCATCTGAATGGTTATCCCCAGAGTGCACCATTGGATCAATAGCAGCAAGGTAGCACTGCTGCCATCACATTAAACCCCTGATTAGCAGGGTCATAGGTATACATGCCAAACCCAGGACTCCTGTTCCAGGACAAACACATCATCTGTTCCTAGCTTCAGTCTCTGCCCAACCCCTTCTCTATCCTCAATCCTAACTCATCCTCACATTCTTTCCCCACACTCGCACCCTCTCCCAGGTTGTTTTTCCTGCTCAAGTCAGCCCTCCTCTTTCATTCCTCAAACTGCCTTCCCTGCCTGAAGGCCTACTTTTCATTAAAATAATAGCTCACTGAAGAAAAAGTGATGGATTGCCATTTTTATAGTACAGTAACCCTCAGAGGCCCCACTATTCAGGTGCCATACATCCTACGAAAGGGTCTTTACCCAGGAAAGCTTGGACTGTCAGTGTGGGCCTGAAGTGTCCACAATGTCTAATTCTGACATCATATACCTCAGAGCAGCAACAACATGCTTTGCCAAGTAGCATATTTTGACTCCATTGAACAACAAACACTTCTATCATCTTCCCAGGGCAGCTCCACCTAGCCTAGCTGCAACCTACACTCTTTGGTTAAGTCCCAGCCAGCCCAGCTCTGCCATTCGGAGACCAATGCGTTTCAACAGAAACCAGTTTCAATTTAGGTCCCAGCAAAGATGTGTGCCCAGGGCAAGATGTTCAGACTCCAGCCTACCCCCTTCTCCCTCCTGCAGTTTAAAGTTGCTCTGTGGCTTCATCTCTTGCCACCTGCTTATCCCCGAGTCAGGCCTAATGATACAGATAAATATGTATTGACCTCCCTTACTCCTGCACACTGCATGCTGCTATGGGAAAGCTGATTCCACTCCAACTCATGCATCAGTCTACTTGCTGCTTGTGGAGTCTTTAACCTTCAGATCAAGCGCAGCGTCCAGGACTAACTGAAACTGTGGTCCTAGACTTAGGAAGGCTTAGGCAGCAAAGCTCTTGCCTTGAGCAGGGCGTCCCTTCCAGCCTTGTTTTTCTGATTCTGTGATTAGTAAAGTGCTCATATAGGCTCTAGTATCACTGGCAGGCCTCAAAAACACTACTTGCCTGTGCTGGACATTAAAGTTTCCCTACCAAGCAGGGGAGTGAAGGATGAGGCGAGTGGACTGGGGCGCGGGGGGGGGGCATGCACTGGTGCACTTGCATCCCCCCTCCAACTCCTGCTCCACCCAAAGCGTAAAAACCAACCACCTGGCAGCAGCATTTCTAGCCAGGCAGGGTGAGGGAGTCAGTTGACTTTTCAGCTCATCACAATCTGCCTGACCTCCTAAACTCTTCATTCGCTCCCCAGGTGTTAAGGGCCCTCTTTTCGCTGCAATGGTCCTGATGCTGCACCTGTCCAGCTAGCCTTTCTTCTGCAAGCCTTGGTTCGGGCAGCTGCTCCTGGGAAGGAAGCTCCGGTTTCACAGCCCGGCAGACGGCTCTGAGCTCACCCCAGCGACCGCTATTTGTTTTTGCTTCAGACTAAGCGGGACACCGAGCCTGTCCCCCAGGCTTCTTGCTCCCAGTCAACCGGGCCTCTTCCCAGGTGCTGCACCTCGCCCGCCGCACCCCGCTTCCAGATCCGCCCCGGGGCAGGGCGGCCGGGGCTCGAGCAGCGCGTTTCAGGGGGTCGCAAGAACACACGAACTTAAAAAAATGGATTCTCTTTTAAAGGAGAAAACCGTGGGGGCCGCGGCTTCCCCCTGCAGGCGGC
>NW_005842355.1:983891-1003560 GCF_000455745.1 Alligator sinensis
GGCTTCGGGGGGGGGGCCCGCCGGCCAAGGGCGGCGCCGCTCCGGCCCGGCCTGTCCAATCAGGGGCGAGGGAGGCGGGACGGAGGGGCAGTCGGAGCGCCCCGATCCTGTTTGCGGGGGGCGGGGGCGCTGCTGCGGCCCCGCCGCCCCGCGGAGAGCGCGGACTCTGCCTGGCTGCGGGAGCCTCTAGCCTGGGCCCGGAGCCGGTGCTGGGGGATGCGCTGAGGAGCCGCCCGGCTCTCCTATGCTGTGTGACTTCCGTCGGGCTTCTCTCCTTTGGGTGCGAGCGGTTTGGGAGCCCCCCCATGAGCCTGAGTAAAGCCGTGTAAGGGGAACCCCCGCGCCACACAGCAGCAATATGCCAGCAAGAGATGCCTTCCCGCCACACAGCATCAGTCCTGAGCAGAGCCAGCCTAGGGAAGAGCTGGTGAAACTTGCCCACGATCGCACTGGAAGCTGAGCTGGAGTCCAGGGTGTGAACTGCAAGATCTTCCTTCCTCTTTTATCTTCTCGTGGCCTTGCTGTCCTTCAGGGATGATCGTGGTCACTCATGTGGCAAGGGTCCAAATCTTTTGAGTAGCTATTTTTATCTCTAGGTTGATGAGTTGGCTGTGCCACATGGTGCCTGTGACCGGTCAGGTACTCCTGCTTACAGTCACCTGCCATCACATGGAAATATGGTTTGTGACTGCTTAAGTCCCAGTGTGGGCACCATGCAAGTTATTCTCCCCTCACTTTTACCATTTCTAGCCTGCAGTACATGCACCAGTGCAAAGTGTGTGGAGAATTGGGCCCCTAGTGAGCTTGTAAGTGAATAGGCGTTGGAGAGAGAATGGTGCAGTGCATCTTGTAACAGGGTCAAGGGTGTAAAACTAAAGCAAGCATAATCCCAGCTATCTGTTTGATGTGGTCACCATAAATAGTGTCCTGTGACGGGCATAGTAAATGTGCATACCATGCTGCCAGTTCTAATAGTATGTTTCTGTCTGCGTATCTCACAGTGACAAGTGAGTGGGAATGTCTGGTATTAATGACCTGGGTCATTTACTGCAACAAAGCATACAGGAGGCTATAGGAAGGGTCAGTGGCGCTCCCATACTATGATATAGATACGATATAGATAGGACCTGGTTTGAGTCATGGGCCCAGCTCGCTAATTGGGTGCTGCCATTTTTGTGATGCTTGCGGTGCAAGGGGAGGGAGGTGCTCTGCAGAAACCCAAGAAGCCAGAGCCCCACGGGACTGCAACACGAGCTTTTAAGCACAGGGGTCAAATGTGAAGCCCCTCCCTTTGGTTCCAGCACAGCGTGGGTAGGGGAGGAGCGTGGGAGGAAGTGGCGAAGCCTTGTTGGGAACTTCAGCCTGCTTGGGGGGAAGCAGTTGCAGAAGGCACTGGGTTATGATTCCCACTGTGGAATGAGGAGCCCCCACTGCGGGCACATGGAGAGGTGGTTTCAGCCATGCCTGAGAGAGCGGCCCTGCAGATGAATGCCTGCCCAATGCCCCTCTACAATGCAGGAGCTGTGATGCCACAGCCCCTAGCTGCTCCACTCCTTCCATGGTGTGCTGCAGCTGCAACCTAGCCAGGGCCTCTGCACCCAGGGCACTGCTCAAGGGCAGATCTCTCCTCAGCCTGCTGTGGGGCACCAGCTTCTCTCCTCCCCACTGCTCCAAGCACACCCAAATCACATTTTTCATAAAAAATCATTTAATTTAATGATTTTCATGAAAAATGCAAAATTGATTTAGACCAGGCCCTAGGTACAGAGGAATGCAGAGACTACTGGTTTGCTTCTCAGTCTGTGTTTGTGTGTGCAGTGCTAAATGCTGTAGGGGAGCTCAGCCTACGGAATTAAATGGTGAGCCTAGCAGAAATTTGTTTTCCGGTAGCTCAAAGGAGGGGGTTTCTTTCTAAAGTAAACAGGAATCTACTTGCACTCCCTGGATTCCTTCTCTTCTGAACTCCTATCCATGTCTGCTGCCTTAAAATGCATTTACTGATCTAGGGTGTTGGTAGGTTATTCCTGGAATAGCCCTTTAAGCTTGAATAAGCTGTCTGTAGGTGGGAAGATCAGCACTTAATACTTCACATTTCAGAAACACATTGGTGTTGGAAACTGCTGCTTGGTGTGTATCGTCTTACCTTGTGGTGATTTTTTTATGATATTGCAGTCTGTTAAGGTAGCAATCATTCCAATCTTAATATCAACACATTGTGATCCTCGTTATAAAACATTGATAAGAAAAATATCACTTGAGTATCAAGTGAAGTGCCTGAAATGCAAAACAGAAATGCTGCCTGGGATGTTTGAGAACTAAAAGCTCATTAGTTTAGATTTTTGTCACCTTTCTTTGGCACCTCTAGGTCCCTGTGCAGACATAATTTTTGTCAAGCTATAAAGTTGGTTGCATGACAAAAAAATAAATAAATAAAAAGAGCTATGGGGAGCCACACTGTCACACATTCCCTGGCTGGAGTGTGACAGAAGGCATGCTATCCAGACAGAAGGCGATAGAGAGATGATGCTCCATAGCTCTCTGCACCCAAGGGAGTCACCCTAAAAGTTCATGTAAAGGCTTGTGAGCCCTTTAAAGGTCTAGCGCTGCCTGCAGCTTAGGCTCTTGGAAGACTGCAGTCTGGTATTCTGGGATCTTGGGTTGCTGGTGAGCTCCTTAAAGGTCCTGGTGCTCCTATAGCTCAACATCTCTGAGCACCAATGCCACGTGCTCCAGGATCCCTGGCTGCATGCTCTGTAGCATTCCCAGCATGCCTGCAGTCTTGGATCTTGGACCCTCACTCCCAGATCCTGGGCTATAGGTTCCAGGAGCTTTAAGGAGCCTGTCTGCAGCATGGGATCCCAGAAGTGCCCCTGGGAGAGGGGTCAAGGTCCAGGGGAAAGGCCCTCCTTCCACACTGGTTCTCTGCAAGGGCTTAGAGGCATTCCTCTTGCACAAGACCAGGGTCATCTTGACTCACTGATCCCTGACTAGTGACAGTAGCTAGGGCTGCGAGCACAGCCCTGATTGGCCAGCAGGTGAGCAAGTAGAGAGTATACCCTCTCCCTGCAGGCAGCTGCAAGCTGTGTTTGACAGCCGGGTTGGAGGGTGAAGAGAGGGAGCAGTGTACCCTGGGATGCCTGAAGACCCAAGAAAGCACTGTTACCTGATTTGTAACATGCCACACATTTGAATTATAGCTCATGCATATCAGACTTTAAAGATGTTCTACATTTAACAGGTAACATCTTTGGAGCTCATTCACCATTTTTGAGGCTCTTTTGACATTTTACTTGGGTGATAAATTGCTTGAACATATGTCATGTTGTAATTAATTGCACGATTAATGTGTTAGTCATGTGATAAATATAACATCTGCCAGGGGCCCTAGTAGTTTACAAATATCTCTCGTAATTTGTGACTTAAATATGCAAATAGTCTGTTAGTTTGTGCATACTAATGCTGCCACTGGATCTCGCCAACCAGGGCTGCGCTTGCATGTTACTCATTGTTCAGACAAAAAGATTAAATGTAATGTAGTACCAAGTAACTCTAGTATGATGATCTTCTGTGGGCCCTTTTTTTAAATGATCCTTGAAAAACAGGTCAGAATAGGAAATGAAAGGTGCGTGCATGTGTGTTGGATGTTTGTCCTGAACAGAAAAATGCTGAATAAATTCTAACATTCCTTCTCTCGCTGCCAACAAAGATATCTTCACTTGTCTGGTTTTTCCAATGGGATTTTTATTCATTCATTGTAAGGCTCCTGTCAGGGAGGGTGGGACGAGTAACTATTTTACTTGATTAGTGTAATTTGAAGCCCATATGTACTCCAATCAATAGGCTCAGGGTGTGGCTAGAGGGCATTGGAGATCCTGTTTGCTTGTCCATTGGCAGCCAAGCCTTAAGATTGAGTTGTCTGATAAGAGAATGAGCTTTTCTTAATTTTAAGTCCGTGCCATGTGACAGTAGCAAAGAATTAAGTCACTTGCTTCCAATGCTGGACAAAAAGCTTTGCTGGCTTAAGGAAAATAGTTTCGCACTTGTGTTGGTTTGAATTTTCTGCCTGCAGCCTTCCCCAGCTCTCATCAACATAACTTCTTTTTCCAGATCTGATGAAACAGCATAAATAGCCTCACAGTCACAGATAGGGTTATCTAATATCATTTCTTTGCATTCTGCACTTAATACTTCACATTTCTGCGGACATTCTGTTTGGGGGTTTTCTTTGACTTTCTTGTTCCTTGAGCATGCAACTTTCACTTGGTTTTATGTTTTTGCTTTGTCCTTGCTTTAATTTAAATAAAAATCCTGTTGCCACCTGCAGTCTGAGATGGTTAGAAGATCTACATAATTAACTTTGAATTAAAAGAAAAAAGTTAATATTTGGTCTCTGTAGACATCATGCAACTGAAATCTAGGTCTGGTCCTGCAGAACAGCACCCATCTAGTCTGGCAGTCTGATGTAATGAGCCCAGTTTTTTAGCACTCTGAATCCACAAGCTGACGTAACGATTAAAAAAAATTAAATCGGATATATGGTTGCTGCCATTGCCTAGTAGCAGCTTCAGACATTTGGTACCACGTTTTGTGAAGTTTTGCTTCAGAAGACCTAGGAATTGTCGGGACCGAGGGTCAGTCTAAGGCTATGGCCAGTAGCCCGGACCGTCGTGTGGGGTTTTTCCACGACGGAGTAGAGTTAGGCACGGAAGCGTATTGGTTTTACAAAGAAAGCTTTACTTACACTGCTGATGGTCACAGTGCAGGGAGGAAACTTGCTTGAGTTGCAGTTGCACACAAACACACACAAGTGAGATCTCTTCCGAACCGCACCGAACCAATATGAGTCGTCAATGTACAACTCCACGAGCGCTTTACACGGGGGATATATCAAATTTCCACTATGACGGGGAGTGGCTAAGTGTTGATCAGGCCTCTGTCCTCCTCGAAGACACACGCGGAGTTTGCTAGGCTCCACAGCGCGCTCAGAGTTCCCCAGGAGATGGTTGTGGAGTCCTCCAACTTGGGCGGAAACTGCTCTAACCTTTTGTACGGCTAGCGAGCCAATTGCTAGCCGCCACGTAGGAATAATTTAGAATTGACCAATAGTGGGACACTAATTTGCATACGTGTGGTGGGAACTCTTTTGCACTGGGGTTTTCTCTCTGCAGCTGAGAAATCCACCATGCAAAGAAAGCTCCTTGTGGCAGGAAAATTCCAATGTGCCGAGGCACTAAAAATCATTGGTTTATGACAGGATTATGCTTTTTTTTGTTTTGTTTTGGTCATCCCAAAGAAGTAAGTTTTAGGCACAAGGATCAGAGCTGTTTGTTTTCTCTGCGAGTTCCAACATTGTGCTTTTACAAATCCTGAAACAGCTAGAGATGCCCTTGAAAAGACATTTTATTCACAGTATTGATTAAGCTCACCATGAAACACATAATGCCCACACACAAGTGCTTGTTTTGATCTCCATAAAAATGCGTCTGTTTCTGTTTTTTGCAGTATATTCTAAATAGTTGGCAGCCAGACAGTTTTTGCTAATTCCCTTCAGTGCCCCAGCAATTTAGCATACATGGCAGATGCTTCTAAAATATCTTATTTCAAGCTTGAAGTTCCTATCATTGTTAGGGAAGTAAAGATTTTTTTATATCTTTTATTGGAGAAACTGCATAGGTGGGAGAGATTTTAGACAAACTTGCAGGCACAAAGGATCCTTCTTCTGGTCTGGTCCAGTGAACAGTACCATCCAAAAAAAAATACTCGCCTCATATTTCCTGGATCATCATTAGTACAGCATCATTCCAACATGACCATATCATTGTTAGGGGCACAAACAGTAAGACTTGAACATTTCAGTTAGGTTTCAAAATCAATTAAGATCCAGAACAGCAAGCCAAAGATTGGGACTGACCTCATTGCGCAGTGGAAGGTAGAGAAGATTTGCACCTATAGACTAACCAAAGTGTATGCGTATGGTCATATATTTGTGCATTGTATTGCACAGTATCAACACGAGCAGGGTTTTGTCTATACTGGACCTTCACACTATTTGTTCTGTGTGTGTTTAACTGCCAGACAGTTCTGACTTGAGCTCTTCTGCCTTAGTCTCAGAACCTAATGTATTGTATTACCTTCATAATACTATTGCATGTTGCAGTTTCCAACTCCATTATGTCAGAAAAAAAGTTGATCATTTTGCACAAATCTGGTACACCCAGTGCTCGCTTCTACCTTGGGGGGTCTTCAAAAGGAGGCTAGACAATCACCTTGCCAGGGTAATTTGACCCCAGCATTCTTTCCTACCCATGGCAGGGGATTGGACTTGATGATCTGCTCGGGTCTTTTCTGACCCTATCAACTATGAAACTATGATACATTTCTAGCCGCAAACCCTCCAATAAACTTAGCTTTCTGTTTGCATGTGAGATATGCTGCCTTTGAAAGCAAACACAAGTGAGGCTTTTAATTTCTCTTCACTGCATATAAATCTTTTTTAATCTGTCAATATGTTTTTGATTGAAGAGCAAGTCCATTTTAGGCTTGCAGACTGCAAAGTAGTCAAAGTTTGATTACCTAAAATTGTGCTTAGTGAGGCATATCAGAGCCATAGATGTGCAGATCTCCTCATGATGTTTTTCCATGCAAGTCTGCTAGGTTTTCTTACTTCAGTTAGTTTATTTGGTGGATTTCAACCATGCCTTCTGTCTGACCATACTAACACGGCTAACACTGTGCTTTAACAGTGACACATTCTTGCACTTCAAGAAGAGAAACTCTATTCAAACTCTTATGTTTTTTGCCAATTGAAAAAATCTTATGTAAAACCTATGAGTAGCTTTTCAAAAATTCTGGCAAATTCAAGTTTGAGAAATGTAGACGTTCTTTTCTGCCAGGTGATTTGGCTTTTACAAGCCTGTGTCTTCAGTGTTGTGAGTCCCTATGGAATAGCTTCCCTCCAGTCACCAGCAACCTGTCCCCCAGACATTTTTCCATTAATTTTGAATTGTCCAGCTCTTCATGTCCATACTTACTAAACAGGTTTCTGAAATAGCATGCAAGTCAAAGTTTAGTAGCAAATTAAGCTGCCTGGGTCCAGTAGCATCAGTTAAGGTGCAGTTTGGGGGGAAAACAGTGGAATGACATTAAAGAGGTCATCCTTCCCCTTAAATGCTACACAGCTCCTAATATACCCAGATACAAAGCAGTCATCTCAAAGCCACCCTCCCTTCTGACTGGCAGGTTAGTGCTGTTGCAGCTGATGTTAACACTCTGTGTCCCTTTTCACATTGAAGGGGCAGGAAAAACTAACCTGTTGCTGTTTCTTGCAGAGGTGAGAGAGGAAGGCTGTAGGAAGGAAAAAACGCTGCAAAATTTCTTTCTTTCTGCATATGAAAATTGTCCAGAATGTTGTTAGTTTTAGTTCATTACCGGGATAATCCACAAAAGGGGGTAGAACTGATTGCCCACATATTTGGTGAGATGGTGCTTCAGGGGTTAATGCTGGGGGATGTTTTTGTTTTGTTTTGTTTTTTGCAGTCTTTTCCCTTTTAATGCGTTAGGCTCCTTCTCCACCCTCTTTAATGCTCTAGGATTTCATAGTCATATCCCCTGAAGATGGCATGGCATCCAGCTTGCCAGAATAAGCTGTTGTTTGTACTGCTATAGCATATGCCTGATTCAGCCTTTGGATGACATCGTTGATGAAGAACCTGGACTTCTTTGGTGGTAAAGGATTCCCAGTGCAAACTGGAAGTGCACAAGTTGGCGCAGGGTCCTCTTTCTTTTGTGCCTAGTAAATGCACTTCTCATATCTAGCATCTAGGAACCTGTACCTTTTTGAAATTCTTCATCCTGGAGTGATTCATAAGCTTGTGCAACGTGTTAGGCAGGGTGTGTCTGATCTCCGGGGGATATCTGAAGTTATTCATTAAACAGTTTTATATGTAGGTGATCAGAAAGCTGTAATCATAAATCAGGGATAGAGCTGTAGTATGTCTGAGACAAACCAGTTGACTTTTCTGGGCTTTATAATCCTGCTATTACGATGTTTGGCAAACTAGAAACTTGAGCAGCCTTCACACACCTAAATTCCTCACCATCTCCTCCCTGGCCTAGCCTTGGCAATTACTTTTTGACCCATTAATCTCAAAAAAATAATGGATGAGCAGAGGCATTTTTTTGTTGTTGTTGGAAATGAGAAAGCACCTTCTTTCAGGAGAGCTTCAGAAGTAAAATCACATGGAAATTCAGGCCTGGACATAAAGCACATCATCCTACCAGTGACTGAGAAAAGATAGACACCAGGCACCAACTGGGCTTACATGTTCTTTGAGACCCCTTCCATTCCTATGATTCTAATTTGAGGCTATCAGAGGGAGAGCTGTTAACAAAATACAGCTCTACATTGTATAACATTCAGACAAATGGCGTAACATAACCAGTAAAATTAACATCTTTCTTTCTCCCTCGTGTGTTATTAAGGTTATGTGGAGGAACAGCCATTTTGATGAATAAAGAAACTGACATTCCAGCAGAAACCAGGGTTTTTAAACCTGCAAGCACAATAGAGTGAGCAGTTAACTTGAAAACTCAGCCTCGCCTTCTTAGTCTTTTGTTTTATACCTCATATAAGCCTGGTTGGCTGTGGTTCTAGTCTGGCCATGTGGAGGGCCAACTGAAAGCAAGTTATGCCAGCTTGCATCTCTCAGCTAGTGTGATGTTTTGCCTGAAAATCTTTTCAGCCACTCTGCAGCACTCAATCAAGGCTCAGTCATAGCTGTTGTCTAGTTGGTGAAATTCAGAGTTGAGAAGGAACTTGGGTTCTGTTCCCTTGTGGTTTTAGATGAATTAATCCCTCCATGTGCTAGTTTCATTCTCTGTAAACTGGGGAAAATGTGTTCTAGATGAAAAAAACCGGGTATGCATTCAGTGGTATTACAGGGAATGCTAAGCAGTCATTGGTTGTGTTAAGCTTAGCAAATAAAAGACAAAAAATCCTCCCAATGATCATGTCAATGAAAAGATCTCTCTGCAGAGTTTTTGCACTGCCTAATCTAGATGACTCAATTCCTGAAAAAGTGGGATACTCACAGGCAAGGATCTGGAATGCCTGCTGGAAAGAAAATCAGACAGGTAGCTACATAGCTGATTGGAGTTTTTGTGTACAGAGAAAAATACTTCAGCTTTTTTCCCTGTCCCAATGGCTGCAAGACCAAGGATGGCTGGGCACTGAGGTATTTTTGACAAGGCCCTGCACTGAATTAAATAAACACTGCTCCACCATCAGGGATGCTAATTCTTGAGATTCGTGTGAGTGCATGTGGGCCTGATTCTTGACTCTTCAGACTTCAGAGCAGATGAAATCCAGTCTTAAGGACAATTGTTCATCAAGCAAGGGGTTGCAGCACTTATAAGTGGAGTTGCAACTGCAAGCCCTACAAAAGTGTGATTCTGGCACTTGAGATCACTTGTACAAAAAGGTTGGGAACTGCTGCCCTAGGACATTGTTGGTTCATAATAAGTACTAGTTACTGCAGTTTGCATATGGGGCAGACAAAGACTTTGGGCTGAGGAAGAAATTATTCAAGGCAGTGTAGACTGTGGTAAGGCGCACACATTTACTGATCTGTGTGCTGAGATCATACAGAAAAAATATTCTCTAAGAATTTGTCTTGAACCCGAACCCTTCTTCCATTTCCTCTTTCAGGATCCCTCAGTGACACAGCTGACAAATGCCAACCAAGGTGGCCTGGATGAATTCAATCCCTTCTCTGAGAACTCCCGGCTGGTATGTGTGTCAAGCAGTCATGCTAAATAGTTATATACCACAATTGTGTCTCTTGATAGATGGAGCTAAAAAATTAATGATACGTTCACAGATCTGTCCCCAATGGACAGTGGCCTATCACACCTGCAATAGGCTTTTCACAAGAGACTCTGAGACTGGATCTCCTTGAGTAGTGATCTCACTGTAGGAGTTCTGCACTCAGAATAAACAGCTTCTCATGAGAAGTTGCTGCCAGCCTCAGCAGGAGCTTGCAGCCAAAGCACAGGAATCCCGAAGTGTGAAGTATAAGAGACTTGATGCCAAGACACATGTGTCTGGTCAGCTTCTATTTTGGGAGTAGGAATGCTGCTGAGAGATCAGTACTTGCTGGGTAGTTAGGACTACTGACCAGCTCCAGTATGACCTCCGTCTTGCATTCCTAGCTGTTGTGATAGACATTGTGGGATGAGGGGAACAAAAAAGAAAAAAGTCACGGTTTAAACAAGTGACCGGAGCCCAAGCTTATCTGTCCTATGACGGTGCTTAATGCTTAAAAAATGTTGTTCTCTGTATTTCCATACATAGGTCCATGGTGGTGAGAAACTGAAAGATTTCAAAAACACACAGATACTTAAAGGCAAGATGGTTTCTCATGTTCCTGAAAGTGCAGGCCTAGCCTGCAATGGGAACAGTCCTCACTGGAGGCATTTTTGGTGTCTGGTCATTGCAAAAACCGGTAGTGCCCTAGGTTGGTTGAAGCAGTGCATGTAATGCTCTTCTGTTCTTTCATCTAGACAAGTACAGCCCAGACAGTTCCAGCCACACAGCCCTCCAGCACTTCGCAGCCCGCTGTCCTGCAGCCATCTGTAGAACCCACTCCACAGGTACTGTACCCCAACCACCACCACATGATTGAGTGTGTAGTGAGCTTGGACCCTGACCTTTTCATAGCAGAGCCTTTCAGGAAAACAAATGAATCTTAGCATATCGTACAAGACATTGGCAAAATTTAGATCTCTAAGGATCGGAAGTTGGGGCAGGATTTATTTGGGCGGGGTGCGGGAGCCTGCAGCTGATGAGTTTTGCTCTCATCTGTATTTATTGGATTGCCCGTGGGATTGCTACTTAAGAACATTAATTTAGAGAAGGGGGAAATGTAGAAACCTCTGCTATCACAACTATGCTCTATCCCATCCTGACTGGCTCTCTTGCACAATGCTGCCCACAGCTTATCCCATTGATGTGGGTAACTTAGTTTCTGCAATGGAACGCGTGTGCTAGGTTTGGTGGGTGTAAACACAATGTAGTTATATGTTGCAGCTGCTGCTTAGACAGGCCAGCAAGTACCTGACTCCCAAGTTCACGTCAGCAAATGAGCATTCAGAGAGACAGAGACTGCTAGGAGAAGGCTTCAGTTCTCAGAATAGCCACCAGGTAAAAGAGATCTGCAGCAAGGTAGGGAGGTACAGAAAAGAGAGGTTTAAACTCCAGAGCCCCATTCTTGATTACCTTTTGTTGTAAGGGCCTCTTCATTACACTTAACCCCTTCCCTCTTAGCTACTAGTTCACTTACATGCCATGCAGTCTGGGGCTCCTGATCACTAAACTAAATTATTGCTGAATTGGGAAGGATCTAAAGTGGGTAAGGGAGGCTCTTAAAGGAACGATTTTGAGGATGGGAAAGGGATCTCGTCTTGGCTTTTCTTTTATGTAATCTTGATGCTGATGAAAATTTCCAGCAGCTCTATAGTGCTCTAACCATGGCATGAATACCAGAAGGGCAAGCATTCCCCAGCTTTCTGGGAGTAAGACCATCTACACAGCTCATTCAGCCCTTGGCCTCTCAGAATGTGCCCAACTGGGGAAGGAGGGTTGTAGTAGGCACACTTGTCAACCAGGGACTGAATGGAGACTAGCAACACATTTCTAAAGGCACCGCATACGTGTCAGCTGAAAAAGATTTGAGTATCCCTATTCTGCTCTGTTAAACCCAAAGCCAATAGGCTTATAGAGGGCCTGTCTACACGTACATTTAATGTGCCGTAACTACAGCACATTAAGTTTAGTACCTGTAATAACAGGTACTAAATGTGTGGTAATTGGCACTACTGTGCAGTAGTGCTGGTGCACATCTTTTAAATGATGCTAATGCACAGTAGACTAATTCTTTTGTGCATTAGCACAGTTTTTGCTAATGTGCGATAGAATTGGTCTACTGCACTTTTAGTGTCTTGTGTAGATGCATCCAGAGACGGTTGAAGAAAACAGAGTAAGTAAATTTAATCTAGTTGAAGGAGATAGTGATGCAGGGAAGAGAGTATTAGTCTAGAAGAGCCTGCAAGGCACTGACATGCAAGCCATGGGCTGTGGCAGTGTCTCTCCCTAGTTAATTTGAGGGCAACAAAAAGGAAAAGGTGGGTGAACTAGTTCAAAACACTTAAGTAATAAGTCTAACGAGAAAGTAGAACAACCTGCCAGGTAGGATGTGACGTCACCCTGGAGGGGAAGGGCTTGGGGATGAACAGGTAGCTGCTGGGAGTTTTACTGAAAGCTTTTGCTATCATCCCAGTGGTGGAGGTGGGGACCTGTAGGGTATCTCAGGTACCCATGAATGCTTTGCTTCTAGTGTCCTCTGCCTTTGTTGAAATACTGATTAGTGTTTTTGAGTACCTAGTCTTCACTTCCACTTGGAAGGAATCCTGTCTCCGCCACCAAATGTGTGCTGATTTGATTTTCGTGATTGATTGATTCACTCTCCATGTAGGCCGTTGCCTCAGCAGCACAAGCTGAACTCCTCCAGCAGCAGGCTGAGCTGGAGAGGAAAGCAGCAGAGCTGGACAGGAAGGAGCGGGAGTTGCAGAGTAATACAGCAGCTTTTAACCGTGAGTGGTGTTTCATCCAATTTTGAAGTATCCATTTTTATGCTCCATTTTTTTTTTTTTTTTTTTTTTTTTTTTTTTTTTTTTTTTTTTTTTTTTTTTTTTTTTTTTTTTTTTTTTTTTTTTTTTTTTTTTTTTTTTTTTTTTTTTTTTTTTTTTTTTTTTTTTTTTTTTTTTTTTTTTTTTTTTTTTTTTTTTTTTTTTTTTTTTTTTTTTTTTTTTTTTTTTTTTTTTTTTTTTTTTTTTTTTTTTTTTTTTTTTTTTTTTTTTTTTTTTTAACATGGCTTTGCTGGAGCATCTCCATTGTTGACATTCTGTACAGCATTAGACATGAGTTATATTGTGTTTGTTTTGAGTCTGTTGGAGAAACTTCTGTCACAGCTGATGGGGGGGCATATTCTACAATTTTAGTTGATTTCTGTCCTGTGAGGAGAGGACAATGAAAGTACCTGCCATGGATCTGTTACGGCCCTTGTTAAATCGGCATCTTTCATTATGCCAACTTGTTTAATGGAGTAATGACACCATTTCAGTCCTACCACTAGACCATGTTGACCCTCTCCCCTGTTTTTGTCCTACATGTACTGACTTCTTTATGCACTTGCCTGGATGAAGCTATTTGAAATAGGCTTGGCAATTTCATCTAATGCCTGACGCTTTCCATCACAAGACCCTCTGTTCAGTTTCTTAGATGTTTGCCAAATGAACTGTTGGGCCTGACATTTTCCATCCTGATGGTGTGCCTCAGGCTGAGTCTTTTAGGAAGTCAGAACCAGCTGACTTATTTCAACTGAAATGGAGAAGAGTGGGGGAAAATGCGTTGTTTTGCCCAAGTACAATGGAATTTGTATAGCTGTCCTGTTCAACTGTCTTGGCTTCGTGATTTGGGGCAGCAACTTGAAATTTCATATGAAAGATTCTCACTGGTGTCAGCAGGTTACTTTTTGCCTTCCCCATACAGAAACTTGTTAAAATGTGGCTGATTCATGAGCCCCTGAAAAATGTCAGCACATACTAAGACTTGTTAGCTGGGCAGCTAAATTCTCTGAAGATTTCATCTGTATCAAGCATGAGGCACCCAGAGGAGGAACCCAGTAGACAGTGAAGGGCAGATAGAGGATGGCAGGCTGAGAACAGAGGGGCAAATGGGGTTGGAGACAACTCCTCCAGAACCTAGAATTGAGCCCTGGAGTCCCAAGTTGGCACTTCTGCTGCCGGCATATAATTGTGAAACCTGTTGGCTGAGCATACCTTGCCACCATCTAGTGACTATTTCATACAGAGCAGGAGTCAGCAACATGTGGCCCACAGGCCAGATCTGGCCTGAACATGGATTGGATCTGGCCTGCAAGGGTCTGATCTGGTCCACATTTTACTAAGGGCATGCTGATTTCCCCAACCATTTGATGTGGTTTGCAGCTACTACAGCCAGCTTCTGCAGGCCACATGGAGGGGTGCTCTTCTCTGCTGCTGCCTTTGCTCACTATCACTGGAGCAGCTGGAGGGGAATGGTGGCACCCATGGTAGCTGCTAGGTTGCAAGCTAGGGTCTGTGTTGGCAAAAGGGTGCTGAATCCTGATATAGGAAGTCTGAGTCTACTGCTGTTACTTTGTTAGCTCAAATGTTAGAGATGTACCCTGCAGATCTGAACATTGATGGCGACTTACCTTGGAGGTCTAAGGTTGCAAAGTCAAACACTCAAATGAAGCCATGAAAAGGCAGAAGGCTTCTATGCCACGTCAGCTGTCTTCATGTATGCATTATGATGATCTTTAATTATCCAATCACATACTACTCTTTCAGCATTACATCTGCCTCATTTAGTGCATAACTGTTCTCATTTATTGCCTTTATTCAATGCATGGCATCCAAGTCCTGAATTAAATGTAGAATTATTTCTTTTTGGGAGTCTCTGCAGTGTCCTTGGTTTAGTATCCAAGTGCTTCACAAACATTAATTTTTTTTCACACATCCCCTTGGGAGGGGACAAGGATGAGGTGATGGTCTCCTCATCTTACAGTTAAGAAACTTTGTCCAATTTTGGGTGCCCTTCCTGATCTACAGCACCTGCTTTCTGGAGAATGTAACATTATAGCACACGTTTACTGCATATATTTACATACCATACCCACCTTTTCTCCAGAAATCAGCCCTCCAAAATCAGAGCGTGTATCGTAAGAAGGAAAGCTGATTTTCTTCTCTGGAATAGAAGCATGGAGAGGCTGTGATGTAATGGCCGCCAAAATGACTGCTGTTTCTCTCTGGGCTAGGAAACAGTAGGGGCAGAGTCCAGTGATAACCCTCTCACAGCTGCTACTGAGTTGACCGTAGTATTTGGCTAGCAGTCAAAAGCTGTTGCCAATTTGGCAGCGGCTGAGGAAGGATTAATGCTGTAGCTTTCTGAAATGTTGTTGAGCTGGCTGCATGCAAGTGAACTACTGCTCCAGTCATCTCTTGGCCACGAGTCTAGAAAAATCTTTTTGTCTACCTTCTTCCTTCCAAAAACAAGGTGCATGCCTTATTTGGGGGTGTATGGTATACGAGACAATATGGTACATTCAAAACATGTCTCCAGGTGGCTTCATATCTAGGTGGGAGCAAACAGCACTTCTCCAAATCTGGCTCTAGTTGCCTCAGGTTATACAGCCTGACAATGAGAAACCCGCAATTAACTGCCAACTGTGAGAAGTTTGAGACTAGACTAGCATTATCTAGACCAGAGGGGACCAACCTTTTTGGCAGGCGTGTCACAAATTAGCCCTACACTCTCCCCGAGTGCTGCTCCAATCCCTTTCCACTGCCTGCTCTGCTGTCTGCTTCTTGCCTTATCTGCTGCTCTGCTGCCTTGCCCCTCCTCTGTCTCCTGCATAACTCTCACTCTCACTCACACACAGAGGCTGTCCATGCCACTTGTAGCACACTGGCTGCTCCTGATCTAGAAACTCCATGGCAGATGCTGGAATAAAATTTATTTTTCCAGCATGACATTCAGCTGCTTTATCCCTGGGACCACGCTTTCTTTTTCTGTGCACTCCTACCTCTTTAATTGTATACCAGTCTTTCACCAGTGAGACACAGCTGCTCCAAGCAGCAGTCCAGTTCCATTCTTAACATTTATATTTGCAGGGTACTGTCCATCCCATGCTCTAAAAGGAACAGTCATCCCATAGAAAAATCGTATGTGGTGATGTTGAGGACTGGTGTTATGTATAGGCACCAGGCACCCTTGATTCTGGCATTTCCTAACTTGATTTCTTAACTTGCAACATTAAATAAGCAGCATGACTCATGTCTGTCACATGTGCCTCATGATTTTTCTTATCATGACCCTTCCCAGAATGAGAAGCATGCATGCAGTAGAGTAGGTTTTTGATTGGGTTTTTCTCTATGCTTGCTGCTGTGACTTAAAGAAGGCAGATCAAAGAAGTGTGTACTCCATCTTGAGTGGAAGGTGGGTGAGATTTGTGGTGGACCTTAATCCCCACTGAAGCAGTTCCCGGACTCAGACAGGCCCCAGGAAGCTGTTTCTGATACATTTTAGCTCTCCAATCTGCAGCGTCTAAAATAACCTGTTCCTAGTAGTGTCAGTCTGTCCAGGGTCCCTTTAAGGTAGAGACTGTTCAAACTTAGTTACTTGCCAGAGTCTGGATTCTACAGTATCCTGCAGTTTCCATCCCAGTCTGTATTGATTATTAATCTGCCTGTTTACAAGTGATGATACTTTTAGTGAGTCTCTCAACAATAGGCACCTTCTTAAAGGAATCTCTCCTTGTCCATTTTTCACAGCAAGACAAAACAATTGGCCACCTTTACCCAGGAGGTGTCCAATCAAGCCATGTTTCTATCAGGATTTCCCTGTAGACATCCCAGCAGATTACCAGCGAACATGCAAGATGCTATATTACTTGTGGATGCGTAAGTAGCAGTCTATGACTGGGAGAGTTGGGGGAAATGATGTTGAGCTAGAGGGAGAAATTGTTGAGGCTTCTAAGAAGTTACTTAATCAAATGCTGACTTTTCTATAGTAGCTCCCTAGACTGATCTCTGATGTAGATGCCATGTCTAGCTATGCTTCTCTGTCTTTTAAAGTCCCATTTAAAAGACTGTCCAATGGAAGATCCTAAGTGTGCTGGAGGAAATGCTAGGTGAAATTCTGTAGCATGCATTATGCAGAAGATTAGATTAGATAACTATAAATAGCCCATCTTCAATATAAAACTTGAGAATCTGAAGAAGTGGTAAATATTTAACACTTAATATAATTCAAGCAATACTTCTCTAGTAGTATTTATTGTTGTAAGTGGCTGAGTTGGCTGGGCTTCAGCCTGTCATAGTTTGGCTTTGTTCTTGGTTTGCTGCATGTAGTACTTATTAAACTTAAAGAAACAACAGTTAGCAGAACTAGAGAGTCTTTAATTATTGTCAGCCAGCAGATTAGACTGGCTTGCAGAGGGGAAGTGCACAAAGGTTTGTATGTCCAAAGTGTGGTAGAATAGTTATGTTTTTACACCTTTGTTACATGTTGAATAATTCTCGATACCAATCATGTTTTAATGATTATGTAAGAAAACCAATTTTTAGTTCTTACACAGATGATAATGCAGGTGTATCCCTTTTTACCCCTTTTGCTTATCTATTTATCAGTTATTCTTTGATTGTAAACCTCCCTTCAAATCTCATCATCTTCCAAGTGTGATTTGCCAGGGCATTGAAACTTCCTGCTTGTTATATTTTTGGCAGCCCACCTGAGCCTATTACTATCTTATTGTCGTGTTTATCATCTTTCAGGAATAGAGGAAATGTGGTTAGAAGTGGAAACTTCATTAAACTAAAGGAGAGGTGGGGATGGGGCCTTCCAGAACCAATTACGTAGTGCAAAAAAAAAGGTGAAGATTTGAAATGAAAGCATTAAGCAGCAGGATCACATGCAGCTCTTCAACCAAGACTCATCTTCCTGCAAATGGTTCTTGATAGGGAAGGGAAATTCAGAAATTGTGACTTAGGTGCTTCCCACTTGCTACCAAGCATATTATTTGTGTTGTTCCTTGAGGAGGGGGTGGTGTTTTGTTTGTGATGCCTTTGTGAGTTTTCCAAGAACTTGCTAATCTCATTTCTTCTCTTTCTCCCATCCTAAACAGTTCACTCAGTTACTCTGCTTCTAAACCTGCTCGCTTGCCTGGCATGGTTCACAGTCGAGGTAGACTCTAGAGGAGTAGACTTCGGTCTCTCGATCTTGTGGTTTATTTTGTTCACCCCCTGTGCCTTTCTTTGTTGGTATCGGCCAATCTACAAGGCTTTCAGGCAAGTACCATTTTCCAGTTTACTGGGGGATTACATCCTATACTGGGAAGAATTGCATTTTATCTGTTCATAATATCTTTGCCTTTGCCTTACGTTAGACCAGGCATGGGCAGTTATTTGGGCTGGAGGGCCATTTAACAAGCTTTGGTGAGCTGTTGCCAGCTGCACATGCACGCATGCTCCCCAGGCTACCCCTCCCATCCAAAGTCAGCACCTGCCAGCTACATCTGCAGCTAGAGGGGCGGGGGAAGGAGCCTGGCCACAGGCCTCTGCACTGCCCCACCATCAGTGCGCACATCCACCCTCACCCTGAGGCTCCCAGGAGCCCTGATGGCAGGGCAGGGAAGGACAATGCAGAGGCCCGTGGCCAGGCTCCATCCACGACAGGCAGGGGCTGGCCGAGCTGCACTCTGGCCCTGGTGGCTGCTGGGTGGAGGCAGTCCTGCCCGTGTAGCACTGCATGGCAGCTGAAGCCGCAAGGCCTAAGCGTAGCTTGCCCAGGGCCTGCCAAGTGGGCAGGGCTACTTCTACCCAGAATCCTCCTTGGCGCCTGGGGAAATTCAGTCCAGCCCCACAGGCCCTGGGTGAGCCATGCTCCGTCCCTGGCCTCTGCTGGTGGGTAGTGCCCAGGGCCTGTGGGGCTGGACTTCATCTCCCAAATGTTGTGGGGAGACACTGGGCAGAAGCAGTTCTGCCCACTTGTGTGGCAGACCCTGGGCAAGCTGTGCTCAGGCCCCCACCCAAGCTGGTGGCTGGTGCAGGTGGCAGGTCCGGCTCCTGCCTCTGCTGACACTGTGTCTAGTGTTGGGTGGGCGGGCAGGATTACTTCTGCCCACCGCCCCCCACAGCATCAGCAGAGGCTGGAGCCAGAGCTGCCACCCATATCACCTGCCAGCAGAGTTGGGGACCTGAGTGCAGCTTGCCCAGGGCCTGCTGCATGATGCTATCACCTGTGCCACCTACCTGTGGGCTGAATAAAATTGGGTGGTGGGCCATATTTTGCCCGCCCCTGTGTTTAGACCAGTATGTTTCCTCCAAAAAGGCTGTTCGGAGTATGTGGTGGAGGTTGGGAGAGAGTGATGTCTTGTGTTCATAGTGAGGAGCTCAAACTAGGTGGTAGAAATGATTCCCTCTGGCCTTAAAATCTATGAGCCTGTCAAAACAGACATTGAGATAGCTGAAAGGTACTCTGTAATGGGTAATGAAAAACTTAAAAGACCCACCCACAAATTTATCTCCCAAATATGTTTTCCAGCGGTTATGAAGTTTCCATGTTCTGCATGTCGGGGAGAAATAAATTTACAGCTGCTATCCAATACTAGTCATTCAGATGGTCCTGCTTACTATATTTTAAGAGAACATTTGCAAGCAATATCTTACAAAGCCTACAGATTATGTTTACAAGTGTTAAAGAAGTACAGTCCCACATTCAGAGTGATACCATGTGCATACTACAGCTCTTGTGTTGTAAATCCTCTTGCTGACGTGGTAATCCCTACCCCTTGAGCAGCCTTCAGCTGGAAGGATGGTTCAGTGTAAATCTCTGATTACATACAGTGCTTTTGTAACTTATGTGGTGCATTTGTCTCAGTGGTCCCTGAATTTCACTCAGTGTTCTTTCTTCTGCAGGTCTGACAGCTCTTTCAGCTTCTTTGTGTTCTTCTTCATCTTTTTCTGCCAAATAGCAATCTACATCATCCAGGCAGTTGGCCTTCCTGTCTGG
>NW_005842355.1:1003591-1021763 GCF_000455745.1 Alligator sinensis
GACAGGTAAGCATGGCTTGCTGCATGGGCACCACCACCTGAATCAGTATCTTCTTTTCACAGGGCAGCAGTTGTGGAAGGGAATTTCAGTCTTGTGCTGTTTTTCTCAAAGCTGTCTTCCATTTCTTTCCTTTGACATGGCTTCTGCAGATCATGGCTGGGATTCCTTTCTCCTCCTCACTTCCTGTTCTAATCACAGGAACGGCACACATCTCCCTCTCCTAACATCACCTTGTATGAATCATATTTATTACTATTTAAAACAGAACAGGAAATGCAAATCTGATTTAAGAAAGTCAAACACTTCTTCCTGTTCAATCCCTTCTCTGTTTCCTTTGGCAGAACATGATGAATTTAGCTGTTGGACTTCAATACCTCTTTTCCAATGGCACAAGAGACCATTGGAAAATGCTCTCCAAATGACCTTGTGTTTTAGTTAGATATCCTGGTAATCTTACTGTTAGCAATTTACCAGGATTAGGGCTACAGAAAACTTTAGGGCTTAATGTAAACCACTGGTGGGTCTCGGGGATCTTTTTATCTAGCTTTGCTTCAACTTTGCTTCTTCATTTCCATTTCCGCTTTCTTCCCATTTCCCACAGATCTGTTCCTGGCCTTGTGAAGCTGGCATGAAAATTTTCTGGCTTGGATTCTGTCTACCTGTTTCCTCTTCCCTATCCTGTGATAAATTGACTCTTAAATGCAAAGTACAATTTTGTAAGAATGCTTTGTCCATAAAGGTGGTTCAAGATGTGACTGTCCCAAGTAGCATGATTAACTCATAACAGCTAGGGAGTATCATGGAGGCAATAATAACTGCATGGTGGAAATATGAGGTGTACACAGTTAACATTAGACTCTGTCTAGCAGGATTTTTATGAAAATGGAAATCAGGACCAACTGCACCCTGACCCTCTAGTTCCATAATGTCCCTTATGTTGAGGAAGTTCTAGTACCTTTTTGTAACTGACCTAATGATTCTTCTTGCACACCAGTCTGTAGAGCTGTTTTCCACTCGTATCCATCTTTTGAAGGTCTCCATTTGGCAAGTGTTTTCTTGCTCTGTGCATTCCTCATTGGGTTGGTGTTTAGTACACCCTGAGAAAGGAAATGAGTTGGAGAATGGGAAGAGCACCTTAAATACCTTTTTGCAAAGCATCTAGTGCAGTGGTTCTCAGCCGGGGTGCTGCCACTGTGGGGTGAAATTGCCCCTCATGCCTTGGTTTTCAGGAAGCATGTGGAGAATGACCAATGAGAGAGCTGTAGCAGAGGCATGCTGCTTCTCATTTCTGGGTACAAGCCAAACCTTGAAGAGGTAGACCAGAGGCAGAGTGCCTGCCTGCATAACATAATGCAGTCTGCTGCAGCTTCTTCTCAACTGGGCTCCACATGCTTCCTGAACCAAGGCACGCAGGGCAATTTTACTCTGCAGCAGCAGCAGTCTGGAGATAAGATGCTGCTGCCACCAGGTAGAACTGCCCCACATGCCTTTATGTTCAGGAGCTACACTGGGAATAGAAGCAGCATAAATACCATGCCTGCCTGGATATAATATATAATTATAAAGACTGAATCAATTAATAACTGAGTAATCGTTAACATGACAATTATGCTTACATTATAATATATTAATTTTTTTAAATGGGGTGTTGTGACATTTAGAAAAGTTGTGGCTGGGTGCCTTGAGTCTAAAGAGGTGGAGAAGTACTGAACTAGTACTTTCAGAAACTTCCTGCGTGAAGGCAGAAAGACATTATTTCTGTGGTCTGACATTCCTATAGCATGTCCTCTTCATGGTCACTTGATTTTGTTGTTAAATGATCCAAGTAACAAAGTGCTTCTCTCGGAGTTTTGTCTTTTCTCTTGTCCATGTATGAATTTGGTCTTCTCCCTCCACTCAATATGTGCTTTCCCTCTTACAGTGGTTGGATTGCAGCTCTGTCTGAGTTAAAAGGAAACCTGGCTGTGTCTATAATCATGATGGTGGTAGCTGCATTTTTCACACTGTGTGCTATTCTCTCACTCTTCCTCCTAAAGCAGGTAAGTGATTTGACAAGAAAGGGTTCCAGTTAGATCATGAATACCAGGAACAATTTATACTAACAATAGCAAAGAGCTTCCCAGTGTTAAAATGTGTTATCTTCTGGTGGTACTATTAGCAACTTGGTTTCAAAGGCAGAATGAAAGCAGCAAATCTGTGTTTATCAAAAGCTGTATTGTGCTTGTTCTTCCTGTACTTGTATCGAGTCCATCACTATAAGAAAACTTATAGTCATGTGAATAAGAAACCAAGGGCCACATGAGAAGACCAGGTTGCCATTTATGAGGCAGTACTGAGCATTAATAGGGGTAGGGGCTCATGATTAGTATTTAATTGCTAGAAAAACTGGGGAGCAGGCAGGACACTTAAGAAAACTGAAAGTAGAGAAGACTTCAGAAAAGTTCTATAGGACACAGACATGCTAGGTGTATGAGCAGCATGATAGAATAAGTGGAGAACAATGAAAGTTGCCTGGAAAACTTGAACTGTTACATTATTATGCTCTAAAAGACCTGTAACTAAGCAAGGAGCTTTAGTGTCATTGTGGGCAAGCTGGTGAAGATCTTTGCTTACTGTGTAGTGGCAGTATTATGATGCATAAAGAATAGGGAAGAAAAGAATGCCATGGCAGTATGACACTGTCTTCATATGAATAAGGTAGGTTGTTTGTCCTTGTCAGCACTAGGGTATTTAGTTCTGGTCATCTGATCTTACAGCTAGCAGGAACAGGTTATGAAAAAGGTAGCAGGTATGGGGGTGAATGTGTCAGTATGACTAGGGTGTGTGTGTTGGGGGCAAACTGCAACTACTTGGCATAGAGAGGGGATATGATAGATATGAAGAACAAGTGGGCTGGAGAAGGGAAGCAGGAGTGCTACTTCTCATAGTACAAACCCAAGGGCATAGTCAGTAAAACTAGAAGGCATTGGAAATGGTACATAGTGACACGTTTCCCCACAGCATAATTGGCCCTTTTTTATCTTAAGATCTCAGTGAGACTAAGACCTATGTAGAATTTCAAGCAGGGACTAGACATTAGAGCTGTGCAAAGCTTCGGCCCCTGATTCGATTCTGTGGCCAAATCTCAGAATTGAATCAGGAGACCCTTTAATCTCTTCAAATTGATTCGGAAAGATTCAACAATTCAGACATAGACACAGCTTTAAATGTTTTTTCTATATGCCTCAAGGTACCAGGTAGGTCGTGAATGCTGCAATGCTGGGGCGGATGGAGCATCCCACAGGAGCAGGGGGCTCCCCAGCGCTCTTGGCAGCAGACCCGGAAGTGACCCAGTAACTGGTGCTTCCTGGGTTGAGGGGGGCACCCAGGGTCCCCCCACAGCTGATCACCGAGCCAAGGGGGTGGGGTAGGGGTGCCCCCCGCATGCTTGGCAGTGGAGGACCCGAAAGTGGACCGGAAGTACTTCTGGACCACTTCTGGGTTCACCACCAAGTGTGCGGGGGGGTATGGCTGAATTGCTGATTCTCCAAATCAGCATTGAATCTTCAGATTTGGATTCAGCTGAATTGAATCACTGCCCCGAATTTGGGCTGAATCCAAATCAAATACGGCCTGTTTCGCACACCCCTACTAGATATGTTTATGGATCATGAGAACATTACTTATTCACTGAACTAAATTTTCTCCATTTATAATGAACAAGAGTTCTCCTCGCCTTCATCCTTCTGGACCTCAGGCCGGATGTGATTCTTTAGTCAGTCTTTCTTAGCTGTTGACTTTCCTTCCACCTGCAAGTGAAGCCCACTAGCTTTGAAACTAAAGTGGGGGGTATTTTGAGCTTGCTATATGCTGTCTAGTCAGCTGTCTAAGTCCTAAGGTTCTATTCTGCTGGTGACAGGGGAAGAGTCCTTAAATTGACAGATTTTTCTTTTCTCGGTCTCTCTCCTCCCTTAGGTGCACTCTCTCTATCGCCGGACGGGAGCCAGTTTCCAAAGGGCCCAGGAAGAGTTCTCCCAAGGCATCCTC
Organism: Alligator sinensis; assembly: GCF_000455745.1. Lineage (NCBI taxonomy): Eukaryota > Metazoa > Chordata > Crocodylia > Alligatoridae > Alligator > Alligator sinensis. The sequence continues at coordinate 1,007,618 of NW_005842355.1, forward strand.
ACCAACAGGAACTTCCAGAATGCAGCTTCCGGGGTCGCGTCCTCAGCTGCGCAGAGTGCTTTCCGGGGGAACTAACCCTATGTAGGATTGCCTCTGCAACACCTCCCTCCCCTCTCTCTCTCTTGCCACAACCCTGATCTTCCTTTTAAGATGCACTTTCCATGGGTACCATGCTAACTCCGTGACACCAGCTGCAGAGATGAGAAGAGGTCTCTTTAGCTTCAGCTGCCTTCATTTATGGCGACTAGTTCTTTCCTTGCTTTGGTGTAGGGGATAGGGAAATGGTCTCAAAATCAAATATATCTTTCCTTATCCAGGACATGTACAATGTTTCTTTAACATCTTCTCCTCCCCTTTTGCCTCTGTCAGAGGGGTTTGGAGAATCAGATCTCCAGACTTTGAGTTTTCTTCCATTGGGCTTTGCTATGAAGGGTTTATTTTGTAACTTGCACCTAGTGTATGTTAATAATATAATGATGGGAGGAAGCTGCCTCTGCTACTTAGCCTTGACCTCTTCCTGCCAGGCTTCTGCGAGGTCTGGCTACAACAGTGCATAAATGGTGCTTTTGGGGAAGACGGCTCTTTGCTGGCATACCATGGTGCAGGACTTCTTCATGCTTCTATTTCTTCTCACCTCAAGGTGAGGATCCTACATCAGACTGTACTATGAAACCGTATTTATACCTGTATCCCCCCAGGGAACAGATGGAGAGTTGATCAATTGAAGTGCAGCCTTCACCATAGCCTTAAATCTTGGGGTGATGGGGATATCCTCTACACCTGACCAGCTTCACTTCTATGTAGGAAATAGCAGTACTGAAGAGGTCAGAAGCTTTCTGGGGCTACCCTGCAGGATTGTGTGCCATGTGGGTATTAGTTTGGTGGAAGGGGAGAGAATGAGAATGTGGGAAGCAAACTGAGCCACCAGAACCATCTTAGGAAGCACGGAAGATGTATCCAACCTCCTAAACCCTAGTAAGTGGGGTCCTCAGTTTGGAACACTACACATTGCCTGCTGCTGGCCTTTCCTCCATCCTGTCCAGCTTGCTCTCTGTCTCTGCACTCTAGGGGGGGCAGCCCAGAGAATGTATGGACTTTCTCAAGGGTGAATTCATACTTTTTTTTTATCAAAGGACATGTATTGGTTGAACTGTGTTCCATTTCTAAAGCTATGTCTGTGTGAAGCCCTGTCTGCTGCTCATGTCTCTTGCTGGAAGCTCATTCCAGTGTCTGGGCTGCTAGATTCAAGTGTCTTCTGAGAATATGCTCCCCCTTCTGCTTCCCTTGTAATCACGTCTGTTTTGATGTGGAACAAGTCTTAGATGGATTTTAATGGGAGCACATGTGTATTAGGTTACAGAGTTTTCTTTGAGCTCAAGCAAATGGATCCTGGGTTGCCTGCCTCAGAGCCCTCTCCATGCAGCGAACAGAGGGAATTTCCTGGTGCCCAAGAAAGGGTTTACAGTGGAGGAATTAGTTTTTCTTCAGTTTTGCCTTCTGTAATGAAAACACCTACCCTTTATCAACTGCTTCATCCCTTTCCCGTCCTGTCAGCTGTGGAGTGCTGAATCTTTAAGTATCAGTCTCTGCTGGCTCCTCTTTTCCTGTGATGGGAAGTGTAATTTTTCTAGTAGCAAGCTGAAAATGGCTATGTGAGACTAAATGAGTGCTGTGCACTGAAGAACTCCAGAAATCTGGGCAAAGGAAGGTTAAAAGTCTCAAAAATAGTGTGATCACTTTCAAGTTGCTTTATATTACTGTGAGTTTGCATTTCAGGAACTCTTCCCAAGGTCTGTATCAATGGGTAATTCTTCAGAGGCTACAGGAAGTCTTAAGGATGTGCTGGGTGCATCTGGAAGCCCCATGTCTTGGGTTTTATTGGAGGTAATTGTTAAATTGGTCTAGAAAGACAAATCCAGCCCCTTGCATCCTGAGATGTTTTGCTCCTTTCTGCCTCTACTGTAGGAGCACATGAAACTCAGTCCATTGAGAATCTTGACTTTCCTGGAGACTGCTCCTGTAGACACAAGGGGCTTGCTGTGAAATTGCAGCTGTTGGTTAGGGTCACGTACATCCTTATCTACCTGGGCTAATTGAACAAAGCAGTGAACTTCACCAGATAAGTGCCTCGTCCACTTGGACTTTATGAGAAATGAAAGGAAAGGAGGGAAACTAGGAGCAAATTGATGCCTTCACCTTAGTAAGAGAGGGGGCTTGATTTCTGCTGTAGTTCCGATCGCAGTCTTGTATAGAAATGATGATCTGGGTGATCATAAACATCCCCCTTTCCACCAGGTCCAAGCCAACGTACCTGGGGAGGCTTCCTCCAGCACCTTGTGCTTTTGAATATATAATGATGGAAAACTGAGATTTTTAAAGTTTCCCCTTTTCTGATGTATTTTTCCCCTTCTAATCTTTATGTAAAAATGTATATGTTAAGTCAAACTTTTGTGCTTAAATAAAAGTATAAAATTTTAAAAAAATCTTGGATCATGTGAATCTATTTTAAAACAGCAGCCTGCTTTCCTGTACATTAGCAGGTCAACTCTGGTGCAAAGGAGGACTCACCTGAGATCTGTTCCTGTCACAACTGCACCTCTTGGCTTTGTGCCTACCTGATCCATTGGTCAAGTGGTGGAAACTGAATCTGGAAACCTGCTGCAGTGAATACCACTTCGGAGATTCCAAGACATGCTGCCCACCTCCCACTCTGTACATTCTCACCTCCTCTGTCTCTGCTTGTTCAGAAATATGGGAAACCATGAAAGTCAAGTTCCTTTTAGGGAGAAATTAAGCTTCTTGATTAAGCAATGTTGATTAACATTGTTGATTAACATTGTTGACTAAACAATGTTGATTAAGAAATCAACATTGAGAGGGTCCAGAGGAGGGCCACCCGCGTGATCCGGGGACTGCAGGGCAGACCCTACAACGAGAGGTTACGGGACCTGAACCTGTTCAGCCTTCACAAGAGAAGACTGAGGGGGAACCTGGTGACTGTCTATAAACTCACTAGGGGGGGACCAGAAGGGTTTGGGTGAGACCTTGCTTCCCCTAGCGCCCCCTGGGATAACAAGGAATAACGGCCACAGGTTGTTGGAGAGTAGGTTTAGATTAGACATCTGTAAGAACTACTTTACAGTTAGGGCGGCTAGGATCTGGAACCAACTTCCAGGGGAAGTGGTGCTGGCTCCTACCCTGGGGGTCTTTAAGAAGTGGCTTGATGCCTACCTGGCTGGGGTCATTTGAGCCCAGTTTTCTTCCTGCCCAGGCAGGGGGTCGGACCTGAAGATCTGCAAGGTCCCTTCCGACCCTACTTCCATGATTCTATGATAAGCTTGCTAGGGCTTGGACTTTTACTGAATAACATTCTAAAATAGTTAATTTGCCTGTGTGCAGATGCTTTCTTCCAGAACTTAGATTATGATAATGACTGCTTCTGGCCTTAGAATCTAATATGCTCTCTTGTATATGACACCATGTATTTCTTTAATGCAAGAAATCCAATATGTATGTTCACAAAGGTCTTATAGTTGCAGGTAGAGGGGAGCTGCTGCTGGCCAAGGAGCCGGGGAGAAACAGGACTGAGCCAGACTGAGGTCTAGACACCAGGACTCTGCTCAGGAGCCTAGCACTGCCTCTGATGCACTGCAAGTGGTCTAAAGCTGGAAGCCTGCTGGCAAATGGCATGGCCTTAGTTGCAACACTTTGGGCCCTTTAACCAATTCCATAGTCGATAGGGTGGGTGGGGTAATGTTAAGTTAAGCTATATGACTTAAGGAAACATGGAACTGCAATAAATTAGTTTCTAAACTGCAATCAAGTTGGGGGCAGGCAAAATACGGCATCCAGCCCATGGGGCCTCTCCATAAACCCTCTGCAAGCCGGGGCCTCCAGGAGGTATGGCTCTGGTTGTTAAGCAAACCTCCCACCCCAGCCCCTCCCGCCCCAAGCCAGGGGGCACAGGGGATGAGGAGCCTCTGACTAGCAGAACTTGTGCCTGGTTGCCCCGAGGCTGCTTCCAGCCTCCCTGCCTGTGAGCCTGGCAATGCAGGTGAAGAGGGGCCAGAAACTCCTGCAGGGGGCAGGAGCACGGGAAGCCACGTGCTGTGGGACTGGGCCACGCTGCTCCAGCATACTGCTGCCATGTGCAGCTGGGGACTTGAACAGGAGCTGCATGTTGCAGTGCCAGGCGGGGCTCGCCTCATGTGCAGCCACTGCCTGCAGATCCAGGGAGACCCCCCCCACACTGTTCCCCACCATACCTCCAAGCACACCCACATCATCCCACAGCCCCCACGCACACCCTCCCATAGTCCCTACCCTAACCACATACCCCACACCCCACTACAGACGCACTCCCCGAACACACAGCCCCCACATACACCCCATCACCTCCCCACACCATATATAAAAGTAAGACTATTTTGAGCTATTATACAATCACCTCTAGATACACGATACAAACATAAATCAGGATAAAAATAGTTTTAAGAATAAAATTAAAATGTTACAGTAGATATTTGGGGGTTTTTTTTAAATATTTTATTTTGTGGTTTCAAGATGGCAGCACCCTCCCTCCCAAAAGGAATACTTTCAGGGCAAGGGGAGGGACTTCCCATGGCAAAGGCCAGGTGTTACAGGCGGGATTTCCAGTCCCAGCATTGCCAGGTCTTAAATATGAAATTGTCATATTGGAAGCTCAAAATTATCATATTTGCTGAAAAACTATGGTACACTGAGAAAATATATAAATAAGTCGTCTTATTTACTTTCTATTGTTCACTGCAAGTTACCAGTGAGTGAGTGACCTGGGTCATCAAAGTTGAAGTGTTTCTTTATTTTGAGGCAAGTAATCAGAAGTGCTGACAGCAAACCCAAAAGTCAGCTGAGACTCCCTGAGAGTGACTTGGGTTTTGCATGTTGCATCAGTTAGCTGCCTCAAAAATTATCATACATTTTAAACACTTTTACTATTCTTGATTGTACATTGTACATGGGTTGAAATGTTTGTACAAATACGATAATTATCATACACCTGGCAACACTGTCCAGCCCCAAGATGGCAACCAGGGGGTGGCGTACCTGTCAAAGGGGTGGAGCTACCCTTGTGCCCCTCGACAGCTCACCAAAACTCATTAAGCAGGCCTCCAGCTGAAATAATTTCCTGCCCTGATGTATATTTTCCATTATATAAAGATCAGAACTGCATTGATTGTTGTTGTAAACATGTAACTCAGTGGTTCTCAACCATTTTTTCCTGCAGATTGGCACAGGGGTGGGATGGGGCACACGGATCTGGCTGTCTCCCTCCCGGGGCTGCCCTGCCCCCAGCTTTAACCCTGCACATGACTGGTGGTGGCAGAAGCCTCTCACTGGGGTAGACAGACAGGAGTCTGAGCTGGGGGTTTATGCCATGACCCAGCGGCCAACCCTTTACGGCCCAGTACCGGGCTATGGCCCAGTAGTTGGGAACCTCTGATGTAAGTAAATAATGGAAATTACAGGTTAAGGTGTGTGAAAAACTTGATTTATTTTCAAAATGTATTTTCTTGTCTAAGAAAAATGATAAGTTCAAATTAATTCAAAATAAAACAAAGATATTGCTTGTACAGACCAGCATCTCACAAACTGCTAGTCCTGCTCCTGGATACTTGGCACCTCTTCACTGCAACCAGGTCCTCTATGCTTGGTTCCAAGGGCTGTTCCCAGGTCTCTTTCAGGCTTGTCATTGAGTCAAGTGCTTGTTGAATCTTGAGCACAGTTTGAGTAGCTGATGTTTGCTATGAGTAGATCCATTCATACATGCACATGCTTGCGAATATGGATAACATCCTTGATGCAAATGATTTTATTGCTAGATAGTTTTCTCCCAGGAATTCAGGGAACTTCTAAATCCTAATTGTTCAGAACTTACCACTTGGGATCAGTGCAACAGGACACTGGAGGGCGCCTGCCCCTTTAAGTGTGCAAGCAGCCAGAGAGGTGGTGGCAGAGAAGGGCTGCCTGGCGAGTCACCTGATCAGCAGACAGCCGCTGGAGCTATATAAGCACAAGCCCTCAGCTGACCAGGCAGTTCAGCCCTGTAAGCTATGTAGTGAAATGCTCCTGGCAGCAGAGCTCCTGAAGGTGTTGTGAATGGGGTAAGCTGCTCTGCAGTCCTGGGAGCAGAGGAAGATTACCTGGAAAGACTGAGTTTGTACAGGGAAGGGGCCTTTATTTTTGTTACCCAACTCGGAGAGAGTTGGGGTGTAGCAGGCTCACTTTTCAGAGCTTGGGTTGAGTCCCAGGCTTGAGATTCTGCTGTTTTGATTGGTGGAGCCCATCCACCAATCAAGAGGCAGTAAGAGAAATAAAGTCACACCCCTTTCCTGAGGGGAGGGGAAGAGGAGCTCCCCCTACTGGACCTGATTGAAGACTGCAACACTGTCAGGTCTGAAAGACTTCAGGGGCGGAGCCCTGGTGCCTATAAAAGGAGCTGAATGCCCAGTGTGAGAGATGGGTCAGGGAGGGAGAAGAGTGGGGCTTAGGAGAGCTGCTCAGCAGGGCAAGGCAGTAGCCTGGAAGAGCCCCTAAAGACTTCTATCAGTGGGGAGCAGTGGATGGCTCCAGTGGCTAAGCTCTTGGTGTGCAGCATGGTGTCTGGACCCTGGGATCTGTGTGAGGTGGCTCAGGTCTGCAACCTCTGTCGTGCAGCCAGAGACACGGTGCACAAGCCACTGCACGGAGCAGGATCTTTGGGGTCACTTGGGTGGCTCAGGTCCCCAACCTCTGTATGAGATCAGGAGCTCGGTGCAAGAAGCACTGTATGGAGGGTGAGAGACCTGGGAGCTGCTTGAGGTGACTCAGGTCTACAGCTGCTGGCATGGGGCAGCAGCTCAGCGTGGACAACATTGCCCAGAGCGTCCGGGTGCTGCACAAGGCTGTCCAGGCCTCCAACCCCTAGCACAAGGCAAAGGGCCCACTACACACAGGGTAGGGTGCTTATGGCCTTAAGCCAGGCCCAGGGGCAGCAGAGTCAGGCAGCAGGAAAGCCCAGTGGGGAACAGAGCTCGACCTGGAGAACGGGAGACAACCTTCTGGGACTGTGGAGTAGTAAGTTACCCTGGAGAGAGGGTCCCCGCAGGGGAGGGACCCCCCAGGGTTGCAAAGGGGCACTACGTGGGCCACTCCTGGGTGATAGTGATGGGGAGGCTTAGGAGTTTTGGGGGTTTCCCTCTCCTTTCCCCCCACCTGCTTTCCTGTAGTGGTACCTTGGGAGTGAGGCCCCTGCTGTGGAGGGCACCTAGGTAGTCTAAGGATTGCTTGTCATACTTGTAGACCAGGGGTAGGCAACATTTTTTTGGCTGGAGTGCCGGAAAACACACAACGCCTACCTTGGAAGGTGCTGGAGTGCCGGCAAGCCAGAAAAACAAAATGAAGGCAGGGGGTACATGGCAGGATGCCCTGCTTGTGCCCTTTGCCCCCTGCCCCCCAGGCCTGCTGCCCCTTGCCCAGGCTCTGTGGCTATCAGCAGCTACCCAGAACCTGGATCAGCTGCAGTCAGGAGGCTGCAAACAGCTGCTGCCTCCCCGCCCCAGCCGCAGCCCTAGCTGCCCCTCAGACCTGGCCTCTGGGGAAGCAGCAGATACTGGTGATGCTCCCTGCTGTGTTGCCCTCACACATGCTGCACTCTCAGCCCTGCTGCCCTCCCCTGGGCCCTCCTGAGAGCAGTGCGTGCAACCCAGAGTGGCAGCACAGGGAAGCTGGCTGCTGCTGCAAGCTCCGCGCTGCCTGGGTCACACTTTCCCTGTGTGCATGGGAACACCATGGGCAGTACACAGGGTTGAGCCCCTCGCTGCTGCCCCTGCCTGCAGGGTAAGTGTGGCCAGGGCAGTGGGGAGCTTGGAGTGACAGGCAGCTTTCTGTGCCCCCTGCTGTGTCCTGCCACACCAGGTTTCACACGTTGCTCTGTCAAAACAGCAGCAAGGGCAGCACAATGGGGAGCATTGCTGGTATCTGCTGTCTCCCTGGAGCCCAGGGCTGGATCTGGGGCTGGGCCAGGGCTGGGAGGCAGTAGCTGTTTGTAGCCTTCCATCCTCTCAGCTGGAAGCAGCCCAGTCTCCATGGCTATCAGCAGCTACCATGAACCTGGGCCGGCTGCAGCTGGGAGGCTGCAAACAATTGCTGTCTCCCGGCCCTGGGCTCCAGGAAGACAGCCGGGGCCGTGGGCAGCGTGGGGCTCTGGCTGGGGCCCACTTGCAGTGAGGGGCTGAGGCTCTGGGGCCAGGGCCACCCAGCAGCATGGGGCTGGGAATGGGGCCCATGGGCAACAGGGGGCTGGGGCTACAGCCTGGCCGTGGGTAGCATGGTGCTGCAGCTGGAGCTGGGGCCAGGGCCTGCTGGCAGCATGGGGCTGGGGCTGGAGCTGGGCTGTCGCTAGTGCCAGGATGGGGCAGGTGGCAGCACCGGACTGATGCCAGGGCTGGGGCCCGTGGCAGTGGTGGTGCCGACTGGTGCTGGGCCTGCACAGGGCCGGGGCCCACTGGCAGCACGTGGCTGGGGCCTTCGGCAGCGTTGGGATGGGGCTGGGTCCCACACAGGTCCAAGGCCCCGGCCCTGGCCCTATCCCAATGCTGCCGATGTCCCCAACCTGGCAGCGGTACTGTGCTGGGGCCCACGATGGTGGTGAGGGCTGGGGCCAGGCCTGCCGGCAGCACGTGGCAGGGGCCCGGGCTGTCTGCAGTGCCAAGATGGGGCCAGGGCCCACGCACATCCATGGGCCCCAGCCCTGGCCTCATCCCAGTGCTGCAGACAGCCCTGGCCATGCAGCAGCGCTGGGCTGGGGTGGGAGGTGGAGGTGCCGGGCAGGGCCTGGCCCAGTGGCAGCACATGGCTGGGGCCGGGCCCACCAGCAGCACTGGGATGGGGCCCTGGCCTCATCCCGGCACTGCTGATCGCCCCAGCCTAGCAGCAGCGGCGGAGGTGCCGGCTGGGGCCAGGACCACCAGCAGGGCCGGGATGGGGCCGGGGCCAGGCCTGCCGCCAGCACCGGGATGGGGCCTCTGCCGATTGCCCCAGCCCAGCAGCGGCAGTGGAGGTGCCGGCTGGGGCCGGGCTCGCTGACAGCACGGGGATGGGGCCGGTGCCCAGCCCGCTGGCAGCACGTGGCTAGGGCCGGGGCCATCAGCAGTGCTGAGATGGGCCTGGGCCCCAACCACATCCTGGCACTGCAGACGGCCCCAGCCCAGCAGCAGTGCTGGGCTGGGGCGGGCGGCGGTTGTGGAGGTGCCGGCCGGGGCCGGGGCTGGGCCAGCCAGCAGTGCCGGGATGGGGCCAGGGCCTGCACAGGTCCATGGGCCTGGGCCCTGGCCTCATCCCAGCACTGCCGACAGCCCTGGCCCGGTGGCGGCAGTGGTGCTGGCTGGGCCCGCTGGCAGCACATGGCCAGGGCCGTCTGTAGCGCTGGCATGGGGCCAGGCCCCATCCCAACGCTGCTGATGGCCCCAGCCCGTTGGGCAATTTGGGCATGCCTCTTCCTGCCCCTTGGGGTGGGAAGCAGCCTGTTTGCCAATAAAAACCATGCTGTGTGCCACATTTGGCATGCATGCCATAGGTTGCCAACCCTTGTTGTAGACAGTGCCTTATAGTTCATGTGAATAAGTTGAAGTAATAGTTTGTATATTAATAGTTATAAGGTTGCCTGATACATATCCTTTGTTCTGGGTTGTTCTAGTTTTCATCTGCATTTTTGAATAATAATTATGTGTGTGTATAAATTTTATATATATGTGTGTGTGTGTGTGTACAAATTTACAAAGCAATAAACCCTATACCGTATGTGTGTGTGCATGTGTATATGTATGTCCTTACCCTTTAATGGTTTTGTTGTAATAATACATTTGTATATAGATAAGTAATTGATTGAGTGGGCCTGACTCTACAGGGGACAGAGGCGGCCGCTGGACTGTTTTGTCCCGCCGCAGCACACTGCCCTGGCAATAATTCCCTCAGTTGGAGAGGGGAGTACAAACCCATGTACACCCGGGCTGCAGGGTGTTTGCTAAAGCACTGAGATTCTTTTTAGTGCAGTGGTGGTTTAGCCTGGAGTGCTACTAGGGCTGGCTCCAGGCCTACCCTGAGGGACCAGTAGCCCAGGAGGGGCTGAGAGTCATGCCCAGCAGAGAGGAGGGTACAGCAGGAGTCTCATGAGCATAGTGAAGAGCTCAGACTTGGGCCAGTGGGTCCACAAGCCCAAGAGTGGCTGCAAGTCACACCAGAGTTTCCAAGAGCACAGAGAAGGGGTAGAAGTTGGGCTAGAGGGTCCCTGAGCCCAGAGAGAGGGGGCTGAGTGTGGGACTAGGGTTTGAGAACCCAGAGAGGGACTGTGTGTGGAACAAGGGGCTTTGTGGGCCCTGAGAGGGGCTGGGCATGAGGCCAGAGAGCTCAAGAGCCCAGGAAGTGGCTGCATGTGTGGCCTGAGGGTCCCAGACTGAAGAGGTGGGCTATGCTGGCACCCAGGGGTCTGAGAGCCCAGAGAGAGGGGCTGAAAATAGTGAGGAACCCGGAAAGGGGCTAAACAGAAGGAACATCAGATGATATCTTTCTAATATAATAAAAGCCTTAGTATGTCTGCCTGCCTGTAGCGCCTTATACACACTCTGATTGGTTGCCGAGACAACCAATCAGCATGCTCCCAGAGCATTTCAGCCAGGAGGCGGCAGTGCGGTGCAGTGCTGGCATTACGGCGGGGCAGAGCAGGGGGACGAGGCTGGCACCGCTGGCCTTGGCCCCTCCCCCCCAGCCCTGCTCCCTGGAGGTGACAGTGGCGGCAGCACGGGGTGCTGGCCAAGGGGGACGGAGAGGACAGCGGAGCAAGCTTCCCCTCCCTGCCCCCGCCCCCCTGCTCCTGGGAGGTGGCAGCAGTACGGGGTGGTGGGTGGCCTTGCTCCATCCCCACCTGTCCCCTGCTCCACCCCCTTCCTATCATTCCTGATAGGCAATTGGCTAGTTGAGTAATAACATCTGTGAGGCCTGGGTGTGGTGTGGGGGTAGAACAGAGCCACACAATTAGCTCTTAAGGTTACAGATTCCCTGCAGAGGCATGGGCAGGCCGAGAAGGCCATTGGGCCTGAGGGCTGAGTTGAGACAAATGGGAGTCCAGGAGGGACCTGGTGGCAATTTGTACCACAGCAGGCTCACTCTAAGGCCCATGGGCAGCCTGCTTTATCTAACCTTTAAATAAGAACAAAATATGGCAAGCAAGTGATCAAGGGAGGTTTACCTTAGGGACCGAGCTGGGCAGGAGCTACATGGCCACCAGGGGGTGTCACATCTGCCCCTGTGACATGGACCTGCCACAATCAGTGACTTCCATTTGCAGCTCTTGGGGGACATCTTCCACAAAGATGAGACAAAGATTGGGGTGCGGAAAAGTCTGAACTCCACCTCAGGACTGAAAGTCAGAGAACCCGGCCTGGAGTTCCTGCCTGAGGTCAGCAGTCATAACCACGTCCTTCTTCAGGCCCTCACTACCTTCAATCCCAGTGGCATTAAGCAGTAATCCACAGGCTGCATGTTTGACACCCCTGCTTTAGGACCAAGCTTTTGTCCCAGGCATGAAGCAATGCAATGAAGAGACTCAGGAGACTTCTCTTGGTGCTTCTTGGCTTGGCATTACAGAGTGAGTGTCTTCACTCTGACGGTGGGTTGTCAGGAGTCTGCTGGACGTATTCTACCACTGCACCTTTCCCAAGCAGTCACAGATCCCACCTCGCTCCTGTGTCCTAGTGCTGATCAGGGCCCATGTGGTAGTACTGACTGGATCCAAAATGTAAAGGTCTACCTTCAACAATCACTAAAAGAGTTAGATATTGCACTGTATGTATATGACATGCTGCAGTGATAATCAATGCAGAACCACCTGGGACTTAGGTTCTTCCACTCAGGGTCACACCAGTTGCCAACTCTGACTTAGGAAAAACCTTCCTTCCCAACCCCAGATCAGCACAAATTGTGGGGGCGTTTTTTGCCTTCATCTGGAGCATTGTTCTCTACCTAGGATCTTCATAGCGTATATAATAACTAACCTCTTCCCTTTCCCTCCAGTGGCAGGATACTGGCAATGACCTCACCTCCTCTGCTTTATCTATGGCAGTGAGAGCAAACCATGTTGGCAGGCATAACATAAACTAAGCCCTGCATGCTCCCCAAGTGCCACTCTGGTCCCATTCTCCTGCCTCACCTACCACTCTTTTTGTTTCCTTCCCTCTGCTCTCTGACCAGTTTGCTGCTTTGCTTTCTGCTTCTTGCCCTATCTGCTGCTGCGCTGCCTGTGGATGCTACCCATACCATTTGTGGCTCCTGTGTTGTAGGTTGGTCACCCCCGGTCTATGGGATGATATTGGTCATTCTGGGGTCGGTTGTGTTCAATAGTTTCATCCATGATCTAGAAGATGGGATGGAGTGTACCCTTAGCAAGTTATCAGATGATACCAAGCTGGGGGAAGTAATGGATACACTGGAGGGTAGGGTAAGGATTCGGAGAGACCCCAACAAATTGGAAGGTTGGACCCCCCCCCCAAAATCTCATGAGGTTCAATAAGGAGAAATGCAAGGTCCTGCACTTAGGATGGAACAATCCCATGTGCTGGTACAGGCTGGGGACTGATTGGTTAAACAGCATCTCTACAGAAAAGGGCCTGGGGGTTACAGTGGACAATAAGCTGAATATGAGCCAATGGTGTGTCCTTATTGTGAAGAAGGCTAACTGCATACTGGGCTGCATTTGTAGGACCATTGCCAGCAGATCAAGGGAAGTGATTCTTCCTTTCTATTCAGCACTGGTGAGGTCACATCTGGAGTACTGTGTCCAGTTTTGAGCCTCCTACTACAGAAAGGATGTGGACAAATTGGAGAGTCCAGCGGAGGGCAACAAAAATGATTCAGGGGCTGGGGCACATGACTTATAAGGACAGGCTGAGGGGACTGGGCTTATTTAGTCTGGAGAAGAGAAGACCAAGGGTGGATTTAATAATAGCCTTCAACTACCTGAAGGGGGGTTACAGAGGATGGAGCTAGACTGTTTTTAGTGGTGGCAGATGACAGAACAAGGAGCAATGGTTTCAAGTTGCAGCAAGGGAGGTTTAGGTTAGATATTAGGAAGAATTTTCTCACTACGGGGGTAATAAAACACTGGAACAGGTAACCCAGAGAGATTGTGGACTTTCCATTCTTGGAGGTTTTTTTAAGACCTGGCTAGACAAAGCCTTGACTGGGATGATCTAGTTGGGGGTGGTTTGAGCAGGGGGTTAGACTAGATGACCTCCTGAGGTCCCTTACAGCCCTAATTTTCTATGCTTTTTGGTGTTTTGGGTGTTGCTCCTTGTAGTTGTGAGAGAGGGATTGAAGTGGCAATTTGGGGGAGTGTTTTAGTTAATGATAGCCTACAAATGCAAGGGACTTGGTGGCCCAGGAGACGGTAGTGATCTGAAACAACACATATCATACATTAACCTTCTTTGTTAGTAAATCTGACACGTTAAATAAAGGGTTGACAGAATTTAGGCTTAAAATATCTGCAAGTTGCAACAGATTTGTGTGTTTTAAGGCAATTTTTTCAAGTCAATATTCAACTTAATCACAGTTAGCTATGGACAATTAATGTCCTTCCCTTATTTCAAACCTGAAAGGTGACATGTTGGCAAGGCACTGTGGTGGTCGGGGGGGGGGCGGTGCATGAAGGAGACTGCAGTACATGGCCTGGGGAGCACATGGCAGGGAAGCATGGGAGGAGATTGGGCAGTATGAGTGGGGGGCCTTAGAGGGGACCATGCAGCAGCAGGGGAGATGTTGTGGCTCCAGCTTTTGCTCTAACCTAGGCCTGAAGCCAGAGATGCTGCTGCTATCTGTTCCTGGCCAGAGCTGGGTCTGGGGCCAGAGCTGCTGCTGCCACTGGTGCCTGGCCAGGCTGGGGCTGGAGCCACTGAACAGGTTAAGCAGCAGGGGTGCGGTCAGGCACTGGGGAAACAGGAGGTAGGGAACAGGCAGCAGGGTGGGCAGGTATGAAGTGTGGGAAAGTGCTGGGAAAACAGATGGCAGGAAGATAGGTGCCAGGGGGCCAAGTGGTTGTGGGGAGTAGGTGCTGGGGGGACAGACTGGGGTAGGG
>NW_005842355.1:1021781-1022343 GCF_000455745.1 Alligator sinensis
AGTGGTGTGGGGCTGAATTGAAGATAACCTTCTCATAATTAAGTTCTGGACATGGAAAATTACAACAAATTTGTTATAATTTTCCTTGTCTAGAATCTAATTATTTGGGGAGCGGGATGAGTCATCTTATATTTGTAGTCTTGGATTTTGATATAGTGAGCAGGGAAGTGGTGATGTGAGAGAGGGGTAGAGTTAGAGTTCATGTTTAGGGTATTGTTTAGGGAAACCCGTCCGTGGGCAGCTTGTTCATTTGTCTGTTCAAGTTGCTCTGATTCTTTTGGTTAGGATGGGATATATATCTAATAGGTCTGTGTGAAGCTTTGGTCACTGATTCAATCCAGAGGAGATTCGGCCTGATTCGGTGGCCAAATCTCTGAATCTGAATCAAACAGGAGACCAATAAAAAGGTCCAAATCGATTCAAAGCTCTCCAAATTGATTTGGAAAAGATTCAGAGAGCTTTGGAGATTCAGGCAGTCACCACTCACGGCCGCAGGGAGCTAGACCCAGATTCCGTGCTGGTAAGTTTGGGGGGGGGTTGGAGGAGGGGGAGGGGACCATGG
>NW_005842355.1:1022408-1022746 GCF_000455745.1 Alligator sinensis
AGGCCCTCCCCCCCCCATGGCTGCCCCACCCAGCCCCAGCTCCCAGTTCTTTAAAAATAAAAGGAAAGCCTCACACTCACTGGATGCTGCAGAGACCATTGGGGTTTCTGGGGGCTCATGGCAGAGCCCCCCATGCAGCGTGGGGCAGTGGAGGGCAGTGGGGATCACCACCCCCTTCCCCCCCGCGTGGCAGGAGCTGGTGAGTTTGGGGCTTTTTATTATTTAATTTTTTAAAGAGCAGGGAACTGGGGCTGGGCAGGGCAGCCATTGACGGGGCTGGGAGAGCAGGCAGGGGGTGGGGCCAATTCAGAGATTCGGCCCATTTGGCGGCGGGCGGA
>NW_005842355.1:1022756-1034813 GCF_000455745.1 Alligator sinensis
ATTTGAATCACTGAATCGAATCACTGTCCCCTGAATCGTGCTGGGAGTGGGGGGTATGCCCTGATGCTGCCCAGACCGAGCCACACCTGAATCACTGCCCCCCTCCCCCATGTCAGCTGGGCAAGTGGCAGCAGGGCATAGGCCCTCCGGCTCCCATCACTGGGGCAGAGGCATGCACAGCTGGAGGAGCCATGGGAGAAGCCCCCATGGCTGCCCTGCCCAGCCCCATCCTCTGCCCAACCCAGCCTCCTGGCATTTAAAAAAAAATAAAAGCCCTGCATTCACCAACTCTGGCAGTGGGGTTTGGGGCCTCTGGGCGCTCATGGCAGAGGCCCCCCCATGTAGTGCAGGGCAGTGGGGGGCAGCAGGGATTGCTCCCCCCACCTGGCACTCATGCAACAGTTGACCCATGGGGTGGGTGCAGCATGGCTCAGCAGGGTGCCACGTGCTACCTGGGAGCTGGGGCAGCTCCACGAGTCAGCTGGAGCCCAGCACCACTCAACCTCAGTGGCCCCAGCTCCCAAGCAGCGCCATTGGGCAGCTGCCACACCAATGCCAGGCATGGGGGGCAATCCCCACTTCCCCCCACTGCCCTACACTGTGCGGGGGGGGCTCTGCCATGAGTGCCCAGAGGCCCCAATCCCTGCTGTTGCAGTGAGTTCAGGGCACAGCTTTTTTTTGTTTTTTAAAGTGCCGGGACTATGCTGTGGCTAGGCGGGGGATGGGACCAGGCAGGGTAGCCATGGGGGAATCTCTGAATCGAATCACTGTCCTCCAAATCAGCTGAATCCGAGTCCGAGTCCACATCGAATACTTCCCTATTCTCACAGGCTTAGTGAAAATCTGTTTCTCCTCCTTCCCCACACACTTACCCACCCTGGGAAAGACTTCAGAGTTTAAATCATGGGAAACAGAAAATGAGACCTATAAGATTCAAGAAATGCACCAAATGTTTCCATGTACATGATGCACCCTGCTCCTATCCATAAGAAGCAACCCCCCCCCAGGAACTTGGGACACTTCCCTTGCTTTTCCTGGTGCCTCTGGAGGCTGTGCTTAATGTCTTGCTTCCTCTTCTGGGTATGTTAGGTCAGAGGCTTCTTTCTGAGAGTCAGCTTGCACAAAGACGTCCAGCTGCACACAGCTCACTTTCTACAGCTGTAGACAGGGTGCCAACAATCATTTTCTGTCTCTGTGGCCTGAATGTTTTGCATTACTCATTCCATACTTTGGACAGCAGCATTGTTCTTGCCCTACATTAACAGCGAGTTGGCCTGTTTCTGATCTTCATCATATTGCCTGATATCAGTGGAATTCAGTGGAATGACAACGGATTCCCATATACTAGTGCAACTGAGGCCAGACTCTAGCCAAGACAAATACTTCTAGCCTGAAAGGTGGTGTGACAGCAATAAAAAATGCTAAGGAAGATGTGGGGAATAGAACAAATCTCACCAGTAAGGGATGTAGCTAAACATCTAGGATCAGATCTTACTCACCTACAAGGCACCTTGATGGATTTGGACACCTAAATTAAATCCCATTCCACCCTCTTTGAGTCTCTGAGAAAATATTAAACTCACGCACTTTGTAAAGCAATGACCATCTTAGTTTTAAGATTAAGTCACAAAAAGCAGCATTTAGGAGATAAGCCCACTCACTATTTGGTAACCAAATAGTGAAATGACTTTTCAGTGGGTTGTCTACATGAGATGCTTTACTGCGCAGTAGTGCAGTTTACTATGCAGTAAGCATGCACATCTGTGTGTGCACATGCTTACTGTGCAGTAAACTTCACTACTCGCAAGTAAATTTGCTACCTGCAAATGCAAGCAACAAATTTACTCACGAGTAGTTACTGTGCAGTAGTGCATGTGTAGACGCTACTGTGCCTACTGCATGTGTAGATGCAAATTTGCTCTTGGTCAGCCCTGCCACTAGGGGCTGAGCCTCAGGGTAGCCCTAGGCCTGAGAGCCTCTCCTGCCCCAGGGCTGGGCTGGCTGTATGGCAGTCCCAGACACCCCTAGGCCCTTAAAAGCCTGCAGGCAGTCTGCATCCCAGCACCACTCCCTGGCGCTGAGTGCTGCACAGCTGCCAGTGCCATGCCATCCAGCCCCACAGGGTGCTCCAGCTCCTACCATGTCTGCCAGCACCCAAGTCCAACTGCAGCCAGCTCCTGGCCGCCAGTGCCAGCTCCAGTTGGCCACAGCCAACCCCCAGCAGCCTGCCTGGACCCTGCAGGTGCTATAGGGCATTGCCTCACCACGTGGCTGCTAGTCCCATGCTGTGTCCCTGCTCTGGGTACTGTAGGCAGCTGACCAAGCCCAGCAGCACTGGGACAGCCATGCAGAGGCCTGCAGACCTGGCGCAGGAGCCATGGTGGCCTCATTGCCAATTCCACATGCTGCCTTCCAGGGCCCCAGTTGGTCACAGGAGAAGACTGGCAAACTTGTGGCGCTGTGGGGTGAGGCAGAGATGCAGAGGCAGTTCTCATGGGGCAGGCACGCTAATGCATATATGATGACTCCGCCAGGAGCTGCACATTGTTGCTGCCAGCTGGAACTGACACGAGCCACTGGGCAAGCCAACCCCACCCATCTGGTAAGCCCTGTATTGGGGGGGAGGGGCCCACCCCACCCTGGCTCTGGCCCCTGCTCCTGGGCCTGTTCTGGCCATGCTCCCCTGGTCTCTGGGTTCTCCCCCTCACAGCATGTGGGGAGGCAGGAGGCAGTGCAAAACTTTATTGAGCAGCCCATGCCCCTGCAGCTAGGTGGGCATGGGCCTCTCACAGGCTGAGGAACATGTTGATGCCAGCAGCAATATCCTCCTCAGCTGCAGAGGTGGGGAGGATTCCCCTGCTGGGAGGGCAGAGTCAGGGGCATGGACAGCTCCACATCCCAGTTGTCTGGGAACTCCATGCCCCTTGAGCCCAGGCACTGTGGGCTTGGTGGTAGCACAGGAAACAGGCTAGCCTACAGGAGGAGAAGTGCAGGAAGTGGGTCTGAAGTGATGGCACCAGGGGCAGGCCAGGAGCCTGGCCTGTCCTGGCCTGGCAATGGGGCAGAGGAGGCAGGCTGCCTGAGGCCAGCACCCAGCAGGCCACTGACCCCTGGGGAGCAACTGGGAATGGGGCACTCAGCCAACAGTCACCTGGGCCTGGGTCTGTCCAGCCAACTTACCATGGTCTGCGAGCACCGATGCAGACATGACCCCTGATCTGAGGCTAGGTAGTGCACAGTACCCTGGTACAGACCATCTTATCTCAGAAATGTTGCAAACTCTCACAAACAGCTTCTTTCTCTTGACTCTGCAGGTCCCCAAGCTGCACACAGGGGTGCAGAGTTCCAGCACCACCTCCACTGGCCAGGAGCCCCATGCCCTGGCCCCTACCTCGGGTCCCTAGCCATCCAGCCTCCCCACCTGGGCCCAGGCCTGCTGCTCACCCTGGCTCCATGCAGGTGCAGAGTGGAGCTGCCTACAACCGGGATAGGACTGCACACCAGCCCTGCTGGCCTTGGCCACTGGCTGCTGGAGGGGGAGCTGCCTCGCCAGGGGAGCAGTAGTTTCCATCACCCGTGGGCAAGCCCCTCACCTCCCAGGCTCACCGCAGTGTGCATTTCTTTGGGGGCACAGCCAGAGGTTGGGGTGCTGGCCACCTGTCCCCAGGCTCTGTTCTGTAGGTACCCCCACCCCACAGCCTCCCACCCTGGAAGAGTACACACCCAACCATAGCACCTGACTTGTTTGCATAGGGAAGAGGATGTTTTATTGGTGGTGGGTGGGGTGGGAAGTGGAGGGGATGTGTTGTTGGGGAGGGAAGGGGAAGGGAGGTCTGTTTGTGTGAGGGCAATAAGGTGTTTTTTGGAGAACTGTCCGCAGTGAGCTGGGGGTGAGCAGTGAGCTGGGGGTATATGGGCGGCTGTCTAGGTGGGCTACAGTGGGGAATGCAGGAGGAGGTGGTTGGCCAGTGCCTCTCTCACCCAGTGCCCTGGTCCCCACTGATGGGTGTGCGCCTTGCCCAGGGCCCTGGCATGGGAGGCAGAGGGAGAGACATAAGCACTAGTTTCACTCATAGATGAAAGCAAACTAACAACTACTGCTCTGGAGTCAGTGACTGCTTTACTGTGCAGTAGCGTAGTTTACTGTGCAGTGAGCATGTGCATCTACAAATGCACATGCTTACTGCACAGTAAACCTCGCTAATCAGCGATCACAAGTAAATTTGCTACCTGCAAATGCAAGTAGCAAATTTACTTTTCATTAGACGCCTGACCACAAGCAAATCTGGTCCCGGCCAGCCGTCCACCAGGGGGCGGGAGATTGCTCCCTGCCGGCGGGAGCTCCCTGCGACCACAAAGCCGGTGCTGGGAGATAAAGGTCTCCTTTATTGTGAAGAGTTAAACCAATATAAGTGTATTTCCAAATATTTTTGGAATTTTAAAATAATTTTCAGAGGGAAGTTACTCCATTTACTTTTTCTCTTACATTTTTAAAGTATATTAAAATATGTATTAATTTCAGTGGGTTATATATTTCTAGGATTTCTAGGATTCATGGTGGGGATTTTCTGGAATGATTATTTGAAAGGGACGGTTCCCATGCTTTCTGCCTTAAGTATTTACTATTTAGGGATAAATTAGGCACTTCTAAATTTTTATTGCACTGCATAGAGAGAATAAGAAAAAACAAAACTAAAATTTTTACTTTGGGATCAAAAAGTACAAAATATGGAGTTGCAAAATGCTTTTTGCTTCAACAGATTAAAGAAAAACAATGAGAGTCAGGAACTGAATTGCAACTTTAGTAAGCACACAACTTACTGATCACGCAACAATTTTCTCTGATTTCCAAATTGCCTGGAAGACAAATGTTCTGCTAAGGCATTAATTAATTAATCTCTGTTTTAAGTTTTCTTATTGTTCTATTTTAAACACAAGGGAAGAAACAAATTAGTGGAAAGCACAAAAGGTTAATATTAGTTTTCTGTTTTCTTTCCCTCTTATATAAACAAAGATAATTTTTAATTATCAAAGTGATTGGAACAGGCTCCTGGCCGGCTTGCCATTTATGTTCTGAAGATCAAGGAAGGTTCAAGAAGCCTATCCCACAAAAATCAAGTACTCAAGAAATTTCAATTTTAAGTACATTTTAATAGCAATTTTGACATAGAAATACAGGTATTTTATAAGTGACCGGATTATACAAGCAAGGTATGTCAAGCCAATGACTGAAAATAATGAAGTGCTTAGTAATTTGAAGAAACAGCAATAATTCAATCTTAAATTCTTGAGCCCTAATATTTTAATCTTTAATAGGTAGCCACTGCCAGCCTGTTGGGGAGAAGAACTTCAATATAGGTTTTAAAGAAATTCTGATCTTGGTTCACCTGCCAAATGGACATTTCAGCAAGAACTGGAGTTCAAGGTGGAAAGGCAAAGATTCGGAGTGGGACCTACACTTTATACTCTATTATCTTGCCCTACTTTAAAAGCTTGCTAAACAAAGAGATCTCAAATAATGGATACATAGATGTACCTAATACTTTATATTGGATATGGTGCTGGAGGATGGCAGCAGCTGCTGCTGCAAGCCTGCTGGAAAAGCTGTAGAAAGCAGGATTGATTTGAAAAATAGAGGATCCTTTCCACAAGACAACTGCTTTCACTGTGGGTTGAAGGTTATAGGAAGAGTTGCAGGAAAGTAATATACAGATGAGATGAAAGTCCTTGGGTTGAGATCAAAGTTGGTGGGGTGCATGCCAGAGACTTTCAGCTATGGAGAGATGTCAGAGAACACTGTCCACTACTTTCATTGTTCCTCCTCTTCATTAAGGCCCTTGACTAAAAATCCATCACTGTAAGGGGATAGGAAAGGGTAAAAGAATAAAGCAACATGAAGTTGTACAGTATACTGATGAGGTGCACAAACTGCTATCCAACGCAGTACTGTCTCTGACTTGTGCTCTGAAAAAAAATTCATGAACTCAGTTGTGTATCAGGCTACGCAATCAATTGTTCCCAAACTGAGATACTAAAAACAGGGTTGACAGAACTGATGAGTAATCGGCTGGAAGGCACATGGGGTTTACATGGCCTAAGTTAAGTTTTGTATGTGGAGTTTCCTCCTGATCCGTTATCTGGATGCACCTAATTTTCCCTGCCTTATTTCACATCTAGTCAGAGAGTTGGGTTGAAGAAGCCCAGCATCTCTTATAGCCCAGTAGCATAGAGCTTTCTGCCCTTAACTAACTCTAGGCCCTGTCTACTCCAAAAGAAAAAAATCTCGAAGAAGTCTAAATAGAATTACTGAAGTACTTTGGGCTATAGGTTCCCAAGATAAAATGAGGAACCTTTCTATGGTCCCACTCTGGGTTTTCTAGATGCAAAGCAGAGATGGTAACAAATGCTGGAGTGGATGTGGAAGACTAGGGGAAAGGGAAGGAACACACCAGCAAGCTCAATATGTTCTTTGAAAACTGATCTGAGTTTTCCATTTTTGTCTTTGCAGATGGAATGGCCCCTTTTCTTCTCAGATAAGTGGCAAGTTGTAGAGGGCCAGCTGCAGGTAGTTAGCTGTGCAAGGAGTACCTACAGGTGATTAAAAACTCCATAGAAAGAGCAGGGAATGAGAGCCAAGGGAAGAAGTGGTTCACAAGCAGGAGGTCTGGAACAGGAAGGTGCCAGAGAAAAGGTCCTCTCACCAGCTCAAGAAGGGCTATTAGTTTTGTGTGAGCAAGGGCTATGCTTATATTTAAAAGGACTGGCTGGAGAGCCCCTAGGAGTAAAGCTAAGGTGGCAGGCTCACCTACCCAGGTAAAACTGTTTTGTATTTAAAAGGGTCTGCTGAAGAGCCCCCTCAGGGCAAAGCCAGGCTGCAAAGAGGCAGCCAGCTCCCTAACTTGCATACAGTTCCCTTTCGTCACTGAGATCCTGAGCCAAAAATTCATCAGGTTAAGAGGGTGGCAGAGGTTACCAGGAATAAAACAACGTGATGTTGCAGATATACTGTCAGATGGAGCCCAACCCTGCATAGCTGCGGAAACCCTCTGGCTGACATGACTTATGTAGCTCTTTTATTTCCGTGATGTGAGATTTTCTGCCTGGGCTTTTCCCTTCAACGGGGTAGAGTGATAAGATGCCATCTTAGCCGAAAGCCTGCATATTTCCCTACCCAGAGCCTCAGAGTCTCCTATGATAAGGGAGGTTGGGAAGGCTTAGCTGCAGGTCTTGTTGTCTGGCTTAGAGGTTTGCACTGACTTCCTGACCAAAAGACTGGCAGTTCAAAGATGGGTGTGGACCCAGAGACTTGGCTGAGAAGTGGGTCCCTGGTGGGTGTTAGGAAAAATGTTATGACCTCACTCCCATTCCTGTTTTCTTTTTTGTTGTCCCAAGCAATCAATTGATGTGTCCCCAGTGGCTTCCCTTAGTAATGGAGGCTTATAGTTCCCATGATGGGCAACAGCCTGTGATCTTGTCAAGGCACATCAAATAGGCCCATGATCTACTCAGGGTCACTCCCAGAAGTATCATTGGTGCCCACATGAATGACTAGGGAGATACAGAAGTCTGAGAGTCTGAGTTTAAGCAATCTCTCTGTCATGTCCTGAATTTAGGCTTTGGGCATGCAGAACATTTTATGGGATTTCAGGTATGGATGACAAATAGGTGGTTCTGCCTTCCTTAGGAGAGTCCATGATCTTGCCCACTCTCCTCCTCCTGTGGGGCATGGGGGTAACAGAATACTTGTCCCTAGGGATGCATCAGTCCTACCTTTTGGTCAGTGTCTGCTTTGGTTCTCCTCTATCCAAGCTGTTCTCATCAGTAGCACCTATGCTGAGAGTCATTGCTTATTTCTAACTAACAGTCATGTGTTTGATAAGCTCCAATATCTTTCCAGGTATTAAAATTAGATTGACTGGGTCCTTCTGTTTTCATTTCTTTAAAGATAGGCACTGTATTTCCTCTTTTCCAATCTTCTGGACCTTCACATGGCCTCAGTGAGTTTTCAGTTATAGTAGCCAATGGCTCTGAAATTACCTCAGTCAACTGCTTGGATTCTGTAGGATGACTCTCATCAGGCCTTGTTCTAAAAATGTCTAGTTTATCTGAATAACCTGTAAAATGTTTTTCCTTAGTGAAGGCTGAATTTGGTTTCATGTCTAATAGGCATAAGTGACTTGTGCAGATTTTAGATGCCAAGTCACTCTACATCATTGTACTTTGCCTCACCTAATGGCCTGAATCCTATTAAGACTCCAATTTAATACTACCCCAGAGGGTACCTGCCTTTTCCCCAGTAGCTGAACAGTTAAAGCATTTGCCTTGGCCTTATAAGATTTAGGTTTGAGGTCTATCTCCCTCTGAACAGGTTTAAAGAATCCTGAAGTTTGTCCCCCACTTAGCCTGGGGGATGTGTTCTAATAACCAGGAAGGACTGAAAGTGAACTTTGTTAAAACTAGGCCACTCAGGAGTCAAAAAGAAATGGCATAGGGCAGAGAAGGAGAGAAAATTAGAGCCTCAGTCAGGCACCCTGGGACTGGCATCCAGTCTTTCCACAGCTACAGGCAGAAGCCCAAGCTTCAGCATCTCTGGGAAACAGGCCAGATACCAACTTTAGCTCTACCTGGGCCTTTCATGAGGTTCTTAATGGGGGACCAGGTGACCTGGATGAACCAATAAAAGCTACAAGTATCTAATGGGGGAGGCATGGGGATGGCTATAAAACCCTTCACTTCCCTATAAAGACTTCCTAGTAATAGCATTGTTAGGTGTTGTGGTTTTGGAGTCTCCAGCCTAGTTTCTGTCTTTGCTCTTTGGTCCTTGATCAACTGCTACCCTGACCAGGACCTGTTCTTGATCCTTGGCTTCATATGCTGGTAACCTGAAGGATCCCCAGCTTTGACTTCAGCTATTTGGTTTCTGGTAAATCCCTGACTCTGGTCCATCTGTTCTAGACTTTATTATTCCTGGTTTCCTGGGCCCTGCTCCCTTAATTCCTAGTTTTTATTTTTGTTCCTGGTTTCTGTGTGTTGACCTGTCTGCATAAGGTTGCCTTGCTGGCTCCTGGCCTAGTTTGATGACTATGCCCTGGTTCCAGGATTGATATTGACACTGGTGGGGTGATAGTAGCAAATCTCCAACCTTCCTTTTAGAAAAAGAAAGCCTACATGTATTGAATACCTGACATTAAACAGCCCACCCTGCTTTATGGGACACCAACTCCATTGTCAAAACCCTCCTGAAAGAGGCTGTTTCCTGAAATCATGCTTCTGTGATACTTTAGCTTATGTGGAGGGGAAGGCTGAGCATTATTGGTGCTCAGTTGGTTTTTGGATTACCTTGGGAGTCAGAGTTCCCTCTCATTTGCACTGAAACACCTCCATTGTTCCAGATTCTGATTCTTGTTAGAGTGAAGTTACATGTTACCTTTAAACCATGGTAAAGGCACTTAAAATGGGAGCATTCATCCATTAAAGGGTGTTTACCCATGCTAAGTAGCTACTAAATGTTTTAATGTTATGCCACTTCAGATGAAGGTTATCTTTGATCTATCTTACCTAGGTGATTGCAAGGTATTGTTAGTCTGCTACAGGGAGATAAAACACTCATCTTCATTCTTCCAGCATCCCAGGATGCACCACTCTCAACCCTTCCCTCTACCTTGCTCTGTGAGCAAAGTTTCAATGCTCCTGAACAGTACTCCCAGAGGAGCAGTGCTGGCCCCAAGCCAACACCCGTTTCTGTGCCCAGGGGGTGGGACCCCACCATACTTTGGCCACTCTGAGCATGTAGTTGTTGCATCTCTCTGGTTTGCTGCTTGCTTTTGTACCCCTGTGCAAATAACAATAGCAATCCTACTACCTGCCTCTGCGAAGAGAATGAGCTCTGCCTCAGTGAGCCCACTGAGTTTCAGCTCTGCCCTGGTATGGCACACACCACGCTGCTGGATTTCAGCTGTCCCAATATGACATGCAGTGAGCTTGTTGGGTCTCTGCTCTGCCCTGGTGTGAATACTAACTGAACTCTCCCATGACCCAATCCTAATTCAGTGAAATATATGGAAGATCTTGGTCACTTTTTCCACATACTTTTTTTCACTCCTTTCTCTTTACTTTTCTCTCTTGTCTGTTTGCTTCAAACAGTTGTTTAGTTTCACTCTCCACCAAAAGACATTTTTCCCTCCCATCTACAGCACTAGCTAGCTCCTGCTGGCTACAAAGTGAGGGAGGCCACAACCCCAATAGTAGCTTCTCCACCTCCAAACTATGTGCTATTTTTCCCCTTGTCTCGCATGCAACAGCAGGGAGAGCACCCTGGCTCCTGTCTGCACCCCTGCTCACCAGGCCATCTAGTGGCAAGTCACAGTTATTCAGGTCTGTGATGGCATTAACCCTTAACCTGAGACTACTTTGAAGTTGTTCTGAGTTTGACAGCATAACATTTCACACATTTAAAATGGTTTAAAGGTAACCTGTAACAGCACCCTTACCAAAATGCAGTTGAGAATAGTGCTGTGACTTAGAACAGCATGGCTTTACATGCGTGGACATGATGGCATTAAAGAGTCATTAGATAAAATGCACAAACAGTGGGATCAGGTCCAGAACCCAGCTCTTCCTTGAGCCACAGAGTTTAACTCCTGGCTTGACATCCTTCTGGCCGTATGAGCCCTTTGCTCCTGGATGCCCAGTGGGTTGGCTTCAAAAGGAGAGGAGTGGAAAGTACCCTCAGCTATATCTGTCCCATGGCTTGATTATTAGGATATACTTCTGGGGCATTGCCTTAGTGGGGTTTTTAACCAACACCTGAAGGGGGGGAGGGAGGAGAGGGGAGGACCTAGAACCAAGGTCTCCCATGGCCTGGGTAAATGCTCTAACCAGTAGGCTTTTAATGAGACAGAAGGAGAATTCCCATCCTGTTTGGTAGAAAGAGGCAATTATTTCTGTACAGGTCTCTGCTCAGGTCAGAAGCTCTAAGATGTGTATGCCTTATGCCAGGAGTTGTCAACCGGGGGTCAACAGACTGTACTGAAGCTCAACCGGGGGTCAACAGACTGTACTGAAGCTCAGACATATGCTTCTGTGTGTGGTGGCTGGTGCTGGATTCTTGATTTGGGCTGCAACACAGTTTCTGCTGCTTCCGCTTTTTCATCTCCTGTTGTTCTCATGAGGTTTCAAATTATTGAGATTCCCTGCAGCAGACTTTCTCCATTTGGGGTGATCTCCCATGAGTTGACATTGATGTTGCATTTTAAGTTGGCCTTGAGGGTGTCCTTTAAGTGCTTTCTCTGCCCACCTCTTGAGCATATGCCTTGGCTGAGCTGGGAGAATAAAACTTGCTTTGAGAGTGTGAAGTGTGAAGCCGGAGAGAGGTGGCGGGACTCTGCGCTACTGGCTGCCAGCAGTGAAAGTAAAACCGTGGCGGCTCCTGCCGCCGTGGTCCAAGATCAAAAAGAAAACCTGCAGTGGAGCCGTGAGGGGCCAGAAACGGTTCCTGCATCTGTGTGGGCGTGCTTTGTAAAAGCGTGCCGGGGCAATGGCCAAGCGGCCACCCCGCGCCGCGATAAAAGCCCCGGCAGGAAAGAAGCTGGGGGGAGCAGAAGAGGCGTTCCCACCTGGCTCAGAGAGGTCAAAGAGGACCGAGGGGCCGGGGGTACAGGAGATGTGGTGGTGCCCCAGAGGGGGAACCATGGGAGACGAGACGGGCCAGCTAGGGCCCAGCGAGTCACCTACAAGGCCGGCATGGACAGAGGCCAGCTGCAGCGGTGACTGGGTCACTGGCAAGGACAACGGAGCCAGAACCCAGATGCAGGCAACAGGCAAGAGGTACTGAACCCGGGGAGGGGGTAACCCGTCAAGGGGACTTGAAGACTGGGTGGAGGCTAACATCCCGTGAATCAGGGAACACGAAAGGGTGGCAGTGGACACTCGGTGCCTGTACCGTTGGTAGCTCACAGCCATAGCCCTTAAGGAATCGAGTGTCAGTAAAGGCCAGAACACCGGCCTCAATGGATAACATCGCGGTTGGTGTTAGGTGGGGTGGAGGGAAAGGGGAGC
>NW_005842355.1:1034828-1052532 GCF_000455745.1 Alligator sinensis
ATAATCACGAGGACGACCAGGGGAGACGGGATTAAACATCTTCCTCCCGCTAAAGAACTAATCATCATTAAAGACATGGCAGAAGAGACCCCGGGGAGCTGACCCAAGGCCGCTCCCAGTAGCTTGGCTGTGCAACCCAGGAGGCGGCGGCGAGGTTCGAAGGAGACCCAGACGTGTGACGCTCGGGGGGGGGGGGGGGAAGGCATGGAAAGCTATAGAGAGTTTAGAGTTGGACATCCAAATGACGTGGCCAGCTTAACCAAGTTGTTGTCAGATGATCATCATCTCAGTACTTGTGGTGCTTGCTTGCAGGTGGACACTAATGTTGGTGCATCTTCCCATTAGATTCAGAGAAAGTGGTGAATGGCAGTGGGTGAGGACAGGGAGCTTGCACGTAGCGACTGCTGCTGCCATTCACTGCTCCATACCACTGCCACGCACCACTCCTCCTTGCCACCCGGCACACCCCTTGGGGCCATCCCAAGTACCCCCAGGGGTATGTGTATCCCCGATTGACAACCCCTGCTGTACAGCAGGATGGAGGTCACAACTGCTTGATAAACCATGAGCTTGTTTCAGATCTGATGTCACAATCTTTGAACACCCATTTCTTCAGGCATCCAATAGGGTTGTGCGAAGCTTCAGTCCCTGACTTGATTCAGTGGCAGAATCTCCAGATCGAATCAGGAGACTCTTTAATCTCTCCAAATCGAATTGGAGCCCTCCAAATCGATTTGGAGAGATTCAGAAAGATTCAGCAATTTGGACGTAGAGACAGCTTTAAATGTTTTTTCTGCATACCTCAAGGTAACAGGTGTCCCACAGGTCTGCAGGTGGCTCCCCAGCGTGCTCGGCAGCAGACCCGGAAATGGACTAGAAGTACTTCTGGGTTTGCTGGGAAGCGTACTGGGGGGGCCGTCCCTGCACCCCCTCTGGCTCAGTGACTGGTGCCTCCTGGGTCTGGGGGGGACACCCAGGTTTCCCCCTGCGGCCAATCACTGAGCTGGTAGGGAAGTGGGGGGGGGGGGGGGCGGGGCCGAAAGTGGACTGGAAGTACTTCCAATCCACTTCCGAATTCGCTACCGAGCACGCGCCGGGGGGGGAGGTCCCCTGCACTCCTGTGGTATGCTCCATCTGTCCCAGCATCACAGCATTCATGAGCCGCACCCGGTACCTCAAGGTATGTAGAGAAAACTTTAAAGTTTTCTCTATAGCCAAACTGCTGATTCTCTAAATCAGCATGAAATCTTCAGATTTAGATTTAGTCTAATTGAATCGGGGACAGTGATCCAAATCAACAAATTGAATCGCTGTCCCCGATTCAGACCAAATCCGAATCAAATAAAGCCCATTTCGCACACCCCTAGTATCCAAAGGCTGCATTTGCAAATTTGAGGCAATGTTGGATTTCTTTGTTGACATCAGCCTTCTGCAAAAGAAGTCTTCTGAGGTAAAGGAAATATTCAACATTGTTGAATCTCACCATGGATCTGTATTCCCAGAGCTGGGGATTGTTCATTAGGAGCTTGTTGGTGGAAGTCTTCTGAATGTTAAGCATCAGGCCAATTTTCTTGTATACTTTGGTAAAGACATTGACAATTATCTGAAGGTTTGCTTCTGAGTGAGCACACACTACAGCATCATCAGCGTTCTGGAGCTCAACGCTTGAAGTCAGGATAGTCTTTTTTTTGGCTTAAAGTCAGCTGAGGTTAAACAGCTTACCATCCATTTGGTAGTTTGGCTCCACTCCGGCTGGAAGCTTGTTGGTGGTCAGATGTAGCATTGCAGTAAGGAATATTGAGAACAGTATTTGAGCAATGATACAGCCTTGCTTAACTCCCGTTTTAACCTCAAAGGGATAGATTCATTACTGAGAACCACTGCTCGCATACTGTCATGGAGTAGGCAGGGAATGATAAAAGGTTTCAGTGGGCTTCAAAAGGATCTTCACAACACTTCCTCAGCTGATGGCGTTGAAAGTTTTTTTTGAGGTCAAAGAAGGCCACAGAGAGACTTATGTTGTTCCTGACACTTCTCTTGCAGCTGGTAGGCTGTGAAGGTCATGTCAGTTGTGCCTCTTAATGCTTTAAACCAGGGGGGCTGGGAAATGGCAGATCCAGCCAGCAGACAGACTCCATTTCCCAGCAGCCCCTGCCTGCATCTCTGGCCAGTTTTCATGAAGACCCCAGGAGTGGTGCTGAGAGGGGAGCTGCTCTGGGGCCAGGGCTGGGGTCTTGCAGTGGTGACAGTATGGTCTGGAGCCAGGGCAGAGCTGTAATCTGCTGCCTGCACACCCTGCCTGAGGTGTGTGGGCAGTGGATCGTAGCTCTGCCCTGGTTCTGGACCATGCTGTCACCACCACAAGATCCCGGCCCTGAAGCAGCTCCCCACCAGCTGTGCACTTTGCCAGCTGCCACTTTTGGAGTCTTTATGGAAACTGGCAGCAGTGACGTGGGCAGGGGTTGCTGGGAAATCTTCTACCACAGGCCCAATCTGACCCACAGGCTGGACTTCGCCTGCCGCTGCCCTAAACCCACACTGAGATTCTGGGAGGAGCTCTTCAATGGGGAGGAGTTGGTTCAGGAGGGTTCTCGTGATGATCTTCCCTGTGGTGGACAGCAAGGCAATCCCTCTGTAGTTTTCCACAATCAGACTTGTCTCCTTTCTTGAAGATTGTTACAATCATGGCATCCCTGAGGTCATCTGGGATTTTCTCATCATTCCAGTTCCTTAAGATGAGGGCATAAAGTTGTGATGTGAGCTCCTCTTCCCCTCCTTGAAGATTTTTCATGGGGATTCCATCCACTCCACATGCCTTTTCATTCTTCATCTGCTTGATGACTTTCCTCTAAGGGATTCCAAGATCACCCCTGGGTGTTAACAGATGGAGTTGAGAACACCTTTGCCAACAACAGTCTCTATTGAGAAGGTCTTCAGAATACTCCTTTCAACAGGCATTGATGACTCCCTTTTTTCCTTGATCAGGTCTCCTCCATCCTTAGGTTTCAAGGGGGTTGGTCCCTGAGTGCTTGGACCATAGATGGCTTTGGTGGCACTGAAGAAACCATGCATCTTGTAGATATCAGCAAGGTGTTCAATCTCCTTAGCTGTCTCTTCTTACCACTTGTTCTTCATATCATGTGCCCTCTGAACCTCTGCCTTGGCTTGTTGGAGATTCATTTTCATTTTCTTGGAGTTGGTGTCATTTTGCCAAGCACAAAAAGCCTTGTGCTTGTGATCAATCAACTCTTGGATCTCCCAGTCATTCTCATCAAATCAGTCTTGATTTTTTTTTTTGGTAAAGAATCCAAGTGCCCTTTCAGAGGTGCTGATGACAGTAGTTTTGAGGTCACCCCACAGACCGATGACCTTCTCCCATTATTGTTGATTGGAATTCACCAATTTTTCATTAAGGCACTGGTGAAAAGATGTCTTGCTTGCTTGGGTTCTTGATTTCTCCAACGTTGATCTTCTGTTGGCATTGCTGCTGCTACAGCCATCTCTTGGGAGCCAGTTTTGAGTGACATAATCGAGCAGATGAGTTGGCGATCAGTCCAGCAATCATCAGTTCCTAGAATAACTCAGGTGATGTGGACATCTTTGATCCTGGGCATGAACAATAACATAGTCAATGAGGTACTTATTTTTCTGGCAGAACAGGGTGTTGGTGATGGTGAGTCCATATTCCTCACCTTTGGTCAAGAGGAGGATGCCATTGGAGTTGACCTTTCCTACTTCTTCCTTGCCAGTGGTTCCGTTCCAGATGTTAGAGTCCCTTCTGACTTTGGCATTGAAATCACCAAGAATAAGTCTGTATCCCTCCCAGGATGTCAGAAAGGACTTTGGTCAAGGTTGGTGTAAAATTTCTCCTTGGTTTCATTGGCAGCATCAAAGCCCCAGAGTTGGGGTGTATGTGCTGATGACAGTGGCAAACTAGCAGGGAGCCAATATAAGACGGAGAGTCATGAGGCGCTCATTTAATTCTAGTAGGGAACTCATTGTGGTTTATAAGTTCATTCTAAATGGCAAGACCAACTCTGTGAAGTCAGCGTTCTCCTTCTTGTTTTCCCTTCCAGAAGAAGGTATAGCCACCTCCATGTTCTTTGAGCTTCTCATCTCCCACTTGCTGGGTCTCACTCAGTGCAGCTACACTGATGTTGTCTTGCCTGAGTTCTCAGGCCATGATTGCATTGCAGCACTCTGGGTGTTCACTATTAGGGTTGTCCATGAAGGTCCTGATGTTCCAGGTCCCAAAAATGATGCTGCATCTTCGCTGGTAGTTTTGACCGCAGTAAAGGTGATCCCATTGGACATGGTTATCCAGTAGGGCTGTGCGAAGCCTTGGGTAGTGATTTGATTTGGAGGAGATTCGGCCTGATTCAGTGGCCAAATCTCCAAATCCGAATCAATTCAGTGGACCAATAAAAAGGTCTGAATCAATTCGAAGCTCTCTGAATCTTCAGAAAAGATTCAGAGAGCTTCAATGATTCAGACAGTTCCCAGTGGCTGCAGCAGGGAGCTGCAGCCAGACTTGGAGCTGGTAACTAGGGGCAGAGGAGAGGGGTCTGGAGGAGGGGAGAGGGGACCATGGGGGGCCCCCGCCCACCCCAGCTCCTGACGCTTTAAAAAAAAAAAAAAAAAAAGCCCTGACCTGCCAAATTAGCCAAATCTCTGAATCACACAGGCCCATCCCCTGCCCGCTCTCCCGGTCCTGCCCGCCCCAGCTTCCGTCTCTTTGGAAAAAAAAAAGCCCCTACTCACCAGCTGATGCCAGGTAGGTGGGGGGAGTGATCCCCGCTGCCCCACATTGCCCCACACTATGTGAGGGGTCCTCAACATCCCTCCTCAGCTCCCCATGGCTGCCCTGCCCACCCCAGCTCCGGCCCTTTAAGAAAAAAAACCCCAAAGAAAAACCCCGGGACTCACCACTCCTGCAGCAGCCTCCAGGGGGGGGAGGGGTCAGGGGGCTTGTGGGGCAGTGGAGATCGCCCCCCTGCTCAGCAGCAGCTGGTAAGTCAGGGCTTTTTTATTTCTTTTTCCCAAAGTGCCAGGAGCTGGGGCAGGTGGGACAGCCATTGCCAGGGCTGGGAGAGTGGGCAGGGGATGGGCCTGCTGATTCAGAGAT
Organism: Alligator sinensis; assembly: GCF_000455745.1. Taxonomy (NCBI): domain Eukaryota; kingdom Metazoa; phylum Chordata; order Crocodylia; family Alligatoridae; genus Alligator; species Alligator sinensis. The sequence goes on from NW_005842355.1 coordinate 1,039,954, forward strand.
TCGGCCGAATTGATTCAGGACAGAGACTTGAATCACCAAATCGAATCACTGTCCCCCGAATTGGCCGAATCCGAAGCGAACACTAGCCGCTTTGCACAGGCCTATTACCCAGTCAGGAAGGAAGTACACAAGCTATGTTTAGGGCACCTTTACTAGCCCCCTCCACATGTGGGGTGAGCAGAGCAGATCCTGAAGAGGGCTCCTCAGTTACCTGCAGTTTCTAAATTGCACTCCTGTCTTGTCCAAGTGCTAGATGATCTTCTTGTAACTGCTGCCTTCATGCCAGTTCATGACAAGGAGCTTCCAGAACTCACAATCTTACTCCCATCACTGTTAGCTGGTTGCCAAAGGGCTTGAGGAATATGCTGGAAAAAACTGTTTTCATGGAAGATGCCTGTGCGCGACTTGTTTTATCGTGGAGAAGCTGCTGCAAATCGGCTTCCACACGGCTCTTGACAGAACAAGTCCTTGATCCAATGATGAGGAGACCAAGACAACTGGGGATCTCATTCCACTGCAGCCTTCAATCCACTTTAGGAGCCATTGCAATTCTAACATCTTTTTCCGTCTGCTCCATCGTTGAGGACTTGTAGACCCATGGCTGTGGGCTGGGCAGGCTTCGTATAGTGGCAGCTTGTACTCACCATGTCACAGCACCATCAAAAGATATTTATGTGGCTTTTCAGAGGGAAAGCACTGCCATCTGCTGTCCTTGCCACATCCTGGTGGTGCTGCCACTGCTTGGTCCATGACTGCTTCTTTGTCAGAGTTACCCCTCCTTATTTCACAGCTAATCTTCTCTGAAGGTCATCCCACTATCCATCACTTCTGGATGTGCTAAGTAGCAATACAGCTCAGTCCCACGTACCCACATGCTGCACCTTTACTATATTCAAGATTAGCATCAGATAAAACAGCCATTGGAATGAGCAATTTTTATTCCAAACCTCTGTGGCTATGTTGGTGTATTAGCTCATTTCTGCTATGTGAACTGTTTCTTCTATCAAATTCTGAGTTTTGTTCCAAACCTTAGTATTCAAGTATTGTCTTCCAGGACAGATACAGGATGGGAGGGATGCAGTGGCACAGACACCTCCTCTCCCCCCTGTCCTGGTCCTTTCAACCAACAATGCCATGGAATAAGTGGCCAGGGACTTTCGTTTAAGCCCCAAAGTTTTTTACAGAATTTTTTCGTGTTCCAAGCCAAATCAAATCCAAATCCATGAGTCAGTCCAGAACCATAAGTGGCCCTACAACTGGCAAACATCCTCCATTCCCACCAGGGGCTTCAGATATTTCCAATGTCTTGGTGGGCATCCTATGTGCAGGCCCAAGCCCAGAGGCTGGGGGTTCAGATGCCCCCCAAGTTTCTCTTGCCCTCAGCAATATGGCCACAGGAGTGAGCTAGGCAGGAACCTCCCATTTCCATAAAGGGGGCTTTAAGCCCCAACACCTCAAAGTAAGTAAGAATCCTCCCTTTCTTCCCCTCTGTGCTCAGTGGCACATCCCCTTGCCTGCTGCTGCTATCTCCAGTTGCCCTGAGGCTGGGAGAGGGTTCCAGAGGTGCTTCTATGTGCTTCAGCCATGGACAGCAGCAGCAGTGGGCAGGTTTTTCCTTCCCCCTCCCCCGCCCAAACCCCTTCCTTCCCCTGAGTCTTCCCTACCAGCCTACGTACAGGCCCAAGGGAAGGGAGCCCACCCACAGCTCCTGTCATCTCTAAGCAAGTCTGACTCGGTGTGCAGCCCAATTGCAGTGGCACAGGACAGCTCTGGAGCTTAATGAGAAAAGGCTCCGTACCAAAAGGCATGACATCTGAAGATGCTGAAAGTGTGGTTTACATTAATTTATTTCAATATTTATTCCTATAGCACACATACCTTGGCCCCAGTTTTCCCCTGAGAATTTTTGGGAACATGCATTTTAAACAAGGAAATTGATTTCTGTAGTGGGTAGGGACTCCAGCTACAAGGAGCTGGACATGATTCCCCTCTTCAGCTTCCTTCCCCCTGCTGCACAGCCAACAGCTACTAGTTTAACCCTCACAGCTGCTGCTGAATTAAGGTATTTTATAGTGCTGGTCCATTTACAATTCAGCTGTGGCTGTGAGGGTTAACCCTGTAGTGCTTGAGTGCAGCTGATGAGTAATTGGACCTCATTCAGCCTGGCTGAAGCCTGCAGCCCTGACAGTGGCAAGTGAGACTTTGCCCATGCCCTCACCCTTCCCCAGTCCTCCCATCAACCCCCCCCCCCTTTTAAAAGGGAAATTCTTCTTTCTTGCTTCCTTCTGCCTCCCCAAGAATTTTATTCAAGAATGCACAGTATGCCAAGAAAGGCAGTATTTCCCAGTACTGATGCACCATCATTTATTAGAAGTTGATCCTTTTTCATCTTTTATATCCCTTTGCTTTGACCAGTAGGGGGCCTAGATTGATGCTTAGCATGTCCTGGAGGCTGGAAAAGGTTTTTTAATGACATCTAATACTAGACTTTAATGACTCAAGTATGTACAAGAATAACCCTGAGACTTGGTGTTGCTTTACATACCCAGCTATTTATTTCAATGTTCCATAGTACAGCGCATGCGATCTTCTTAGGATGGCCAAACACATTACATCTGCTTTTTTTTTTGGCTGACCTTCAGGTTTGTTTTGTTAACATTTGTGGATTATCTGTCTAGCATCATTCCTTTATTGCCTCAGTAAGAGTTGAGGGAGAATATTGAAATATAAGCTGCTTGCATGCTTCCTAATTCTTGCTGACATCTTTCCTAAAATACAAAATGTTTGGATAACTTTGGTGTCTTCTTATGCTTACTGCATTTTCTTTTACCTCTAATGAGTTTTAGATGCGATTCCAAGCTACAACCTTCCCTCCAAAAAAAAAAAAGAAAAAAAAAAAAGAGGAAACTAGTCAGGTGTTTTCATTCCTTTTTTTCATTTATCTGATTGTACGTACCACTTCATATCTTCAGTGGATCTAGTTTCTGATCCTTGTCTGTCTAAGCAGGTTCCTGCTCTGTGCCTATGTAGGTAATCTCAGAGACGTTTCCAGAGCACTTCCATTCACGATATTTTTATCCTGGGGACCAAAGCGGTTTTGGCATGCCACGCCAAGCCCTAAGAGTTTCCTCCCTGGAGCCCTAGCACTGCACTTACTGAAGGAAGAAGTGGGAAGGGGCCAAATACTTTCCGCGTTCCCCCCTCCAACGGAGCCTACCTGCCTGCCTCTCCCATGGTGGAGGGTGAGCTGCGCGGGGGCCCTGATCCTTCCCTCTGCAATGGCTTCCCTGAGCCAGCCCAGGCTTTCAGTGCCCTGCGCAACATTCCCACCACCTTCTCTGGCCTCCGGCTCACCCAGCCGCACTCCTTCCTCTTCCCTGTGCTTCCTGAGGGGCAAGCCAGCCCATTCCTGGGGGGGCACCACTACTGCAGAGGAAAGAATCGGGGCTCCCCACATCTCAGGGGCTGCTCTGCCCACTGGCAGCTTGCTTCTCGATGCAGGAGAGGTGGACAGGCTCTGCTGGGGGGGGGATCAGGCCGTTCACCACTTCTGCCTTCAGCAGGTGTCAAATATATTTACCACTGACTAGCATTTTGCTTTTATGCTATTGTGCTTCATCCAGAGTGCAAATGGTTGAGGAAAATATGATTACATTAGCAAAATAGAGGTTTAGGAAACAGTATTCTGTCTCTAGGAATAGGAGCTAACCTATTTGTACTATTTAGTAAACCTTTTCTTTTTCCCCGGATGTATCTGTTTTTATCTGATTTATGGCCAATTCTTCTTACTACTCAAGTTAAATCCTGCTTTGCTGTAGTATATAGTGATAATGTATTTGAAGCATTGCACTAAAGACAGGAATAGATTTTATGTTACTTTTCAGTACTAGAGTGACAAGCCAATATGGTTGGGGGGAGGGGTGCAGGAAAACCTGGTCTGATTCTCATCCAACATTACATCTGGATAAATCCAGAGTACATGGCTAAGACAAAGCCCAATATAACAGAAGCCAGGATTTTTCTCTGTATATGTACCTAAATAACACATGTTATGACAATCCAAACTTTCAGAGTAGAATTTGTAATAGATGTTTAGTGTAATGGAAAGCTGTTACCCAACAATGTTCCAGATGACAATCATTCATCATTGTTAACAGAGACTTAGTGTTGAAAGCTTTTAAGTCTCCAAATTTAGCTCCTTGTTTTCATCATGTACATATTGCATTTCTGCTCTGGATGTAATTTAAGGGCAGTATAATAAATCTGAAAGGCAGCTCTAATTTCTTTAAAGCACGTGAAAGATTATTCAGCTGTGGCTTCCTGCTTACATAATGTGCCATTAACCTTTACAGAACCAGCTTTTTTATCATATACAGCAGACTACCAACCAATTCAATGTCTTAGTCAGCTCTGAGAAAAATTGACTTGGAACTTGCATGACAGATAAACATTAATTGAATGGATCAACCTTCAAGCCAAAATGCTGCCTGCTTCCCAAACTCATTTATGTATATTTTCCATCTGACTGAGGGTGCGTCTACACGTGCACTTAAATGCAAAGTAGACTATTTTACTGTGTATTGAAACATCATGTAAAAAAAGTGACATAATGCTAATGCATAGTAAAATAGGCTATTGCGCATTAAGCATCACTAAAAAAAAATAATAATAATGTAAATATGCTACTGTACATTAGTGCAGCCTAATGTGCATTAATTTAGTACCTCCCACCAGGTGCAGTCTTGATGCGCACAGGGCTGGGAGACCTGTGCCAGCTACAGAGACAGCTGGCTCCCAGCCCCATGCACATGGGACCCATTCCAATATGCAAAGGGCTGGGAGAGCTGTGGGACTGCAGAGGCAGCTGTCTCCCAGTCCTGAGCACATGGTGACAGTTGCAGGTGCCCCCCACAAGGGGACTTAGCCAGGCAGCAGTACTATGTGCAGTACTGTGCAGTAGCCACTGAATGGTTAATCTATAAGTAGTAACCAACAGTCCATGTATGTGTAGATGGTGATGTTTTACTGCTCAGTAGATTAGTCTACTGCTCAGTAAAATGTGTTATGTATACTGGGCATGTCAACACGAGACTCATTACTACACCATTGCCTAATTTACTGCACAGTAAGTATGCACATCTACACATGCATGCACTTACTGCACAGTAAATTCCCTTAATCGCGCTTAAATTTGCTAGCTGCAAATGCAGGTTGTAAATTTAAACATGATTGGTAACTGCATAGTAATGCATGGGTAGACGTGACCTAGCACTAAGTTTGTTGCTGCATCTGCCCAGCCACTAAGGAGCCAGCCTGAGGTCAGCCCCAGGGCTAGTGGCGAGGAGCTTCTCCTACAATAGCCCCTGCCTGCAGGCTATAAAAGCCAGCAGCCATTTTATGCCTGAGGGCACTGCAGGCCCTGTGTGGCCCCCTGGGAAGTCCACAGCCCTGCTGTGCCTGCCTCCTACCACCCCAGTGATGCTGCTGATCTTCTGGCTACAGACTGTGGATGCTGGTTGCGGGGCTTTTGGCTGAGCCTGTGACTGCTGGCTGCAGCTTGCTGCAGTGTCTGGGCAGGCCTGCCAGCCCCCAGCGCCACCTGCAGCCAACTCAGTGCAGTAGGGCCAGCACCACCTCCCTGCTGCACACCCCCAGCAGCCTGACCTGCACCTGTAGGTGCTCCAGAGCATAGCCTCAGCTGCATGGCTCCCAGTCCCGTGCCATGCCCCTGTACTGGGGCACAGTGTCAACTGTGAGGGCAATAAAGTATAGCTCGGGTACACCTGGGGGTGTGTGCCCTGTCCTCTGATGACAGTGGTGGTGGTCACACAGGGTGTTCAGGAAGGGGTCAGCTACTAAAGCAGTTCCTCCCTTTTATAGAGCTAGGCTGAAACCAAGTACTTAACTATGTACAATTTATTACAAGAATAAATACAGACACTTAATATGAAACATAAATTATTTACAAGGCTTAACATATAATACTATATATAATATTTCACAATTCGCATATAATACCAAATAAGAACCAAGTAACATACAACCTATACAACACAATTAACACATAGGAATAGTAACCTATATAACCCAAGTAAATTAACAATAATATTTATTTAAACCTTCAGAAATAACCATACCAATACACATATTGAGGCATTAAAACACACAAACCATATAAACCCCCTTAAAGAATACCCCTAGCTATATAGTTCTTAACACAATGACAACCTCAAAATAGGGAGTGCGCTCAGCACCTCCCCGAGGGGTTTCCCTGCAGCCCCTCCCCTTTAGGGTCCTGGGATGTGGACACACCCCTCCCACGGGAGGTTGGAGGTGGCAGCCCCGCCTCCCCTGTGTCAGCCTCCCCTGTGGGGCCCGCTTCCCCAGTAACTCGCACTTCCTCTCTGGAGAAGTCAAGGCTCGTCCCCTGGTGGCTGATCCCACAAGAGCCTCTCCCCAGCAGCGCCTTCGGCTCTTCTCGTCGGCCTGGCACCCTGCCCTGGGCACCCAGGGCTTGCTCTCTCTTGTGGGAGCCAAGCCCTTGCAGGCTCCGACTCTCCAGTCTCGCAGTGGGGGTTCTTCCCTTTCCTGGGCCCTGCTTTGGGCATCAGGGCTCTTTTAGGTAAAGGTGGAGCTGCACTGCGAGGCTCCAGTCACTCGGCCTAGGGCCGGGGCTAACTTGAGCAGCTGCGAGCTGTTTCCAAGGCGGTTCTCCATGCGCCGACCCGGGTGAGGTCCAAGCAGCCATGACCTGCTCCCAGGGCCACCTCTCCTTGTGTCAGTTCGCACGCTGCTGAAGCTCAAACAGGGTCCTGAGGACATCTGTCTCTGAAGCTCCTCTATCCTCGCTGACCCTCGTTGTCTCTCCCAGTGTACCGAGCACACTCCCATTTTATACTCTTCAGAGGCTCCACCCCCCAAGTTCTCTGGACCTGGATGGTGCAGTTCCAATTCAGATCCAGCTGCTCTTTGCCCCCTCCCTTTGGAAAAGGGCAGGGCATTGCTTCCCTTGTGCTGCCTCTGGATTGGTGAGCAGGCTCCACCAATCAAACAGCAAACCCTTGAGCCTGGGGCTCAACCCCAGCCCCGAAAGGGTAATCCTGCTACAAAAGATACCTTGTTTGGACATGGCATGAGTGTGGTAATGGGGGTAGTGGGTCTGTGGGTGGCGGGGCAAGCTGGCTAGAATGGGGGAGTGCTCCATGAGGTGGTCCACCAGAGCCTCACCCCTGGTGTCCTGGCCCCTGCTGGCAGTTGCATGGCTCGCCTGGGTCCTTGCTGCCACAGCTCGTGTTTCCACTGCCACACTGCCTCTGTCCACCACACCTTCTCTGCCCAGGCCTTGCAGAACAACTCTCCCTGGGCCTTGTATTTATCACGCAGCACACAGGCTGCACAAATTACCGGTGGGGGGAGATTGTTCTTGGCCACTCTGAAAGGGCAGTGAGGGACTGCCAGTGGCCCTTGAGGTGGCTGAAGGTGCACTCAGCAAAGGCATGTGTTCATCCCAGGTACTGATTAAAGTGGGCCTGGCAGGGGGTCTAGGTGGCCAGTGTAGGGCCTTATCAGCCAGGGCAGGAGCAGGTACCCAGGGTTCCCAATGAGCAGGGGTGGGATGACAATGGTGCCCAGCTGCAGATCCTCCACTTCCAGTGCAATGTACCTGCTCTCCACCAGCGCAGTGAGTCTGGAGTTTCTGAGCACGTGGGTATTGTGCATGCTGCCCATCCAGCTGGCACTTGCATTTATGAAGGTCTCCCAGTGGTCTAAAAGTGCCTGCAGGACCAGGGAGTGGAACCCCCTGCAACTATAGTAGGGTCAGTCTCCGTGGGGTGGGCAGGTCACCAAGATGTGGGTGCTGTCCAGGGCTCCGATACACTGGGGGAACCCCAGTGTATGGAACTCTGCCACCACTGCTTGGAGGTCGTGGACACAGAGGACAGTGTCCACCAGCATGTCCTGGAAGGCACTACTCGCCTCCAGGATGGCATCCTCTGCAGTGGCCTTGTCCACGCCGAACAAGTGCCCCATATAGTGCAGGCTGGCAGGTGTGGCTACCTTGAGCAGTGCCAGGGCCAGGTGGGTGTTGATGGGGAGGGCTGGGTTCCTGGCATTCCAGGTGGGGCCAGAACTGGTGGATCAGGTCCACGAAGGTGGCCCAGGTCATCTGAAAGGATGCACGAAAAGGTGTCCACCAGCTTTTTATCCTGCTTCTGCTGCACCAGGTGGTGCCACCACTGTTGGCTGGAGCAGTGAGCCCAGAGGTGGTGGGGCTGGAGGCCCAGGAGGGCGATGGCAGTTTTGGCAGTGGCCTCCTGGAGACCCTCACTGGCATTGCTGGTGACAGAAGCTGCATGGTGGCAGGAGCCCTGGGAGGGTGCATGGCAGGTAGGCAGGTGGTTGCTGCATGTGAGGGAGCCAGGCGGGATGAGACGGCTGTGGGTCAGGCAACCATGAGAGCAGCTGGCCAGCAAGGTGACCAAGGAGGCAAGCAGGATTGGGGAGCCCTGTTCCTCACTGCCAGGGCCAGGGGCTGGGGCAACCATATCACAGAGTCACAGTGGGCACAAACACAGCTGCTGTGTGTTGCCTCTGTGCATGCCACACTGCTCCTCTCAGCACAGGAACTGGATGCCCATAGAGCAAAGAGTGGGGCTAGGTTTTAAAGATGGCTGCCAAGTGCTAGTGGCTGGGGCTGGCTTCAAACATGGCTGCCAAGTGCTGGCAGCTGGGGTCAGGGGCTGGAGCTCTCTCTGGTGGCCACAGGGGAACATGGCAGTCACAGAACATAATCCACTTGCCTGTGCACAGATGTCCCTGACCCAGCAGTGACCATTATTTATGTTCCAGTTCTCCTGTGCTCTTAGCCCTGTTTCTGACCCAAGTAATCTGTCATGAGGACTGTGGTCTGGGAAGAGAGCGTGTAGTTACTGTGCTCTTGCAGCCCCCAGCTATAGAAACATTATCTACACATGCATTAATGTGCTTTTACTAATGCACATTAAATTTAGTATCTTCAATATGAGGTACTAAATAAATGCACATTAAGCACAAGCACGTGCTTTTTCATTGACAACGCACATTCTAATGCCTATTCTACCAAGCATTACTGTATTATCACAGTTTTTTACGTGCCACTGTAATGCACAGTAGACTAGGCTACTGTGCGTTAAAGTACACCTGTAGATGCATCCTGTAGGTCATAAGTAGCACAGTATTTCTCAGTGGGTGTATCTCATTTACTGCATAATAAGCATTTCCTGAGAGCGCATCTACACGTGCTCCTGTCGGGAGTAAATTTACTCCCAATGGGAACAGTTCAGAGCAGAGAGATTCCTGCCGTGTTCTGCTACCATGTGGCAGCCAATAGGAGCTCTAGGCTCCCCTGGGTGCTAGCCCCAGGCTGGCAGCAGTTACTGGGGTCAGGCCTGGAGTTGGGGGAGCTGTCCTGCCTCTGGGGCAGCTCCCTCCCACTCTGCACCCCTGCCCCCATCAGCTGCCTGCTCTCCAACCCCAGCTCTGATCTTGGAGTAGGAGCTAGGACAATTTCCCTGCCCCTACAGCAGTTAGCTGTTGGCCCTGGCTCTGATCTCTGAGCCGGGGCCCAGGAGCTACCTGCTGCAGGGGCAGGGGACTTGTCAGGTAGTAGAAAACTGTGCATTAGCCTACTTTAATATGCAGTAGATGCAGCACATGGTTATATGGTGACACTTTACTGGGTATGTCTACATGTTCATTAATGCACCATAGTTACTACGCATTAAGTTTAGTATTTGGATAACCAAGTACTAAATCAATGTGCAGTAACGCATGCTATTGAACAGTAGTACCAGTGCATGGTTTGTTTGTTTTTTTTCAGATGTTAACTACACAGTAGCTTAATACTACTGTGCAGTAGCATATTAGCATGGTTTTTACCTGGCATACTATTGCACAGTGTTGTTAGGCTACTGCGCAGCTAGCATCTCTTGTAGACGCACCCAGTCTTAAATGCTAGAGTGCAGGATTTTTATATAAATAAAAACAGGGATTAGAACACATGTTTTGGAGTTGGATTTTAATGCACGTGTAGGCTAATCCAAATGTGCAGATAAAACTGCACTTTCAAAATGGTTTCATTTACTGCACAGTAAATTAGGCTACTGCACAGTTAGCTAGTACCTGTAAGGTACTAAATGAACTGCACAGGGTCCATCTCTATATGTGACACTGACTGTGCAGTCATTTAATACTTGCATACACAAGTGCTAAATGAGTGCACAGTAACCTGAGTTACTGCACAGTAGCACCAACAGCTTTTAGGTGACACTGACAGTGCATTAGCTTGTTATTACCATGCAGTAGCCATACCTCATGCTTTATGCTAGGTGATGCTGTTGTGCAGTAGTAACAAGCTCCTATATAGTAACACTTCCATAGGCACTGATCAGAAGCAAATTTGTTCCTGCTCAGCCTAGGCAGTAGGGGGCGACAGGGAACAGGGAGCTCTCTGCCCCCTGTCCTGCCTCCCAGCTCCCTGCATGGAGCTGGCAGCTCCAGAAGGTGAGAGGGGCCTGGGAACCAGCCCTCACCCACCCCCTGGAGCAGCTTCTGCGCAGTATTTTACTGTGCAGTAAGTCTACTGCAAATTAATAGCATGTATAGACACATTCAATAGGAATTAATTAGTCCAAAACTGCTAGCAGACTGGGCTTTAAATTAGTAGTGTTTAAATTGGCTCTCAGCCATTATGTCACTTGTTCACAAATAAACTGAAAATCAAATAATATTCTCAAAATGATTTTTCTCCAGGGTCTAATTTTAGACCCAAATTAGAACATTTGAGTCTGCTTTATGTCAATTCATTTACTGGAAAATCTCACAAAATGGAAAAGCTTTCCTTTGTTCCAGACTCTATTATAGTAATTCAGTAAAAATGTGCCCACTGACTATCAATTGGCATTAGATCATTTCATAATTTATATAAATTAAAAACATGCTTTGTTTTGCACAAGCAGAACTGGATGTCAGTCGAGGCTTGAGCAGAGAGAGACTTCGCTTGTTCCATTATATTAGTTCTGGTGCCATTGTTAAGATAGCTGAGTTTCCACCCCTAGCAGGAGGTGAGTCTCTTATTGTTATGCATGAAGGGTGCATCAGATCCTTCCCAAAACTCCTAGCACTTCCTCTCTGGATGACATCCTGGCACTTTGAAGTCAAAGGGAACTTTTGACACGCATCTAGTTAATTTACAGTTAGAATTTACAAATACGTTACATAATTAATTGGAGTGAATAGGTCCTTAGGAAATACAAGCTTGCCAACAACCAGATGAGAGTAATTTTTAGACAGGTTTCCATGCTGTATGTTTCTACTGGTGAACTTTTACAATGCTAACTTTAAACAGAGGGAAGGAATTTCCATAAAGACACAGTGCTTAGGACAAGCCTAAATAGGCAATGCACTTTGGCCTATGAGCTGACCTGTAGTAAGTCCGGAGGCTATGTGCAAAATTCAGCAGAGGAACTTTGTATGCTACAGCCAATGATGCAGAGACACAGGTGTGGAGTAGTTGTCCATACGCTGTGTGAGCTGTGCCAGTTGCACATCATTGACCCCTGCATTCTGCTTATCCAGTCTGTTTTCTCTTAAAAGCTATGGAATAACAAAATATGATGTGGGAAGCATGATATCACCTGTAGCCTTCTCATGCAAACTCCAGGCACAGCAAACTTGGCTGCAGCATCCACTTAAAGTAATGCCTATTACTCCAGTGCACTGATGTGTGTGTGTGTGTGTGTGTGTGTGTGTGTGTGTGTGTAGTTTCGCTTCCTTCTTGAAAGGCATTGATTTCAGTGGAAGTTAAGGACACCCAACAGTAGGATCAGGCCCTATGCCAAGTTGGACAAGCTATTTAATCATGTGGTGCCTTACTTTACCTGCGTGAGTAGCGGTGGGTCCAGCAGTTCAGTAAATATGTGCTTGTAAAGTACTTTCAGGTGCTCACATGAAGGCTGCCACTGATTGGCTGTAAGTACAAGTTGTTATTGTTGTTAGAACTTTATAAACACATTTGATGAAAGCCCTATCTTTTGCATGGTGATTAGGCCTGTGCGAAGCGGCTAGTATTTGCTTCAGATTCGGGTTCAGCCAGGCCAGGCCCATCCCCCGCCCCTCTCCCAGCCCAGCAATGGCTGCCCCTCCTGCCTGCCCCAGCTCCCGAGCTTGGGGGAATCCCCGCTTTAAGAACCCCCCCCCCCCCCAAAAACGCCCAAACTCACCGCTCCTGCCAGCGGGGGGGTGATCCCCTCTGCCCCCCATTGCCCCGTGCCACGTGTGGAGCTCTGTTCGAGCCCCCCAAGCCACTGAAGGAGTGATGAGTCCTGGGGCTTTTCTTCGTTTGTTTTTTTTTCTTAAAGGGCCAGAGCTGACCCAGGCGGGGCACCCAAGGAGGGGCTGGGGGAGCAGGGGCAGGTTGGGGGGCTTGTGGAAGAGCCCCCCATGCAGTGTAGGGCAGTGGGGGGCAGCAGGGATTGTCCCCCTGCCCAGGAGCACCCGGTGAGCACTGTGGCTTTTCTTTAAAGTACCGAGCTGGGGCGG
>NW_005842355.1:1052542-1070301 GCF_000455745.1 Alligator sinensis
CCCCCCCATCCCTAGTACTTACTAGCTCAGAGTCAGCTGCAGCTCCCTGCTGCAGCCACTGGGGACTGCCCAAATCATCAAAGCTCTCTGAATCTTTTCTGAAGTTTCAGAGCTTTGAATCAATTTGGACCTTTGAATTGCTCCCCTGATTCGATTCGGAGATTCAGCCGCCAAATTGGGCTGAATCTCCTCCTCCAAATCAAATCACCACCCGAAGCTTCACACAGCCCTAGTGGTGATGTCTTCAGCTCTAACCGCAGAATATCTCAGTGCCCAGGGCAGGTATAGAAGCTGCATTGCTGTGCCACAAAGGTAAGGTCTGCATGGAAATCTTGTTAGTTGGGAAGAATTGGTACATCATACAGTTGTTTTTCCTGTGTTCTTTTCCTGTTCAAATGACTCATGGGCTGAATGTGTTAGGCCCTCACCTTTTTCTTAGGATGCCTGTCCATAAGAAACTGATTGGATGTGACCAGAAAGATATGTGTTTGAATGCAAGCATGCAAAGAAGAGAGATGGAGCCAGTATGAAAGTCAACATAAGTTTTCACTGTTATAGAGCTACTTGGCAATCTGAGTGTGTGTTAAGAAAACATACAGAACCATAAAGCATTCATTAAATATGAAGTTATGCACTCCCTCCATACTAAATGACTGCACAGTAACCTGAACTACTGCACAGTAGTGCCAACAAACAGCTTCTTTGTGATGCTACTGTGTACAAGTACAAGAGACGCAATGCTACTGCGCAGTAGTCTTGGGCTACTGCACAATCAGCTTTTTGTGTAGACGTGGCCAGTTTCTGCCAGCAGGTAGGGTCAAGGAGGTGAAGTGCCAGACCTGACCCCCATAAATGGAGAGGATAAAGCATCCAACTGCATATGAACGGCACATGCCTCTAGCTGCTGGGGGGGCACAGCTGCCTTGGCAGCAGCGGGAGCACAGCGGCGGTAAGCTGGGAGGTCCTGCAGATGCCACCACCACTGGCAGCGGGGGGTAGGGTGGGTGGTGAGCACTGACCAGTTGGCAGTGTCGGAAGTGGCCAGTGGCGATCGTGGAACACCTGCAGATGCTGCTGGCAGCAGGGCAGTGAGCAGCGCCTACCTGCAGGGGGTGCACCCGCCACGCTCAGGGGGTGCACATGCACCCCCTACGCTTTGTCCCTGCAACTGTATTCCCACCTCTGATCAAAAGAAAGCATTCTACCCCCCCAAGCAGAGAGTTTGGACAAAACACTGTAGGTTTCAAGGACAAAAACTAATGTTTAATAGTGTCACCATCCTAAAATGTGTGAATGGAGCTGATGACCAAGAGTTCCTGCCACAAAAACAGATTTAAAACATCACTGAATATGAAATCTCTTTATTTGTGGTCATCACCACCACCACCACCACCCAGATATAAATTAGAGAGAGCATTGGGTAAATTTCACATGTTCAACTTAGATTGATAAAACAGAAATCAACTAGACTTTTTCCAAAGGAACCACGTGATAACGATACCGACTAACATTACCTGAACACCGTGGGAGCAGAACATATGTAACCACCGGAATGCCCATACCTTAGAGTTCCTCTGTGAATCTGACTTTCTAAAGAGCTCCAGGAAGTTCAGGGCTGGGCCTTGGGCCTATCTCTGATTTGTTTTTGTTTTAGGATGGGTTAATGCCAAACTTAAAAATTGTTCTTCTACAAGAGGAAACTCACCTCTGCACAGAGAGCTAGCACACAACAGAAATTGTGCATAGGCCACCTTCTGTCCTCTTTATGGCACAAGCTTATGCTGTTGCCCCCTCTGCCCTGGGGTGGATTTTGCCCAGGAAGCACAGCAAGAGAAGTTTGGATCTTTCAGATTTCATTAAGCAATTAAAATGGTGGCTAGTTTAAAAATCATGTCTGAGCATTACTGCTATGAAGAAACTTTAGCAAAAATAATCTTAATATTTTCTTTTAATCCAAACTTTTCACCAGGGATATTTTTATCCATTTCTCAGCATTTTCTGCACAATCAAGCCTTGCCATGGACACCTTGTTTCAGAGCTGTCCAGTTAATGATTAGATATAAAATTAGATATAAACCACTTCAGTTAATTTATAGGCAATTCTGATCTTGTTTTTTCTTTCTTGCAAATAACATATTTTATAACAGCTTTATAATCATTGGAGCATTCTTTTTACATGGCAGTGCAGCACTTGGCCAATCAACTGACTAGGTATGCAGTTTTGTGACAGTGCCTCATTCATTGCTGGCTAATTAGGTAACATAATTTATCTTGTCTGGATGAAATTAGCAGGTCACGGTATTACCCCATTATAGTTTAATCTAAGAGAAAGCTTGCCCTGAAAACTACAGGAAAAAAAAGTGGCAATCTTTACCCTGAAACTAATAATTTAATTTCCAGGTTTTCAAGTAATAGGTCTGCTGTTTCATTGGAAGAAATCTTTTTTGGATTTGTTTTCTGTAGAGGTCACTTGTAGTTTATGAAACATGTACTTTAAGATTCATTCCCACAACTTTTTGCAGAATGATTAGAATAGTCATTCTGTTATTTAAAAAAAAATGCTGATTGTAATTACCCCACGTTGGTAAGTTCATATTTAGTATACATGTCAGTGTCTTGTTCTGGCTGAGTATCCAAATGGTGGATTTCAATAAAAAGAACATAAATAAGGGCTCCAATTACTCCTCCCATCATAGGTGCAACTATAGGAACCCACCACCAGTTATTTCCAGCCCTGTAAGAAAGAAACAAGAATTATTATTTTTTTGTATCCAATGCTGTCAACTTTTCAGTAGCTGAGTAACAAATACCATATGTTAATATTGACTCTGTTGTAGTATTCCTTTAGGTAGAATGCTTACCGCCATGGGGTATTTATACCATATCTCACCATGAGAAATGTTTACTAATGCCTAATGTTTTTTGGTCATGCTTCTTATAGTTCCTATCCAAACTATGTCCACCCAGGACAGTTTTCTTAGAAAAAGTCTCCCTAACTATATTCCTGTAGGAGATTAACAATACTCAGCTTTTCTAGAAGAGGAATCATTTTCTAATCTGTAGTGAAATTCAGCGTGACATGTATTGCATTGCAGCATAACATGATGTTGTCACCTGGCCATTTATGTATGTTCAGTTGTGATAAATGTAGAGTTATGTCCAAACAACTGGCCTACCCATGTCAATTAAAACTTTAATTAATTTTCCTTGAGTGTAATAAAATATGTTTGCCTAGAAACATACTTTTTTTTACTATAATGGTCAAGATTCAGTTTCATAAAATAATTTATTGTGTCATTTACTGTGGAGTTCTTTCATTAGTAGTTAAAAGACAACATAGTTTCATAAGCTAATGCTGGCTCTTTCCTAAAATTTAGTATCCTGTTAGCAAGCCTGGTAAGCCCAAGGGTGAAATATTGGCTCCAAGGAAGTCCAAGGACATTTCTGTAACTGGCACCAGGCCAGGAGTTCACCTGAAGTGTATAGATGTTTGTACTGGGGGGGGCTCTAAAGACACCACTGCATTGCCAAAAATGTAAAAAACAATCAACAGCAGTAATAATATGCATGGGCCAGAGATGCAAGCAAGTTGTGCTCCATGTCTGAGACTTCTACAATCATTGACAGCTACACTGTTGAGCACTAGTTTCAGAGTTTTGACAATATGTTCAAATATGCTAGCGCATAAAAGTGTTTTGACTCTAACATGATATATTAATTGAAGATGTGATTCTTGAGCAAAAACCAGTCACCCCAGTTTCACATATATTGGAGATGGAGAGAGAATGTAATTTTTTCCCAATTACAAAAGGACAAACTCATTTGAGAAGGAAACATCACAGAGAACAGCTAGGGGATTATTACAGAGCAATGACACTATATGAATAATCACTTAGTCCTCAGCCAAAAACATTTATGTGGAAGTTAATGTTTTGCCATGGCACAAATACAGCATATTGCAAGTTTGGCAATGCCTAATTTATGATATTATTATTAGGTTTTTTAAATTCAAAGATGCCTCAATCTTTATGCCGCAGTTTGGAGTTTTTCCTTTGGAGAGTTAAGTCCTTGACATTTTCCTCCTGAGTTTGCAGCACTGTTAATTGCTCAGCTCTGAGCATCTGGGACTTTAGTTTGCTGTGACAAGTTGTATGCTATTGCCAGCCTGTATTCTGTTGATCTGCACATGCAAGTGTGTGTGTGGGGGAGGGGAGGTGAAGGTGGATTTATTTATATCTGTGAAGATAGGGTCATTGTGAATCCTATATTTATCTTTTGTATACCACTGGCCCTCATTTCAGTAGTTATCTGGAAGCTTAGCATTCTCCCTCCTGCTAGGAGGGTTAGTGAAACACTTCCAGCAAGGCTGATACCAAAGCTAACCTGAGATCAAGACATTTCTGCAGAATAGCTTGCTGTGACCTTCTGAAATAGAGGCAAGTACTCTTTGGCTAAGTACAGACAGACAAAAAGCCCAAGGCTGAATTGATTCAGTCTCTGCAGGTTAGTCTATGCTGCAGAGATTGAACCAATAAGCAAATGAACAGACATTCACTTTTGATTGAGGAAATGCAGCCACATGCCTGCAGTGGCTGAAGCCAGAAGTTGGGGGCACTAGATCATGCCTGTCAGCCACTGCCAAAGGGAAGGAAAGAGAGAAGCCCTCCAAGGCTTTCCACTCTACTCCCTGCACAAACAGAAGCGGTTTGGCCAGGCACCAGCCCAGAGCTAGCTGGAGGGTCTGCCTGGGGGCAGGGAGGCACCTGCCAGGCTGAGGAGAGGGTTCGGGGGAGGAAAGGTAGTGGTGCTGAATTCATAAAAGCTTGAACAAAAATAGTTCTTTCTCTGAAGTGAGCATTAAACACAGCTCAGCTACGTGTTCATTTTCCCTTCATGCTGCCCCTGAAGTCACTGGGATTTGCAGTCCACAATCACAGCAGCAAGACTCTGTGATCAGGGTTACTCATCACTTCCTGCTTCCAGGTGCCTCTGGGATTTGTAGTTCATAGTCACAGCCAGCCATAAGCTTAGCAAGGCAGGGCAGCTCTGTACTCGGGGGAAGGGGAGTTTAACCCCCCTCCCTGGCCCCAGACCCCAGCTGGGGTTTGCCTGGGGGGGCAGTGAGTTGGCCAGTGAGCCAGCCCTTACTGCTCCAGCTAGGGAGCAGAGGGTCAGGGCCACTCCTGCTTTCAGGAGCAGATAGCACAGCCCAGCCCAGGGCTGCAAAGCATGCTGGGGGGTCTCTGATTTAATTTGAAGCAGGAAGGGGTCTGGGACAGAAGTTTTATAAGCTGGGTTGACCTAAATCAGTTAAGTCTGATACTACATTTAACTAGGCTTATCTTAAACCAGTTTCAGCCATTTTGAAACTGGTTTGTATACATTGAACTTCTGTTCTGTTATGGTTTAAACCAATTTCTGATCACTTAAACTGGTTTATGTGTAACTTCTGTTCCTAGCCTTTGCGACAGGCCTGAGCTGTACTGAGGCACACTCAATTCTCTTATTGCCCAACACTTAGCACTTCTGCCAAATCAGTAGGAAATCATCCAATGTTTTGGCATAATAAAGTGTTTTTTCTGCTATTATACTACTTACTAGCCACATCCTACTTGATTTATCCATATAACTCAAGTTTCCAGAGCAGAAGAATAAAAGCAGAGGAAACCACTTGTAGCCCCTTATCACAGATTCCCTCCATGCAAGGGAATGTACATTGGATACAGGACTGAGAAAAACAGTTTCTCATTTTTGTTTACTTTTGTCCCTGTTACAAGGAGGGTACACTATAGGTATTAGAGCCAATGTATTTAGTCTTTTGGGGAGTATGGTCAAATGGCACAAGATAGTAAAGTCCCCAGCTTCCTTTCTCCCTGAGAGCTTATGTAGGGTGCTATAATTAATTAAGCTATAATTGCTTAATTGCTGCATGTAAAAGATAATTTGACTCTAGACCAAATCCTAACTTGCTGTAAAATCACCTCTCTGCAATGGATGTACAAGGTAAGGTATGGGGGTGGTTAAGCAGAAAAACTGGAGTAGCATTAATTGGGATAAAAAATATTAAGCAAAATCCTGTGAAGGTGTTTAAAATGCCCATGGAGGTCCATATTTAAACACAGAGAATATTACACTTATTGGTGCCAGTTAGCTACTGTATGCTATACTCTACAGAGAGACTCTCAGTTTTGAGAACTAGTTCATTAAAAAAGGAGAGCAAAGTAGTTCTAGGTGCCACACCTTCCCCTCCATCCCCCTTTTAGGGTTTCTCATCAAATTTTACTCTTTGTAAATGCTTTTTCTCTTCCTGTTGCTATACTCAGCTTCCAGTTTCTTTCAGATATTATCACCTTATGTACTCTTTGAAACTATGATAGAACCATTTCAAACTGCAGTGTCTTGTATGTGTGTGCGCACTCACGTTGCAGGGTCGCTAGTGTTCCTTCCCACTCTGATTTACAGAAAGTATTAGACTTTGTTTTTTTTGTTGTTTTTGTTGTTTTGTTTTTTTTTTTTACTTTCTGAAAAGTAGTAGAATTGTACTTGAATGCATATCCAGATTATTCCAAGTCTGTGCTATCAAAGCTGCTACCAGGTGCAAGTTACCATGGAACCCCTCTCCCTGCTGATGCAGCCCAGTCTGGCTCCATAGAGCCCCTGCCAGCCTGGCCCTGTGCTCCTGCTGCCCCACACCACTGGCGTGGGCCCCACGTTCCTGCCCAGCTGTCACTGTGCTCCTGCATGCCCACTCACTTCTACTCACCCCCACCTGCTGCTGCTGCCACTCTCTGGCACCACATGACTTCTAGCTGCATGGCCAGACTGCAAGACGTAGCAGGAGCTGGCTCTGAAGATTGGGGTGATCATCTGTGGTCCTCCCCTTCCCCCCCACTTATCTGAGTTTCCCTCTCTGGCACAGGGAAGCAGGAATAGCCCCGTGGTTCCAGGCCAGAGGGCTCTGGCAGGCAGAGGTTTCCAAGTGGGGGTGGGGGGACTGGGGTGGGGCAGGGAAGGGCCAGGCAGGCCTTGCTGGTGGGCTGCTTAGTCCTGCTGCTGGCTTGCCCTGGGTCCTACTGCCCCTGGCTTCTGTCATCTTTGACAGGCAGCCAGAAGCAGATAAATATTCATTTTCTACATATTTTAGGCGCCCCATGGGCTAGATAGAATGGCTTGGCAGACCGAATCTGGCTTGTGGGCCATACTTGGCTGCCCCTGATGTGGAGTGAAGTTGGGCTGCTCCTAACAATATTTAGGTTTTAATGGTATAAGTGGCTAGTTTTAATGGTTTAAATTCAGAAGATGTTGCTTCACATTTTAAATATGAAATCAAAATATTTTAAGTGTTTTAAACTAGTAAAGCTGATACAAAGATTTCTTTGTGGACAAGATCTTATTTTAGTTTTTTGGCTTTCCCCAAAACAGAAGTTATCTTTAGTCAGAGCTGTTTGGGAAAAGCATCATCAAAAGTAGACATGTTAACAGCAGAGATGATAGATACTCAGCCAGTACCAACAGTCTACAAACAGGAGAAAATTAGAATGGATAAAGCTCCAGTGAGGATCTAGTATGGCTGGATCTGTTACAACTAACCACCAGATGTCACTCTGAGTACACATTATAGCTCTAATACCCCAATGTATATTAAATAAATTCAGAAGTAGTTTCATAGGAGATAAAGCTACAGATATAATCTATGAAGGAAGAGCACCAGTTCGTGCAGAACTTTCTGTTGACTTCTAAGTAAACACTAATGTCAGCTAAAAAACCCAACAAATACTGGTCTAGCTGGTCAGCATTTACTCATCATAAAAAAAATGCATTGTAAGCAGGGGTGAAAACACTTAATTGCTTCTATTTACTTTCAGATATTGGAATAAAATATTAATCTTTAGCACCATCCTGTACGGATGCCTTTTTATGTTTGCCTGCTTGCCAGCCTGTTAATCAGCTATAAAGTTTGCTGCTTGTATCTGAATCTCTGGCTGCATCCACATGAGACGCTGACTGCGCAGTTGTTACTGCACAGTCATTTAGTACTTGCATGCAAGTTATTGAGTTACTGTGTGGTGGCATCGCCAAATGGCTTTTAGGTGATGCTGACTACTCAGTAGCTCATTACTACTGTGCAGCAGTGTTGTGTCCTACTTTGTTGCACACAATGCTACTGCACATCAGTAAGGCACTACTGCACAGTCGGTGTCTCATGTAGACATGGCCTCTGGCTCTTTTTTCTCACTGTAACTAGAACTGTTACCAGAAACCCTGTTTCTACTTGTTTAACTTACTTGTTAGGAGCTCTGTTTCCTTTTGTTAGGAGACCAAACCCTGCAAATGTGTAATGACGACTGGGACAGTTTGACTTGGTGACACTCTGCACACTTATCGCATGAGTCAGCATGGACACTACATGCAACTCCTGGAACCATCCGTATCTAAAATGCATAGTGGAAACCCCCCACTCTCCTCTTATATGGCATTCTGGATGGTTTGAGCACACACTTCTAACAGGGGTCCTAGACACTAACAGACCAATCTAGTGGGGGCAAAAAAAAACGTGTTAGGATCTCTTTTTATTCACAAGAACTTTACTGCCACTAGGCCCTGACAGGTCCCTATAGGCAGCAAGTCTGTCTGAGCTGTTCCACTTTGTGAAAAATACAATTAAATATCAATTGGATTGGAATAAGAATGGTTTAGTGACCAGCTAGATGATTAGTCATTCACCTGGGAGGCTTACAATCTAGTCCCTGCTCCAATCCCCTCAGCATTTCTTACTGGTGACTTCAAGTGCCCCCTCCACTCAGCTGCTAGTTCCTGTGAATTCCAGTGTTTATGTGCCTAAGTCCCTCACACGTTGTACTGGGGAGCCTGGGCACCTTACTCAGGGCTCTGAATTCTACCATGGTGCAAAACACCTATAGCTTATCTACTGAAGCTCTTGAGTGCTATAATTCTTATGACTGGCTAGTAAATATAGTCTCTAGTGTGGAGTATACCTGGGAAAGAAGAATTAAGTCAAGCTGTACACTAACTGGTTACACTTCATCAACTAATTGGTCACTTCAACTTCCTGGATACAAAAAATCATGGACTAAATACAGACATTGGATTTATGACACCTTGTAACTTGCCTGACATCTGACTCCCCAGGTACCTTTCCAGTATTTACCTGCTACATTAATCGCCCCACACTCCTACCTCCACTCCCCCCTCAGCCTGTCTCTCACTTAGTGACTCCTCAGTTTACATCTTCACTGGCTGCCTTTCTTGCATGCATACCAGCCTCTGGTTTCTTTACTATTCGTTCCATCCAGGCAGAGCACACACCAACTGCAGGTGCTTCCTCAGCCTGACAAAGGGTATTTAAATCTGAAAGCTTGCTAAGAAGAATTTTTCCAACTATTTGAGTTGGTCTAATAAAATATATCGGATTTACCCAAAGAACCTTGTCTGCCAATTGGTTACACTAAAATTCACATATTTATTATTTCTTTAATGATGTATCCGACGCTTTAGGCCAGCTGTATAACACAGTTAACATCTGCATTCAGATTTGTAACTATGTTGTAAATGGGTAAGAGAACAATCATGTTGTAACAGTCATGTAGCAACACTCTAGACTTATTTATAATTGTTGTGTAAATGAGGACCGAGAGGACGATTTCCTGCATAATTTATATCTGTCCAAAAATTATCAGTGCACCCCACCTCCATCCCTGGTAGTAAGATTATTGCAACAATTTAATGTTCCCCATATTAAATATGGTCTTTATGGCTGGATCCAGATGTGCAGGCATGTGTGGTTTGTGGTGCTGTAAGCCTCTTTGAGATAGGGAAGCAGGCAAACCTGGGCTAGCTGCTCCCATTTCCATGTGCCTTAGCGCAGAGGCTGTACTGCAGATTCCCCATGCTGAGGCATGTGGAGCCCCTGTCCTGAGGCAGAGCCTGGCTGGCTGGCTGGCACACAGGTGCCTCAGTGCAGGAGGTCTGCAGCATACAGAGATGGGAACAGGCAGCCCTGGGCTGCCTGCTGCCTCATCTCCCTGTGCTGCTCACTGGCTGGGTGGAGCACAGTGCCTCAGAGCAGGGACTGCCTGCCAGCTAGTCCCTCACTGAAAGCACCCTGTGCCCAGCCAGCTCCTCCTGCAGCACATGGAGGTACATGCACAAGGGCAGGGGCATGCACTGTGGCACAAAGTAGCAGCACAAATTTGTACTGCTGCAAACACACACCCCTGCTCATGTGGACACAGCCTATGGTGTTGCTTTATTCCAACCTGGTCATAAATCCCAAACTAAAAAAACAGAAGATCCCGAATAGGTAGCTGATATTTTTTTTTATAGTCAGTTTATAGGAATTTTCTGATTTTACATTGGCCAGAAAGACTCCCAAACTTTCCCAGCAAAATAGCCTATTTGTAATCCAAAGTTTGCTTTGTTTGTGCATACTGTCACATGCACAGTTACGGACTAGGGAAGACTGACAAAGCTGCCATTCTTCAGACAAGGATCTGAAGGTCGCAGTACCATAAGCTAACAGCATGCTCTTGTTGCAAAAGAACCAATAACATACTAAGCTATATTAACAGGAGTATTGCTTGCAAATCAAGGGAAGTGACATTCAGTTTTGGTTCCTGAACTTTAGACAGGATTTGGACAATTTAGAGTCCAACAGAGTAACAAATGATTGGAGGGGGGAGGGGTGGAAATTGAAGGCTGAAAGAACTAGAATTATTTCCTATGGAAAAGAGGGCTGAGGTGGGATTTGATGACAGTCTTGAAATACCTGAGGGGCAGTTGTAAAGAGAATTGTGATAGACTAATCTGTGGCTGAAGGGGACAGGGAGCAATGGTCTTCAAATGCAGCAAGAGAAATTTAGATTGGATGGGATGGTATAGATAAGTCTGCCTGATCCTACCCTGAAAAGGGGGCTAGACTAGATGACTTCTTGAAGTCCTTTCCAACAACTTTACTTTTCCTATAATTCTAAGATGCCCCTTACAAATAATTCCTGCTCCAGTCAACCAGACGATCTTCCTCCTAAAAACTGGTTTGAAGACAATATATGACTCTGTCTACATTCTCTGTGCGTTTACAAAGTGGCTCCTGGAACTAGATATGCGTAAAATGTCTGCCTTTACTGTGTGCCTAGGTCTAGTTGTGCACTTAGCTCGCATTGAGCAAAGGAAGTATCAATACTGTGCCAGTAAAGCTCAGTTTGCCATATTTCTGCACGACCAGAATTAGACACAAATATAGACATAGATATCTAAGACAGTCTGATGTGTTTCTGGCTTTTAAAGCACACATCACTCCACCAACTGGTAACTTTACAGCAATTGTGGTGGTTTCTGAAAGTTTCTGTGACAGAAGAAAGCAATTTCTTTATGATGTGTTCAGAGATATCTGGGAACCATAGTTTGGGAGGGTCTGCTTAAAACTGAGTGACTTGAGAAAATTCAACTTTTCATTGCAGAAAATCCTCTTCAGTGCCTGGACTCAATGTACTACCTCAGCACACTTCAAACTTAAAGTGTAGGAGTAATTCCTGTTGACTTTGGGACTACGTATGTGAAGTACAACAAATACTGAATGACCCGGCTCAGTCAGCAGAACAAATCTATGCAAGAATATGCACATGCCACTCAGGCACAGTTACTTACGTAAATACTTCTGTTCCCCATCCTGCTATTAATGTGAAGAGCCTTGGGCCTAGGTCCCTGGCTGGATTCATGGCACAGCCACTGTTCATTGCCAAGGAGCAAGTAAGTGCCAAGATAAGAAGTCCAACTGCAATTGGTTCCAAGCCCTTGGGTACGCCTATGTTTTTGGTGTCGAAAATGGCAAATACACCCAAAAGAAGAAAAGCTGTTGACATCACCTGTCCAATCGAAAGACAATATTTATTACTAGCCAGTTTTGCAATGATAATTTTAAAAAAGGTCCAAGGGGTCCAATGGGACAGATTGGATTTTCCCCAAAGTTTGGAGTATTTTTGGATTTAGTGTTCAGATTCAGCTCATTTAATATAGGGGACAGCAACCTTTTAGGAGCAGGAGCTGAAATAACACAGCACCATCTGAAAGCAGAAAATTGCTTGTGTGACCCAGCTGCTATTGCTGCTTCTCTTGCCACTGTTGTTCCCCATCTCCCTTCCTGCCCCTCTCCCCACAAACCACCAAATGGGACCACTGTGCCTGTGACTCTGCTGCAGAATTGCTGCCAGTATCCCAGGCTGGATGAAATTGCCTGGTGGGCCAGATCTGGCCTGAAGGCCATAAGCTACTGACCCCTGCATTAACAGAAAGGGGCCACGGTTTGAAGGTTTGGATCTGTAGGCATCATGGTAGTGGAAGTTCTAACTGAACAGAAAGAAAAAGACTAATATTAGAAATGATATAGTGGAGTAACTGATTGACTGCAGCCTCAGTATTGTGGGGCAGGGAGAAAGGAAGAGTCTAAGATCTTCCCCAGTAGATGTCTGAGGCTTGGACTATAAACCACTTTTGTACCAATTTAACAATTTTGGTATGGTATTTTCTTAGTGAGATGGTTTTAAGATGGTTCAACCTGTGCTATGGACACAGATATCTAAAGATGCCTTGTACAGGGGTGGCCTGTTTTGCTAAAATTGAACATTTAATATATAAATGTGAATAAATATATGCATAAATGTGAATAACATGGATAAATATGAACATTTTTGTCTTGGGATAATGTCCACAAACTAAAAGGAATGCTAAAGTATAGAAGTTAGGAAATGCCAGACTTAAGATTGCTGGAGCAACCTCAGTTTGACCCTTATAGGCATGTGCCTCGTGATGCAGTCTGTAAGAGCAGGTCAGAAAAACCTTAGCAGAAGCCTTTGCTGTTTGAAAATGCAGTTCTATCAACATCAAAATACTTTGTGAAATAGTGTCAACTTTGCTAGTATTTCATTTTGGAGAAAAAATGGAAGGTGCGGTGGCGCAGGAGGAGAAAGGGAGAGTTTTACCTCATTCTGTTTTGACATATTTTGAATTAAACATTTAGATTTTTCTTTTTGACATGAATTTTTGTTTCATAATTTTTTAATTTAAAATTTTTCTTAATATTGTAAATGATAGTGTAGAAACAACACAAACATTTCTGTCAGCCCAAAACAAAATTTAGGATATTTTCTCAGAGAATTTTACAGTTTTATTCCACTTCAATAGAAACCTAAATATCAAAAACTTGACATCCGTCATAAAAAAATTCTGCGCTTCACAGGAGACGCTAGCTTGCCATAGTGACGAGCAACAGCATCATAGCTCAGCACTACAGCAATGTAGCATCGGAGGGCGTAAGCTATGAGCCGACACTACTGCACAGTACCAATGAGCTATTTTTCTGTAAATCATTGCTATGGCAACGTAGCATCTAAAAATAACCGTGCCACCGGGACTTGCTTTAACAAGTACTAAATGACTGCGCAATAATAACTGCGCAGTCAGGGGCAAGTGTAGACATGCCTGTAGTGTTTAATTTAATTACTTAATCATATTCTATTTATGTCTCAACAGGCCTGGGGAGGATAGGTGACATTTTAGAGATAAACAGCAGATAAGAGTGATAGAGATCTGCACCAGCTGAGTATCTTTAACATGTAGTACCACAGTATTAGAGACCTCTAACAAATATAGCAATAAGAACAGCAGTTATGATAGTAGTTGTTGCTGAAAATGCAAGCAAAATGCTTAACAATTACACATTTAAATTAAATATAATTTCTAAAAAGAGCTTTGTGTTTTCATTACTACAATATATATTAATATATGACCAAAAGACACACTAATAGTTTTCTATTGGTGATTTCATGTTTTTTCTGTGTATTTTGTTTCTGTAGTCAAGATGCCAAATGTACTTACTTGCTCAACAAATCCATTTATCAGTGACAGATGTGGAGCTGGATATGTTGCAAAAATATGTGCAGTTGCATTGGGTCCTGTGACTGTAAGTTCTCCATCACTGTACTGCATAAGCGCATCTACAGAAAACATAGCCATTGCCAATTATATTACTTACAAATGTTACATGTGTTAGTACAAGAGCATATTTTATGAATTGCACATGTTGTCATTAGAAAGCTATTGGACTGTGTTTTATTTGAGGAGTATAATTGATGGTTGTGAAGAGATGCATCACGTCTATTTCCTGTGTATTAAGGTGCTGTCGTATATGTCCTGTTTCATATATTCCAGCTTTCAAATTGGGGCTTATGTTTTCCTTCTTTCTTTATAACTGATCCTGAACACATGTATTGTTCCAGCCCCCGCACAGTGTCCTTCAGTAGCATTCTCATTTTACCATTGTAACGCCATTCCAAATGCCAGCTGCCAGGAATTAATGCCACTGTTGTGCAACCCAGTAAAGAAACTCTCCTGAACTATCTGCTGTCTTAAAAGGATTTGAATTCCCTGCTCTGGCAATCAGTTCAAGTACAACCCTTACACAAAGATTTCTTCTGATATCTGAATATCTGCTGTTTCTCCAGAGTAGCCACTCTCTCACTAAAGAGCTCAGCTTGTTGGAGAGGCCAAAGTAGCCTCGAGCAGGTTCTTGCATTTTTAACTTATTACCCTCAACTTCTCTAATTTAATTTTATAAATTCTTTTCAAAGTTTCATTGCTTTGCAAAATCATAGCCTCTCCTTTAAAAAGAAAAAAAAAAACCCATTTCCTCTTTCCTACTTGTCCAGCCTGTGACAGTGGATTCAGTTAAATTCTCTCTCATTACTTTATCAGCACATAAGATCTTGGCATCTAGTATTGTTCTCTGTTGAATAGTAGTCTTTTAGATGCTAAATTTGTGATACCCCTCAGGGGCCAGATTACCACAATATGCTGAGCACCTGCCATATGAAAACCAGGCTCCTGCGGGAATCTCAGGACAGGCACTCGGAATCACTGCCCCATTCCAAAAAGCTTCTGAAGAGGGAATATCTTTTCAAGTGGGTAAACTTTATTTTCACCCAGCATCAAAGGGTGGAATCATAGGGGAAGGCAGTCAGGATGAGGAGGACTGCAAGGAGTTAGGGATTCATTATGGCTAGGGACAGAAGTTACACATAAACTGGCTTAAGTGATTGGTAACTGGTTTAAACCTGTAGCAGAACATAAGTTCAGGGAACATAAATCAGTTTCAAAATGGCCAAAATTGGTTTAAAATAAACCTGATTGAATGTAGTATCAGACTTAACTGATTAGTCAAACCAGTTTATGGAACTTCTGTCCCAGACCCCTTCCTGGTTTAAGTCAAATCAGAGTCCCCTAGCATCCCAGCACGCTTTTCAGCCCTGGGCTGTCTCCTCCAGAAAGCAGGGCTGGTCCCATCCCTCTCCTCCCTAGCCAGAGCTCTGGCTGGCTGAGAAGGAAGTGGAGACTGCAGCCAGGAGACAGGAGCATCTTCCTGGCTTCCCCCTGCCCCCTTCTCCCCTTGCCACTCACTGCTCAAATGGGGATCCCCCTCCTTTCCCATAGCATGGACCCCTGCAACATGGACTCCAGCCGACATCTGGTCACAGTCACACCACCCCTATGCTAGCTAATGCTGAGAGATGTCTATGTGTATGCGTCTCCCATTGTAGTGGAACAAATGCAGACAGAACAGTGTCTGCTAAGGGCTTTTTGGAGCTAATCAACAGGTCAGCTAGTAATGTCCCTTCATTCTTCCTTGAAAATGCTTTGCAAGAAACTGTTTAAGAAGAATTTGAACTAATGAGAGAGAGGCTTTGTTTTCTTGAAGGGCTGATAAGCTTTGTGTTCTGATAAGCTCCCTGCTGGCTTACTGTCAGTGTTCAATAGGGAACAGAGAGAGGTGTGAGAAATGACCTGGTTTGCAGTTAATGCAGTGCCTGTCAGTTTGCTGCAGACAACATGAGGAAGCAGGGAGAGGGAGACTGAAAAGCTCAGTATCATCAACAGCACTCCACACAAGCAATCCTCCCTCTCCCTCCCCCTTCCAAACCCCCCCCCCCACACACACACATGCCTTGCCTCACAATGCTAGCCGGGGGCTGGGGTTTGGCAACAGTTCCACCCCTTGAGCAGTGGGGGGAGGCCTGGCAAGGGCTGCTTCCCCTTCCCCCTCCAGGCACACCCCAGCTAGGGACTGTGCAGGCCACACTGGGGGTTTAACCCCCACCCTAATCATAGCATCCTGCTGGGACCTGGCCACACCCCCCATCAGCTCAGCATTTTGGAAGGGAAGGGAGGGCTGCTCTAGTACCCCCTGGATTCTAGCCTGAGCCACTGCAGGCATATGACTGCTTTTCCTGAATCAAAAGTGAATGTCTATTCACTTGCAAATCAGTTCAATCTCTGCAGGTTAGACTAAACTGCAAAGACTGAATCAATTCAGGTGTAGTCTCTCCCTAGCCCAAAGGTCGAAGTAGTGTCTTTTAACTTTAAACATCTGTAATTTGATGCAAAAAATTAGGCAGCAAAATGCTAATCCTGCCTAAAACTTAACTTCTAAAGACTCATACTTACACATCTCTGGCTTGGACTCTTACCCAGAATGAACTCTTATTTATGTCTAACTTGGACTGAACTTTAAATACTTGTAGTCCCTGTGCTCTATTTTCCTTTTGCCAGAGCTAATCATGCTGTGGAACAGAGTAGGGAGGAGGAAACATTTAACATGCTAAAAATACAAGGACAAAAAAAAAACCTGTTTCAGAAGAATTTGCTACCTTGGCATCCTTGGAGCAGCTGGAAGTGTAATGTGAATGTAATGTGCGTAACAGTAGATGGACCCAGGGGGCAGTCTGCACAGCTACAATGTCTGTTCATTTAGATTGCAACTCCCAGAAGCCCCCAGGGGCTGGGAGGCAAGGGAAAAAAGGAAGAGGAAGTTTGAGGCTGGAGTAAGGGGAAGAGCGAGCAGTGTGTACATGGAAACTGATCATTCCTACACAGAGGAGCACTTATGGTGGCCATCACAGAGGACAGTTCAGTTGTCTTCTGTCCTCTATTGATACAAAACTGGACGCCTTTGTGTCCTCTACTTTTCTCTTGAACAGAAAAATAGAGGACATAAAGGTGTCGGGTTTTGTATCAAGAGAGGACAGAGGACAGAGTAGCAGAAAACTGGAATGTCCTCTATGATCGCCACCCTAAGCACACTGTGGAGCTGGAGATCTCACTGGCATGGTCAACCAGGACTGTGGACTAAAGGAGCTGGACTCAGATTCAGGGCCAGCTGCAGGCTGCTGTTTGAGCACTCTAGGGCATTTTTACACGTGCAAACTCCGTTGTGCTGGGGACTTTGAAAAGCATTGACGGTGCTTTAGTTCAAAAGTGCAGCACAGCTATTTTCTACACACTGATGCACATTTTGCTGCTTGTACAACTGCAAGCGGTGCAGTGCAGTATGCATCAGCTTGCATGTGGAGCATACTTGATTAACCAAGTCTGCTCTGAAGCAGCCGATCTCCAGTGCATCAGAGGATAAAAAAGTATGTGTATAAAAGCAGCCCCTAGGGCTTGTTTGGGGACACCTCCAGAGGACTGTGGGGGGGGGGGGGGGATTAAGGTGTTTCGTATATGTTACCACAGTCTTGATGTTCCTTTACCTTTTACCTGTTCCCTCCTTTTGGCCCACTGACTGGGAACTCCCCCTTGCTTCTTGTGCCAGTTTCTAGAGCTGCAGGGTTGGCACAGGAGCAAGGGCTCAACACCAAACACTCACAAAAGCAGGCAGTACAAGTAAAAATGAGAACAGGCAAAACATTTAG
>NW_005842355.1:1070332-1101644 GCF_000455745.1 Alligator sinensis
GCAGGAATGAAGCATTGGGTGTTGCTTCATGAGCATGGAAATGGTCTTATGTGTCTTGTACTGGTCACTGGTGTGACTACTACTGGCCTCCCCAGGGAAAACCCAGAACAGAAACCCAAATTTCTGAAAACTGTGGGGAAGGAACAAGGAGCACAGGAGAAGGATGAGTCCCGGAGCAAAGATAGATCATATGGAGAAGAGAACAGGGATCAAAAAAAGAGAGACAGAACATTCTGGAATTTCAGACCCAAAGGGATCAGTGGGGTCAAGTGCAGGTGAGGGGAGACCATGATTACAGAAACAGAGAAGAAGCAATGGTTAAAATGATCAGTCTTGGAGGACTCATCTAGCCAGGGAGGACTACTAGCAACAAATTTTAGATTTATGTTATCATTAGATTTACTTCCATCATGTCATAACATGAATTAAAAGATTGCCCAAGCAGGTGAGCCAAATGCCTGAAGTTCCAGGATTTTAGTTTTGCCTCTGCTATGTAACATTTAACCACTCTGCCTGGGGCATCACTTCATTCTCTATCTCAAAGAACTACCTCAAAGAAGTCATGGGAGGTTCAGTTACATGGGACTTACCATCATAGTGGGTACTTTTGATGAACTAATTGGTGGTATTCTATAACGGCAGTCTGGCTGCCTCAGGCCAGGGTGGGGCTGCAGCTGCTCCCTGCATCTCCCCCGCTGCTTTGGGCCGGGTCTGGGACCACAGCTCCTCCCCCTGTCTTTCAGGCTGAGGCTGGGGCTGTGGCCGCTCCCCGCTGGGGCCTGTGACCACAGTGGTGGTAGTGACGGCCGCTGCTGCAGCGGGACACAGCCACTGGTAAACCCCCCTCCCCTTCCCACTCCCCTCCCTCCTGCCCTTCCTCCCTGCCACTTGCCCCTCCCTGCTGCAGTGGCAGGGGGAGGGGAGGAGTGGGCCTGGGCCCGATGCGGGGGAGGACCAGGCCTGAGGGTGGGGTGAAGCCGACCGTCTGTGGCAGGGGGGCATGGGGGAGCAGCGGGACTGGGCCAACCTGGTGGCAGCGGGGGAATGGGAGGAGCGGGCTCAGAGCTGACAGGGGAGAAGGGAGGAGTGGGTCCGGGCCAGGAGGCTCGCTCCTCCCTTCCCCCAGCTGATGCCACATTGGGCTGCATTGGACCAGGGCCACTGCTCCCCCCCCACCACCATGGCGGGCCGACTTCTTCCCTGGCTTGGGCCCCCCCTGACCCCGCTCTGCTGCTGCCGTCACTTGCAAAGAGTAAGGGGGGAGGGGCGAGGCTTCAGTGACCTCGCCCCCCCTCCGCTCCATCATTGCCATCTGCAGGGAGCAGGGCGGAGGGGGGGCGAGGCCAGGGCTGCTAGCCTCGCCCCCACTGTTCTATCTGCTCCATTGCCCCTGCCTCCAGGGAGTGTGGGGGGAGGAGGGGTGCAGGCCGTAGCTGGCCTCGCCCCCCACCTCCGTCCCCTGTGTCCCCACCATCATGGTGGTGCTCCACTGCACTGCCAACTTCTGTTCGAATGCTTGTTCACACTCTGATTGGCTGTTTGTCAGCCAATCAGAGTGCGAATAAGGCATTTTACGAACAGACAGACAGACAGACTTAGGCTTTCATAATATTAGAATTGGTGTTTCAGACCAGTTGGAAAATGCTTGGGAGCTTAGGATCTCTTTCCTTAGGAAGAACAAAGGAAGTTCTAAGAACAGGTTAGACAAACACTTGTCCTGGATTGGTTAGAGAGGGGCTTCTTTCTCCTTTGTGACTCCAGACCTAGCCCTACAATGCATACTGTGTGGCTAGATTTCTGAACCTGCTTAGGACTCATTGAAGTATTAGGCCCTGAGAGGCCTTCTAACTTTCCATTTGGTGCATCTACTTTGTACTCACCATAATTAACACTAAAGACAGCTACTGCTCCAATAAATGCCCCCAGGTGTTGGGCTAATATGTAGACCGGTAATTTGATCCATTTCAACCTTCCAGTCACACACATGGCTAATGAAACTGCTGGGTTAATGTGACCACCTGAAAAAGAAATCACAAAGTAATACCAATAATAGAGATGATACAGAAGTAAGAATAAGAACTGGATTTGAACATGTGACCTTGTGCTTAGGTCTGGTGGCTAGGGAACTATTTTATTAGTCTTCTGTCTTCTCAAGATCAGGGGTGGCCACTGCAGTAGAACATTCATTTTCTTTTACAAGCCTTTGTTAAGGTTAAAGGGTAATGTTAATTTGATCTGTTGCAAATCTTGGTCTAGATTTTAGGTTTTGTCTAAACTGCCTTTGTTGGAAGATGGAGTTGTTACCTTTAAGTTCCCCCTTTCCACTGTGGGGCTGACTGGGAGCTGATTCTTCCCTAGCTGCACTAATGTGTTGACTCATGGTGGTCCCTAAGGACTAAAGGTGATCCTTGGTTTCCCATTTCATAAACCTGACCCTACATCCTTACGCCTCTTCCATCTGTATATGTAGAGTCCAGGAGGGGATGTGACAGGGGAGCTGCTAGAGGATGTAAGTAGAGCAGTGGTGCTCCTCCTCTGGCCCACAGAGCCATGGAGTCCCTCATGGGTCTGGAAATTTGGCAGCAGTAGCAGCATTAACTACACTCGGAGCTATGGCAAGTATTAATGCTGTCACTACTCTCCTGCTGCCAAATTTCTAGACTCATGGAGAGCCCAGTGGGCTGGATCACATGGCTGTGCATGCCAGATCATCTGCCACTCTCATGACCTGTAAGGCTATTGAGGTTGAGCACCACTGAAGCAGAGGATGTCACCAGAGGATTCTATGAGAGTAGAGGATTCTATTGTTAACCAATGGGAGATGCTCTGATACTTTATTGATGCTTCTGTGCAAGTACTTAAGAGTATACCTCAACTTTGACAAGGAAGAAATTTCTCCTGCATTTGAGTTAATTGCAACAATTTAATTATGAAAACCTGACTTGTATTCTATATTATGCCATGTTATTTACTTCCCCAAACATCAAAGGCAGGTCCTGCCTGACCAACCTGATTGCCTTTTATGACCAAGTAACTAAATCCTTGGATGATGGTGTCCTCATCAGTAAATTAAGTGACTGTGGCATTGATGCCTGCACAGTTGGATGGGTAAAAAATTGGCTGATGGGGCACACCCAGAGAGTAGTGGTGGAGGGGTTGTACTCAAACTGGCGAGATGTGAGCAGTGGGATACCCCAGGGCTCGGTCCTCGGGCCCGCACTGTTTAACATCTTCATCTTGGACGAGGGGGTGGAAAGCACGCTGTCCAAATTTGCTGATGACACTAAGATGTGGGGCGAGGTGGACACACTTGAAGGGAGAGAGAGGCTGCAACTAGATTTAGACAGACTACAAAAGTGGGCAGATGAGAATAGGATGGGGTTCAACGTAGACAAATGCAGGGGGCTGCACCTTGGGAGAAGGAATCCACAGCATACGTACAGGCTGGGGCGTTCCCTTCTTGAAAGCGCAGAGGTGGAAAGGGATCTTGGAGTCATTATTGACTCCAAGATGAACATGAGCCGCCAATGCCAGACCACAGCCAGCAAGGCCAGCCATACCTTGTCATGCATCCAAAGGTGCATCTCAAGCCGGTCCAGAGAGGTGATGCTCCCCCTCTATGTGACTTTGGTCAGGCCGCAGTTGGAGTACTGCATCCAGTACTGGGCACCGCACTTCAAAAGGGATGTGGCCAGCCTGGAGAGGGTTCAGAGGAGGGCCACCCACTTGCTGAGACCGCAGCAGGACAGGCCCTACGAGGAGAGACTGAGGGACCTGAACCTGTTCAGCCTCAGCAAGAGGAGGCTGAGGGGGGACCTGGTGGCTGCCTACAAGCTCATCGGGGGGATCAACAAGAAAAAGGTAGAGCCCCTTTCTCCCCAGCACCACCTGGGGTGACGAGGAACAATGGTAATAAGCTGATGGAGAATAGGTTTAGGTTAGAGATCAGAAGGCAATATTTTACAGTAGGGGTGTCAAAATCTGGAACCAACTTCCCAGAGAAGTGGTCCTCGCCCCTACCTTGGGCAAATTCAAGAGGAGGTTGGATGATCACCTGTCTGGGCTCTTGTGAACCCAGCATTCATTCCTGCCTGTGGCAGGGGGTCAGGCTAGATGATCTGTTCAGGTCGTTCCTGACCCTGGCTATTATGAAACTATGAAACCTTTCACCAACATTGGTGGAGTGTTGTGTGTATCTGTAAATCTCATTTTTTTGGTTGGGGTACAGTAGCTAAATAAGAAATACGTATTTTTAGTTTGCATCAATAAGCAAACTTAATGATTTTCCAAAAAAAGTAAATTAGGTAAAAGCTAAGATTTTACTGAAATGTAAAAAAAAAACCATTCAGTGCTTTAATGTCCAAGTAAATCTGCATTGAAAGCTATGTTGAGATAAGAGAAAATGGTGGCACTTGCCTCTTAATAAATATATATATAATATATGTAAGAAAATGACCTTTGCCTGGCAGAGGGTAGCATTAGAGAAAGGGCCTCTATGTACTAAATTTGTTTGCTTGCACTTCAGGTCACTGTCTTCATCTTGTGAAATCTAAGCACCTTTGATACATGAGGAACAGACAAACACAGATAACAAGCAGGATAAAGACCTCCCTTATATCGTTTCCAAAATGGTGACCTAGTAGCATCAGCCTTGAATTAATTCTGAACTCTTCTTTGTTTTTCAAATTCTTCATCACAGAGCTAATAGATTGATGGCAGCTTATTTAACAACCCTTCATGTGAATTTAGGTATGTAGTGGTCTTCTTTTCAGTTCTTTCTTTCTCTGTCTAAAATGAACAATTTTCTCTTCTTTCAACAATCATACAGTCCCCCATCTGTGCATAACAAGTATATTCAGGAATGACTATTATGACCAGGGAAAGGTCATAACAAGTTTAGAAATGTCTGATGAAGTTAAATCTGGAAAAAGCTAGCCTGTTTGAAGGACCTATAGCTGACTTGTAGCAGACCCAAGATTCTTTGTCCCTTTGCTACCAGCAGCGTCTTCACTGACACGTTTCAGAAAGTGTTGTTTCCACCCTTATTTTAGCAAGTATAAACATGGTCTTGATGTAGTATGAAAGGTGAAGTGTGTGAAGAAATGTGGGCTGAAGAATTTTCACACCAGTGACAGGGATGTAGATAATTCTGTGATGGTGAAAGAGAAGAAAATTTCCTAAATATGGTATGAAGAGGAAGGCTTCCTGTTCTGTTATAGAAAATCAGAATTTCCTAAAGTAGCATAGCAAAACATCTTAGCAGGTCCTAGCTGTGGGAATTCTAGATCCCAATGAACAATAGGACTTGTTAATGAGGCAATGTGGGAAGTTGGTATCTTACAATGTGTACCAACAACCCACAGTTAGACCTTTGTAGCTTTTGAAATACCTGCCCCCCTTCTAACATAGGAAAAAATGCACTGCCTGCAGAATTCTTCAACAAAGAGAGAAACACCTGAAGCACTACATTGCAACTTTTGCAGCCATTCTGCCTTGACACAGTTGCTCTCCTAAACTTTTAGTCAGTAGAGTATCCCCTAAAGGTACAAAGGAACAAAAGTGAAGATGTGCTTTCTAGGCAGGGTATCTTTAGCCTTACCTTACCCTATTTGACTTCAGACTAATATGGCTATTGGCTAACTGTGTCTTTCTAGGTTCGTGTCATAGTGCTGCATTGGAAGACTTAACCTAGCACTATCCACATCCCAAGAAGCAGCTGTAGTTAATCCCCATTCAGATAACAGAACAGCATTCAGACAAATTGTGCTGCAAAATTAACTTTGCGTGATACTATTGAGCCTCACGTATCTGTCTCAGTGGAGGTAATGTGAGTTGTCTGTTTCACAGTGCATTGAATCAGTGCTTGGTATGAACCTAGAAACCTCCTTTTGGTCAGTTATCTTAATGTCTTGTTTGTTATCTTAATGTCTTGTCTGTCTGCATTAAAAAAAAAAAAGAGGAGAAAAACTACCAAACCAAGGCTTTCCAAAGCAACTCAACTTACCTGCTTATTGCTGGGCTGAACTTGACCCTCTCTAACTGGTTACAGCTACCAAAACTAAAAGGCAAAGACCCCTTTAAGTTTAACTAGGACAAGCTAATCTCCACCTGCAACAGAATTTTTTCATGGTCAAGCTTGTAAGCATCCATTGTAAGGGTTGGAGAAAGCTAACAGCAGATACACACAAATACTTTTGTTGAATAGGATATTATACCAGGGCAAGACACTAGGAGACATGCTCCGTGCAGACATTCATGCATTTCCTCTGTGACAGGTTCATTACAGGCTTTGACATATTTTACATAAATTGTGTGTGTTTAAAAATACCAAGGTGGAAAGGGAGAATGACATAACGTATGTTTGTATGTTACGGAATTGTGTAATGTAGGTTTGTATGTTAGCCCCAGACTCTCAAGAGCATCCCACACAATTCAGTTTGAATTCCTTTTGCCTTTTTTGCTTTTTTCCTGTCCTGATTGTGAAGAGTGAGTAAATCTGGGGGTAGAGGGTGGAGGAATAAATGCTTTCTATTTACTGACCCAAGATGTAGGATCACAGGGTAAGTGAGTCTGTCTTGGACAGGACATTGAGAGAGGAATCACAAAGGTGTCTGTAACCCAACCTTATGCATCCCACTAGTGGGATTAGCTGGAAGACAGTTTGGACTTGAATGTTTGAGCAGCTGCAGAGCTACCCTGTGCCAGCTGGCCACCACTGCAGTACTTGGAGATTGCTGTACTGTAAAAGCCTTTTCTATCCATTGCCTTAACGCATCTTCCCAGCTGCCTAAGACTCCTGCTCTGCTAATGGACTCCTCAGGATGGTGGTTTAGCTGGCTTTGACTAGTGCAAAGTAGCTATCTGGTGAAAAGTAAGAGCCAGCTGAAATCTTAATATGAGCATGACCTGTCTAGAAGACAATTTGGTGGCAGAATTTATTAAATAGTTAATATAAAAGGGGTGGACAAGAGGACAGGGAATGAATGGAAACTCGTATGACCTCTGCTATAATGGTGTGAATAACAACCTGATAGTGCTAAATGTGTCCCTGGTGGCAGTGCTGTGGTATGGGAGTAGTTTCTAAATAAATTAGTCAAAGATGTGGCAACAAACAATTCATGGTAAAAAAATCTGTACAAAATGACTTACCAGACACGCCTCCGGATACATAGATTGCTATGGTGACTGCCACTGCAAACCCGACGTATATTGTTATAGACTCACCCATGGCCCCATGGCTAAGAACAGTTTGGGCAACAGACCCACATCCGAGTGCCTGCCATTCAGAAAGGAAATGTCAGACATGAGCTATTCATGAAATGTTATTGGATATTTTGCAACTTCTGCTTGCTGTCTTACTGACAGGGCTATAAGGAAATGTTATTGACAAAATATAAGACACTTCTATGCTATTATCATTCAATATTGTTTTAATATTACTAAAGAAACATTATTGCACTATTACTGAAGAAATGCAAGACACTTTAAAATCAATAATGTTATGTGGATGACTGATGTGTTGAGCATTGGTTTTTCATTCCTGAAGTCAATGTCAGAAGGCATGGCTGCTTCTGTGGGTAGTGGTCTAGATTATGAGAGAGAGAGTTTGACTGGAAATGTACAATATTCTCTAGGATAAAAAGGTTTTATAACATTGTTATCTTGCTCTTGGTTGGAGCAGTGCCTCCCATCTAAATTAGGTTTGATACTCATAGCGGTTATATGATCTCTCCCATGAAGATGCAATCAGGGCTCATGGTAGAGGTGATATGTGTTATGGACCAACAAGATTTTTGCAAAAAAAAATCTTTAATTGCAAGTTTTGGGGCACAAACACCTTTCATCAGGCATTGGAGAAAAGATTGTAACAGTTCTAATTTCTACCCAGGAGAACTGTTACAATCTTTTCTCTGATGCCTGATGCCGGGTGTTCCTGCCCAAAAGCTTGCAATTGAAGGTGGGTATTTTTTGCAAAAATCTTGTTGGTCCATAACAGATATCACCTCTACTATGAGCTCTGATTGCTTTTTCCTCTAGACCAATATCGCTACAACCTAGATACCTTCCCATGAAGATGCAACTCGTCTGATAGCGAAATTCAGCCTGGTGCACTGAATCCACACAAAACCAGCACATATGAGACTAAAGGGGAAAATCTTTTTAGCTGCATCTACATGAAATGTTGACTCTGTAGTTGTTACTGTGCAGTTATTTAGTACTTGTATACACAAGTACTAAATGGCTGTGCAGTAAGTGGAGTTTCTGTGCAATGGCATCACCAAATGCCTTTTAGATGACACTGACTGTACAGTAGCTTGTTACTACTGCGCAGTAGTGCTGCATCACACTTCATGCTACCCAACGCTCTGCTCGGTAGTAACAAGCTACTCCACAGTCAGCATCTCATGTAGACATGGCTTCTATGTGGTAAGATTTCAGTTCCAATAGATTATTATAAACAAACAAAATCATTATATCAATTTGTGAGATATAGCCCCGAAACTTTTAATAGTGAAACCCTGAACTGCATTGCCCCATCAGCAGGTAAGAGTTCTCTGGACATTTTCATGCATGTGCTGCTGTGAGGCTGTTGTGAAACCAGCAGTGCAGTGTCTGCTATTGTGTGACATATTTTAAGGCAAGGTGTCCATTATATACACAGGACAGCATGGAGAAGTGCTTGGAATAAATCAGAAAGATCCTGGACAACACAAAAGAGGGTCAGGTCAAGAATCAGGGCAACAACAGTGAGAGCAATTACATTATGGGTTGAGTAAATGAGAAGACAAGTTAGTGCAAGTGCTAGGGAAATCAGCCAGGCAGCTCTATCATTAGTAGTTTCCGTGTGAAAGGAGATTAAAAAATAAGGTATTACACATCCCATGGGTGGAATTCCACCAGTCTCCTACCCACCAGTAGCTAAATTTTCAACAGAGAGCAAGAAAATCTGCAAGGGGCTGAATAAAACCTGCCCGCTCATGCCTCTTTTATCTTACACCGTTCTTGGATGCGTAGACAAACAAGCAATTTACACAAGTGCTTCTTTGGCTTTTCATTTTCCACTTGGGCAGCTGATTAAAATAAAGGTATTTGGACAGTTTGCACCAGGATAGTCTCAATAGGTTAATGATACTTCTTACCTTTTATGCTGATACTTGTGCTGGGCCCCAGTTCAAAGTATTTAAACACATGCTTCATATCATCAGTTCTCAGCAAAACAGTAAAGCTCATGCTTAACTCTAGACGTACTGAAGTTAAAAGGGAACATTTCAAAGACAAAGGGCTTTTACGTTAGATTAGGTGCTCCACTTCCACTGAAAGTCCACTTGTGATTTTTGAAAATCAGCCTTTTAAGGGCATGCCTAAGTGCTTTGCTGAATAGGGATGAATTAGGTAATGGATGAACTGGGGCCAGAGGCCCAACAAGGGTAATTTAATAATATCAGCCACTTGAACTCTATGTTTCACTGCATGTATATATGTACCTAAAGGTTGAGGATCTGTGAATAGTACATGCCTCAGGAGCTCCAGTATGGTGTGACTCACCTTGTTCGGACATGATGGGGCTTATCCGGAGCAATTTGAATTACTTTGGTGATTGATGTTCTTATGCATGTTTGTTTTCTACATATTCATGTATAGGGGATCCAGATTTTTCTGTTCTTTGACGTGCAAGCACTTTAATATTATTGGGAGTCACCAAATGGCTGCATTGCTGATGGTCTTGCTACCTCTGTTTATCTAAATAAATCAAATTTAGTTC
This sequence comes from Alligator sinensis, assembly GCF_000455745.1. Lineage (NCBI taxonomy): Eukaryota > Metazoa > Chordata > Crocodylia > Alligatoridae > Alligator > Alligator sinensis. The sequence goes on from NW_005842355.1 coordinate 1,080,096, forward strand.
TCAGAAAAAAATGTTTATTGTCAGGTGTCAGGCAGTTCTTCCCAGAAGGTAAGCTAAGCAGGAAGGCCTGTTCTTCCCTAGCCTCTAACCAAAAGAGGTTTGCTGTTATATGTATATCAGTGACTCTTTATAGTAGAGAAGCAGTGTATGCTGCCAAGAGAGTATTTTTTCTGGTTTAGCCTCTGCCGGTTTCAGGAATGAAATAAACTCTACAAGTAAAAGCATTTTTATGCTGACATAACTGTGACTCCATGGGGTAGGCGATTATTTTAGGTGGGGGGCCGCTTACTGAGTTTCTGCAAGCCATTGATGTCTGCATGGGTAGCCCCGCCCCTTGACAGGTGCCCCACACCCTAGTTGTCATCTTGGGACCAGAAGTCCCGCCCTCAAACCCCATACCTTTGCCACCAGAAGTCCCTCCTCTTGCCCCTTGGAATTGCTCCTTTTAGCAAGGGGTTTTGCCATCTCAGAACCAGAAAAATATCAAATTATATTCTAAAAATCAAACATGTTCTACAACATTCATTAATTTCATGTCAAAAAACATTCTTGCCCTGATTTACACATGTTTGTGTAGTGTACGTGGAGGTTATTAAACAATAGCTTAAAATTAAGTCTTACTCTTATATATTGTGGGAGGTGTAGGTGGACGGATGAGTATAGGTTTGTGGGTATGTGGGGTATGAGGGAGGGTGTGTGTGTGTGATTTGTGGCGGGGTGGATAGGTGTGGGTGGGTATGGGTTTTGTGGGAGGCTGAGGTTGTGTGAGGGGAGGGTTGTGGCTTGTGGAGGGGGAGGGTTTGCAGAGTCCTGTCCAGCACTCCTGCAAGCCCGGGCTTTGTGCTTCTGCTGCTCTTGGCCTTGGGGCACTGGTGTGAACCCTGTGCTCCCCCTTGCTGTCACTTACCCCCCCCATCTGCCACTGCTGCCCTTCTGCCATTTCCTTGTCCCCACCCTGGCTGCTCCGGTACCATGTCCCAGGTATTCCTGCAGTCCTGGAACTGCATCTGGGAACCACATGATGCTGGAGTGTGGCAGGAGGAGGGAGCAGGGAAATGGCTGTGGTGGGCCAGGGAAGGAGAAGTGAGTGGGTGTGCAAAGCACAGTGACAGCCAGGCAGGAGCACAGGGCCTGCGCCGGTACACCAGGGCCAGCACCAGAGGGGCCCAGAGGGAGTGGCAGGAACACGGGGCCAGGGTTTCACGGGCTCTATGGAGCTGGGCGGGCTTCCTCCTCTCCCTGCTTAAGCAGCACAGCTCAGCTCCATAGAGCCCTTGGCAGCCTGGCCCCATGCTCCTCCTGCATGCTGCTCTGGGCCCTGCCGGTGCCGGCCCTGTTGCACCGGTGTGGGCCCTGTGCTCCCACCCGGCTCTTGCAACTTCTGCTCTGCATGCCCACATACTGCCCCTTTGCCCTGCCTGCTGCAGACATTTCCCTGCTTCCCCTTTGCCTGCTGTACTCTGGCACTAGGTGGTTCCCAGCTGCAGTGCCGGGACCTCAGGAGCCAGCCCAGCCGACCCTGAGGACTGGGGCAATTGCCCACAGTCCTCCCCTGCCTCCCTCCCCTCTCTCTTCCTTATCTGTATTTCCCTCAGCATGGGGAGGTAGAAACAGCCCCAGGCCAGAAGACTGTTAGGCACAGGCTTCTAGCTGGGGCTCGGGGTGGCAGGGGGTTGAAGGTGGGAGGGGGTGTGCGGTGGGTCAGGCCAGCCTTGCTTCTGCAGCTGCTTGATCCTGCTGGTGGCTCTCCCTGGGTCCTACTGCCCCTGTCTCCTGTAATCTTTGACAGGCAGCGACGATCAGATAAATATTAATTTTATGAATATTTTAGGGGCTTTGCAGGCCAGATACAATGGCCTGGTGGGTCAGATCCTGCCCACGGGCTGTATTTTGCCCACCCCTGCCACAGAGATTTTGCTAGTGTAATAATGTTCCAGTATTACTAGTTAAGTGTTACTGAAAACATCACGCTTAATAACATTGCAATATTGGCAAAAGTAGCATAGAGGTGGCACAACTTTCTGTCCTTTAATTTTTCCAGGTGCAGCTCTTACCTTTTAGCTTATATTTACAAATGAAAACAAAGGCATTACATGGGGCCAAAGCATTACAGTTGTCAAGATATTTTATAGATACAATTGCTTCTAGCACGGCTCTATAGGCTGTAAAGTTCTCAGCTTCAGTCAATTGCTGTACAATAAAAGGAGCACTTCTAGGTTGTATGTTCTCCCTTCTGTTAGGTATTGCACCCTTAAAGTTACTCATAGACTGCAAAGCAGCAAAGCAAAATATGTTTGGCTTCATTTCCTTGAACTACGGTCTAAGCAATTCAAATCCACATGTTTATGATACATAATAACATTTCTCAAATAAGGAAAGAAGGCATATTCCAGAACTGAAATTGCTTTAAAATTAGACCACAAGATTACTGTAATGGAAAAGTCAACAGGGCAATACTTAGTGAAGGTTAGAGTAAAGCATTGTGCTCTGCAGCTACATTGAAAGAGCACTTGTGCAATTACTACAGGCAAGACCATAGTGACAAGGATTGAATGTATTTAAAAGTGCTGGCATGTGTACATTTTTTCAGGTACCATTTGCAGTGTTCAGCCTATTCAGGTAGCTAGAGATGCAAGGACTTGGGTATGTGCCAGAAATTAATGGCTGTGCATGCATTTTTCAGGCTTAGAAGAGTTTAAGGGAGAAAATTCAAGAGTGCCCTAAAGGATCATCTCCATGGGAAAGCTCTTTGACATCTTTTTTCAGACAGGTCTTAAAGTTACCTGTTCCATGTGGGGAACCAGGGTAAGAGAACTGGGTGGAAAGGGAAGGGGGTAGGGTTTTGGGGGCATTAAAATTCATAAATACTCATTTTTCTAAACATAAGCTTCTAGCTCCTGCCTCTCTCTCTTCAACTAACTGTATGCAGAGAAAGTGGTGGACAGTGTGCTTAAGTGTGCCTGTGTGAATAGCTTCATAGGTATAACCATTGCTTGTTCTTGGGTAGTTTGGACCACAACATCTTAGTATTACTACCATGCACTCCCATTTTAAATGGGAAAAACAATTTCTCTACTACCTCATTTAGCTAGTTCAACACAACTGAACCTGTCACCTTATAATATAATTACATGAGCAGTGATTTAATACCACAGTAATTCCTGCCAGGCTGACCTGAGAATAACTGATCTGTTCAATTGTAACTTAATATTTTAAGTTTCTTGCTCAAGCTCAGCCTTCAGTTCCACTTATGCAAACCTATTGTCAGAAGGGCTGAAAGCAATGGGACATGCATGGGTATCACTGAGGGGTAGAACTTAAGCCAGATCTCTCCATCAAATGTTATGCTCCCAGGTTCTCCTCTTCTTAACAGTCTGCCTACGTTGGTGATTCTCAACCAGGCTGCTGTGGTGCCCTGGAGTGCTGCCAGATCTTTTGGAGGGTGTTGCGAGATGTGAGGAAATAAGTGATATGTTAGGAAATAAGCAGGTAAGTGAAGGCTCAGGTTTGTCCCTGCCTGAAAGATCCCTCATCCCCACTGTCCAGCCCCTCTGTAAGCACTGTCATCTATAAATTTGTTTTTGAAATTGGATGCCGTTTAATTTACAAAAGTCATGGAGGGGTGCCTTGAGTCCAGTGAAGGGTGCCTCAAGTCCAAAAAGGTTAAGACCTAAGTTTACACCAGTAGCTTCAATGCTGACTTCATATCCCCAAACTAATAAAATTACTGCCATAAATAACTTGTAGTTTGGCTGGGTGTGGAATAGCTGTCTGCACGTTTTCCACTGAGAATGCTGCTTCACAGATATTAAATCCTTTCCTTTGTCTTGGGTAATAAGCAGGGATTGTTTCACTTTCTCTGTATTCCAGCATAGGTGATTCATGGGGAAGCACGAGGGCGTGCGCCCCCCTAAATTTCTGCATCAATGGCAGGGCATGGGGCTGCAACCCTTATGGAGCCAGGGCCCAGCAGCAGTGGGGGCACCAGCGGTGGTGGCATGATTCTGTGCTGACAGGGGCACAGGGCTGCAGCCCAGCCAGAGCCGGCATCCGGCAGCAGAGGGGTGGTGGTGGGCTTGTGGAGTTGTGCCCCACCCACTGTCAACATTTATACGTCATCTATATATTCTGGTAAGCTTTCCTTATTTTTATTTAGGCAATTCCACACAAAAGCACAGGAAACACCATTCTTCATGGTGATTGCATAAACCGCCATTTTTTGTGGTTTCCATGAAAACTGCAAAACCGTGATTTAAGTAGGTCCTTTGTATTAGGACTAATACCAGGGGAAGGAAAGCAATTAGGATTTTTTGAGCATAATATCTTATTCTTTTCTGGCAGCATATAAAACTTTATCTCTGTACTAACCAGCAGAAAGGCTAAAGATTACTGTGCCTCCATTTATATTACTTTCAGGATTTTTACAGCCAATATAAAAAGCATTGCATATAAGACTGAAGTGCAGAATTGGATGCACACCTTGCTGGGGTTATTTGACCCAGCAGTCTTTCCTGCCCAGAGCAGGGGGGCTGGACCCAATGATCTCACAAGGTCCTTTCCAGCCCTAAACTTCTGTGTATCTGTGAATTTTATGGAATATGTTTTCTATGTAGGCTGTAGGGTCTGGGTTCCCTTAAAATATAATGCTTCTAAAGTATACAGAAGTGGCATTGTTTAACTCAGCGGACGCATCTACATGTGTGCTTTGAAATGGAGTTGAGTAACTAGCTCCACAGTAAAGCATCATTGTCTACACATTCACCTGTATTAGGATGCAGTAAATTAAATAACTCTGCCATAGGATAGTATTATCCAGGATAAGTACTGCCCTACAGATGAGTAATTTACGCTGCCACAATGTAAATGTAGACAGTGACCAGGGCTGGCTGGGGCATGAGTGCGCTGCAGTGCAGGGGCTGCCTTCTGGCTAGCCCTGCACCATAGCACCTTCATGCCCCAGCCAACCCTTCTGCCGCCCAACAGCATGACTCAGAGCCTGGGGCTGTCCCCCTGCACCTGCTGCCAGCCTGGGGTCTTGGTTCAGACTGCTGTCGTCCCAGGTGCATGTGTACACACTGCTCCTGGAAGCCACTGATTCTGGCACGAACTGCCAGAGAACTGCACTGGATTTTATTCTTCCAAGCTAATTGCACATGTAGATGCACCTGTTAAGTTGCAGCGGGTCTGTCCCTTTATTATAACCAGTCATACCTACTTACAGTGGTAGCAAAGTTGAGAGAATAAGCTGCATTCTGTTCTAATTTGTGCCTCACAATACAGTTGTGCACTGAACTCATCAGTTGCAGTCCACCTGCCCCTGAGTCTGCCAGCCAATTAGGTTGGTTTTACATTTACAAATTCCTTTTTTCAGGGTAACTGGCTAAATAACTTGTACAGTGGAAGAAGTGAAAGTGCACAAGGTATTTTTTCTGTCATCTTGTCAAGTTAGTGATTTTGGATGTTGTTTGCCACAATGATTCCTAAACTGCTTTCAGATTGAAGGAAGATTATTACTAAATTGTTTGCATTACTTGGAAAGTATTTACCCTGTTGGGGGGTATATTTTATAGTGCAAATTCCACAGTGGTCCATTCATTCATAAAAAACAAAACTTAAGACATTTCCATTTTATGCAAAAAAATGAACTGTATAAACTCTCTGGTGGTGTATTTGGTATGTATTGTAGAATGCCTAGCACAATGGGGCTCTGGTCCATGAGAGGGCTTCCTAGATACTTACTGCAGATTGATGTCACCAGGAACAAAAGAGGCATGCTGTAAACAGGTAGATTATAGGGGCATAGCTCTGGAAGAATTTAGGACACAGAACTCCTCTGAATTCTTTTTTAACGTGCTAGAAAATCTAGCAAAAAGTACTCTTCATCTTATCACATCTTCAGTTGCAGTACTTAGGCTTTTTGTTGAAAATTATAGATGAGAAAAACAGAATTTACAACTTTAAAAAAAAGGATGCAAATACTGTAAAAACTACATGGTTCTTACTTTACTATTACTTACTTATTTGTTTTTTTCACCTGCATGTTACAGTGTAATCTAACTTGGAGTAATAAGGGATTTCATAGCCATTCTCTTCAAGATCTCCTGAGACACAATCAGTATCCTCTTAAGTTCAAACAGGTTTCCCTTCATGTGTTTTCAGACCTACTGTTTAATAAAATAAGGGCTTGGAATAAAAATTGGTCATTTAGGTATTTAAATCATATGGTCCTAAACCCTAAGATCATTGTCATTTTGAAGTTGTTGCTTTTTAATGTCAAAAAGCATTACTACCAGGACATGTTACTGTAACTATCATAAGGGTTGTGCTGAAATATGTACTTTCAAGCTTCTAAACCACACAAAGATCTGATTCTATGTGCTCTATGTGAAAGAAAATGTATACAGTAGAAATCTTGACTGTCTGTATAAAATTATCTGATGCTTTTAAATGTTGTATTGTTTTTTATATGTGATAAAGGAGAAATGAAAGCTTTAAATTGCCCAGGGAGACTGGAAAGGTCTCTATTGTCTCATAATTTATGATTAATATTGCATGCTCTACCCCTAGATGCTGAAAAGGTTTTCTGTCCTTAATTAGGTAGGACAACCAACCTTTGCTGATTTCTTTGTGGTGAAAATTATTTTAACTTTCCTGCTGGGTTTTCAAAATTCAGGGCAGAAAAGGAAAGGAAAACATTTGTAAGGTATTCAGGTTTTAGCCCTATCTTGCAGGAGTGAAGAGAGGCAGGATACAAAGGGAAGGAAGAAATAACTTCTCTTTAGTTTTTTTGAAGATGACAGTAACATTCATGTGTTGTTCCTTTGTCAGTTTGATGATTTACTCTTGTTCTGAGGGGCTTCTCTGTTTTGTTTTCTCGGCTGACTGAAAAATGTATAACCGTATAAAAGTGTAAGTGTGTATTAAGCCACAGGAACACTGGAGGTCTTGTGCCTGGATATGAGAGAAGCAGCCATAATGACTTATGGGATGGGACATTTTTCTATACCTTAACTGGACAAGCAGATGAGGCAGATGGATATTTAGCGAGTTGATGTCAGGGTGCAATAAACATCAAAAGCTGGCGTTCAGTGGTTGAACTTTTCAGCCTGGGGTTTATTTTTCATTCAAAAAGATTTTAATTGGATAACCTACATTTTTTATATGTTAAATGTTTCAGAAATGGCTTAGAAGTAGTGTAGCAAATGTTGTCATTATGGAAATGGATAGGTTAGATAGCTTTCAAAAATTCCTTCCGTACTGAACTGCATTTATCATTTTAACAATCAGTGCATACTCAAGACACATATATGTGCAAACTTACTTAGCAAAAAGTTCATTTTCATCTCCCAGTCGTACCCTCCAGCTATTTGTAACAATTTGGAAATGTTATTAGTTGTATTTTGTTTTTTAATTATTTATTGTTTAAGGGACTAATATTTCAAAAAAGCAACCTACAACTCTGTACCTGTAAAAACCATGCCCATGTTCAGAATGCACTATTCAATTGTGAGTGCAATTCACAAGAAAAAAGTAAAATACTGAAAAAAAATGCCTGCAATTCATTTTTGCAGATGCAAACTTTGCAGATGGAAAAAATGAATCTGCAACAAAGACTGTGGTCCTCCATTCTTTGACAATTGATCTAATTTTACTTACTGGAACTTCTATATTAAGCAACAAGAGCCCCTGAGTTAGGCTGTGGTTGCAAAGATGAATAGAATTCTCTTTTAAAAACTTAACACAGTACAGAATATTTGAGTCACCTGACAGTTTTAAAGGTTATTTGTTGGAAAACCCAATGACCGCAATTTCTTCACTTTGGGTAGCATTAAAAACAAAGGATTTCCTGTGACTCTTGAAAATTATTTGCTGTGGCAAACACTTTAGGGTCAAAAAACATTAGGTAACCTTCCTTCCAGTTCTTCCACTCTGGTATTCAGCTGACTTAGAAAGAAAAACTGCAGTGAGATATATTAGCGCTGTTTGGAACAAAAACCGAATCAATTTTGATTAAAAAAAAAAGACAATTATGATCAGAAAAGTAAATACGTTAAAAACATCCTTTCCTACTCAGCTGAATCTGCTACCTGTGTTAGTTAGCCCTCACTCCTCCCTCCCTCCGTTACAGGTATTGCACAATTACCAAGTTAATTGTGCAATTACCTGGAGATCAGGTACACGTGCAAACTAGCTATCATGCAATAAAAAGCTCCAACTAGCTATAAAGTCAGACCTTGAAAATATGTACTAACTTTATAGGTGATGGCTATCAAGCTTTAATTTGCACGTGTAGTAAGGTCTCCCAACTGGCTAATACCTCCATCAACTGATAGGGCTCCCAACCACAGGGGTGCACCATGACCAGCATAAAACCGTGGGCCCTGGGGACTGAGGCAGCCTTGATCCCTAAGGGTCAGTGGGGGTGTGAAACTTCTGGACTCTGGGAATTATGGCTGCTGCAATTCCTAGGGCTCCAGGATGCAAGAAATCCCTGGGGATGGAAGATTGCCAAAGTGGTGACCCCCACATCAGAGGTGTGGGAAGCAAAGGGAAAACTTGGAGGAGCTCCTCAACTGGGGTGAATGGGGCTCCCAGCCATGGGAGCTTGCTTCGGTGCAGGGGGAGCCTGGGTCCCTTTGCACCAGCAGTACGGTGCAATGGGATCTAATGTGCAAACCCACAATCATACCTCCTGCCATGCACATGGGGCATGGCAGTAGGAGCTATTGTGGAGATCATGCATTAGATCGCATCATGCCTTTACCTGCACATGTAGAGGGAGACTTATATGCTCATTTTAGTGACAAAAGTAGTAGTAGTTTTTGTACTGTTGATGCCTGTTTGCAGTACAGATTTATTACATTTGAGAGGAGGGGCTAGATTCTTCTTGGTTTGCACACCATCAGCAGAATTTGTTAACAGCACTTCAGCTGCAGAATCTACGGTAAGCTTGCAGGAGCAAAATAAGTTTTCTGTGCTTGTGCTGTTGGCAGATAGAAAAAAAGAAAATATATTTCTCCTTGTAAAATGAGCTGGTTTCCCCTGGGTATCCCACACTACACTCTTTAGAGTTGCAGTTATAAGTGATTATCATGTTTGTATTATAATGTCATTGCCAGAGGTCTTCATGTATGGAAATTTCCATGACATTCTAGAGCCTCTTTTTCAAAGTACTGTATAACCATTCCTGTGGCCATCAGTACACAGTCATTTTATAAAAGATGTTGCCATAGTAAATGATGTATCAAAATTTCAATTATAAATGCATTTTAGTCATCTTTCATTTATAACACTTTTCACTATCTTTCATAACTAACTCATCCAGCTTCAAATCCCATCTCAGTAACTACTTACATGTGATGCCTTCAGGAAATTGTCAATTGCTAATGGCTAGCAAGGTGGTTAGTTGAGGCCATTGCTATCTATTTGATTTATACCGTATAAAAGAATTGCTCTAAGCCACATCACTCTACACATCTTATCTAACTGTTCCTTCAAATACTGGTTTATTGATAATTGCATAATTTAAATCACCTTTGATTTAAAAATAAAAATGTAACCAGCTATATTACCGTGAAGATTAAGCACTTTTCATTTAATAAACAGAAATCAGTGATCTAAGATGGAATCTACTATCACACCATAACATTTTTATGTGGATTTTAAATATATTCAGTACTATGCATCCATAATACTGGAAGGTGCCATTATTAATATGCACTGGAGTTCATGTAGGTCATGCAAGAAGGAAAAGTCAGCTAAATTATAATGGGCTCATTGGCTTGGCTGTTACACAGCCAGCAGATGGTATAACAACTAATTTGAAGATTTTTTCAGATGAGAGTAAATCAAGTCCTGATATTTGATATAAAACCAAATGTGCAGACAGTGGTCCTCCTTAGTCTACAGCTTTACCCCCTTCAAGGCTAAACCTCAAACATATAGGAAGCACTACACAAACACCGCACAAGACAGGAACAGAGGAGTAATGCACTTAAAGAAGCTATTTATAGAGAAAACCTGGACAAACGCCATTCAATTGTCCTTATACTTTGGTGGAAAATGCACTCTGTTCTACCAAGTAAGCAGATGCAGATGTTACTCTACCTAGAAGTACAGGCTGGGCTCCCAAGAATTTATTTCTAGGAAATTGCTTTTAATGAAGAAATTATCTCAAAAGCAGAAAAATAAGAGGGAAGTGAAAAGCTAGGATGTCAGCAAACCATCTACAGGCAGAGATCTCTGCTGTAATGCAGACTGTAATGCCTCTGCTGCTTGGCCATACACACACTGCATTGCCCAGTTTAGTTTTCAGACATTACATTGTTGTATAAAGTTCAGCATTTTCATTTATCTACACTGTATACTGTAGTGCAGTGCAGCAGTGTCTAAACTGGCCTGAAACAAGCTGGCTTGGATACTGGAAATAATTTGGCCACAGTGGCAAGGACCCAGTGTGGGCTAATTTTCCCTGCCTAAATGATACCAGGTACAGGTACCTGAGCTTGCTCATTTAAAATTAGGTTGGATATTGCAAAAATACACTACAGTCTGCATGGTAGATGGATATTATTTAGCTACCTTTATAGCGCAGTCCCTTCTACACCTGTTCTACTCCATAGGTAGAGTCCCCTTTACTTCTGGTAGAGGGTCTTGCCCCATAAGCAATTTCCACTTTGCTGATATCCTAAATGAATTTCATAAGATTTTCATATTTAATTTTCAAATATTCCAGACTTTGGTACATAATATGACAAGGTTTGAGTAAACCTTCCAAAGCTGGTAACACTAACGCATTTAGGAGTTTGGAATAAGTGATGGTGCTATCCCAGAAAAAGGGGCCTTAGCCTTCATTTGTGGTGGGATTATATTTTAAATTCTACAGTGGTTCATGTATTAGGTAACAAAAAATGTTTACTTAGAGGAAAAACATAAGACTGTCATGTTGTTGATGAGGATAATAACAACCTCCAGCTCATAGTGAGGACAATCACTGGCATTCAATAGGGAGTCTATCCATTTCTATTCAAACATGGTGTCCACATGAATATAAGATAAGGGCATGGAACTAGTGTCTAATTTTCACTGTAGCAAGCAGGGAAGTATAGCAGTGGGACACTCTGAAGGAGCTCACACTTTTCTATGCTTGCTTTGTGAGGATTTCCTTCTCCACAGTTGTCAGTTGGGCCCCTTTCATTACCTATGAATTAAATCAACATTTTAATCTTTTAAACAGGAGAAACAAATCATGAGAAGATAAATTCTAAGGATCCCCTTAATCCATAAGGCCAAATGACTGCCAAAAGGCTGTGTCCTTGTTAAAATAACTTCATACTGCAGATTACTTCAGAATACCCTATGCAGTCTGAACATAAATCTAGGTGCTTAAAGTGCCCCCCTCTTGCCTTGTCTATAAACACCCTTGCTTTATCAAGTCTGCTCCAATGTGCTGTAATTACAGGCTGCTCCTGTCTGTTCCTCCCTGCACGTGTATAGGAGCCCTTAGATAGCTAAGCAGTCAGCAAGCTGCAAGCAACAAGTTCCATTTATTTATAGCTCTTTTCAGCTCTCCTCAAGGTTGAAACAAGAAATGGAGAAGGGAAAATTTCTGTCACATTGTCAACCATGCTATTTTGAAGCTTGGTTTCCAGATTAACAATGAAATGGACCCTGGGGTTGCATTTCCTTCTACTCTTATGCAACATATCATTAAATAATAGCATTTGCTCTGTCTGCACTTGAGTACATATTCTTCACTTATAATTTAATTAATGCACCGGGGAGGAAGATCTTTGGGTTAGGATATTGGTCTACAAGACAGGTGATCTGGGTTATATTCAGAATGCTGCCATAGGCTTCCTGTGCAGTTTGTTCTAATCTAGTTTCCTAATACGTAAAATTAAGATGATAATATTTCCTTTCCTTACCAGGGTGTTGTGAAAATTCATTAAGTCAGGTTTATAAAGTGCTTTGTGCTGCTTGCTTTGAATTGAGATCCTTAGTAAAATACCTCAAAAGCAGAAATTAGAAAACTGAACTAGTATTGTTACTTGCCCTGATTGCTGGCTACAATTTGATGGAGATTTTCATTTCCAACTTGTGTGTGACTGTTGGAACCTGCCTGTATTTAGGTGCAGGGAGGAAGGTGCCTTGATATTTTGTTTGTTTTTCTTTTTTTGGTGCATTTTCATCTCACTTAATCAAACTAAGAGGAGGGGGAGAGGTTTGGTTTTAGCATGCGACTGGAAGGCAAGGATTCCAGAATCCTAATTTCAGGTCTGTTACCCAGATAACACTTTGTTCTTTTCCCCCACCTGTAAAAGAGAGTTATGCCTACCTTACTGAGTGTTTAGAAAGCATAACATGATCATCATTTTACACACTGTAATAATTCTGATAATATCTCAGTGGGTACATCTACACGAGATACTACTGTGCCGTCATTACTGCACATTTTTTTAGTACTTGCTAATACAATTAACAGGTACTTGCTAATACAAGTACTAAATAAATGCACAGTAACCAGAGTTACAGCACAGTAGTGCCAAAGAACATCTTTTACATGATGCTACTGCACAGTAGCTTAATAATACTGCACAGTAGCATATTAGCACTGTCTGTGCTGCGACACACTACTGTGCAGTATTTTTCAGTTTCCGCACAGTCAGCATCTCATGTAGTCATGCCCAGTATGTCTTTGTGTAACAAAGCTGCTTTTTGTGGCTAAACTCTGCCAGACAAACCTCACAGGAAACTCATAGTTCTAATATTGTATGAAATGCAAAGCAGTTGCTGAATTTGGCAATGTACGAGCTATACGGTAGTGTTAAAACCGTAAACAAAAAGCTGTAAATGTTCAGAATTGCCAAAGAGTCAGCAGTGCAACTCCCAGGAAAGTTACTAGGAGTTACATGATTAAATCTTTGTGAAAAATATTACTTAATCTGAGGTCTGTTCTCTCTCAAATGTACAGTATGGCTTATTGATTCATGCCAAAGGAAGTTATCTATGAGACATGAGATAAGAACATCTCTCTAAGTTGTTTTTTTTTTAAAGGAAAGCAAAGTTATTATGAAAATACATTGTTCACAAGTGCACCATTTCTAAGAAGTTGGTAATTCACTAAAATATTATTCACTAACAAATTAAAGGTTTACCTGGAAATAGTAAGGTACAATTGATGTTTAATAGCAATTTATGATTTAAAATGGATAAGGTAACAGCAAACTTACCAGACGTAGAAGCAGTTCATTCACTGCTGTGCAATATTTGTCAGATATGCAGGGTACAGGGAAAAGCAACACGTCCTCTTACAAACACTTTCTGTCATTAAATTAGTAGAAAGGGAAGGAAAATAGTTGACACTTACTATCAATACAAAAGTTCCCAGGAACTCTGAGAGTGCTTCTTTAATCAGGCTGTTCTTCAAGGCAAATTTTTCCTTGAAACTTCTTTTGCCTTTCTTGCTCATTTTTGGGTCTTCCTGTTACACTCTAACCCCAGCAGACAGTGACACGCACACTTAATTTGCTTTGTAATCGTCCCTGCTGCAGCTGAACTTTAACACTTTTACTTATACTTTGAAATATGAGATTTTGACATCTGTACAGCCAGTGAAATCATCTGACTGCAGGCATTGACTGAGCCCAATGAATATGACCTAATGATTCATCATGAGCTTTCTATCCTTTGCCTTCTCGGAGTGTGTAGCTATTTATATTGGGTATTATCTAGGCTGCATGCCTAGATAATACCAGTAACCTCAAAGTCAGAAAAAGCTAACGAACTTTTTTTTTCCTTCTAATGCCTGGCAAAATGGATTAATCAATGGCTTTCACCCAAGATTCCTTTTCTCCAAGGTAAATTATTATGAATTTTTGCCACCCAAAGGCAAGAGATTATATGAACTGCCATATATGGAACCACAGTATTTGGCTTTGATCCAGGCTAGGACTTAAAACACGCACGCCTTCATTGGCTGTTTGCAATTTTTTCCATAGGAGATGTTGGGCAAAACGAGTGGGTACTTGCCAGAGAGATGTGCTCTATCCTAGTAAAACAAAATATACACCCTGCACAGTTCAGAGAGATTTCAGTGTCTAGTAGGAATGTGTATTAGAAATTAACTGCATTTGTATAGCCAGAGACTGACTCGCACCACACTTTTGGGATTAACTGCCTAACTTTCTACTGACTCATCTTGTTTACAACAGAGCAATGAGGCAGAAGAAATTAGGACTTTAAATTAAATCTGCTTCAGTCCAGTGAAGCAATGAAAATGATCATATGCCTCTAGTATGTTTAGCTAAGTTATAGATCCTGTGCTTAAGTAAAACTGACTAGGAACTCCATCCTGCAAGGTGTCCAAGATGCCATTTCCTATTGATTGGAACAGGAGGCTGTAAGTACGAAGGATTTCAATGCCAGGTATCAGCGTTACACTTAGACTGGTATAACTGATTGGAAATAGATCCAAACCCGTAACAGTTTGGTGCACATAGAGTGGTCTAAAAATGGTGGAACCTGACCTAAGATGGACCTGGATCAATGTGCACTCAAATCAGATTAATCTAGGTTAGACAGGTGAACTGAACTTCTGTAGTGGTTCCCCTATTAATTCAATAGACCACAGTCCTCCAGCATCCCAGCCTCCTTTGCAGCCCTCCGCTAATCCTCCCTTGCCAGGAGGCATGCCAACACTTGGCCTGTATTCAGCTGCTCCAGCCAAATGCCTAGTGGGCCCCACCCCTCAACTCTCCCAAAACTGAGCCAGCACAGCCCCTCTCCCCAGCCCTGCTTCCTGCCTCTGGCCATCTGTCAGGAGCAGGCAGACAGCAGACAGAAGAGAGACATCTGTGTCCCCTGCATGAACCCCAGCCCTTGGACACGCATTTCCCTGGGTAGTGCCCCTGCACCCCATCACAAAGCACCTTACAATGTACACATAGACCTGACAGCAAGCCTAGGAGAACCCCTGTGTGTGGGCACAGCTCCACAGATGCTGACCTTGGCTACTGCACACCCAGTTAAGGACACCCATGCTCAGCCATAGCCCCAAGGACCCTGACCCTGGCTCCTGCATACCCAGCCAGGGACTCCCATGTCCCCCCACCCCCTACAATGGCTCCTGCACACCATATCTCAGAGGCCAGATTCAGGTACCCTGACACCCAGACCCCAGCATGGACCTTCCCTCCCCACAAGCAGGAGCCAGTGTAGGCAGCTTGCCTCTGGTGGGCCAGGGTGGCAGGGGACAGAACATTGGGACTAGGCCTGTAACCTCTATGGCTTGGCCATTGCCAGCAGATACCTGGGCTATGGGCACCTAGCATGCTGCAAGACTTTTTTGGCTTACAGCTACAGGATTCCTGAGTATTGGGGCAGGGATGGGAAGGGAAACTGAGCATCCATGCTGGGGGAAGCAGGTGGATGCTCCTGGAAACTTCAGAAGGTGGTTGGATATGGTCAGTTGCCTCCATATTGCAGGTAGAGAATGCTGGAAATTTCCAACCAGGGCATAGGGCATTGTTAGAACCCACCCATGGATGCTGAGACACCATGAGCACTGCTGTGGACCATGGAAGACCCCATCCCATCCTTCTCTGCTACCCAACCCTGGTTACACAACTGGGACTATGGGGAGATGAGGGACCTCGTTGCCATCTGGGGCAAGGAGGAGATCTAGCACCAGTTCCAGAAAGGGCATCAGGACAGAGATGTCTTCAAGTGCATTGCCCAGCAGATGCAGGCATGTCGCCTCAAAAGGGGCCATGCCAAGATTAAGTGGATGCAGATCCAATATAAGTGCATGCAAGATGCCAATGAAAGGCCTGGGGCCTATAGGCAAATCACACCCTTCTATGAGGAGCTGTCCCACTTCCTCACCAAGGACAGGGGTGTTGAGACCCTGTATGCCTACAGCACCACTGGGGTGTGGGAGGAATCACTGGCAACTGACTGCCCAGACATTGACAACTGAGTGCCCAGGAGCAAGTCCCCAGGGGCCACAGGGTAACAGGTCAGCTGCTGGAGCCAGCCCATGAGGAGTCCACCCTGTTGGTGATAGTCTCCACATCATCACAGGATGTGGAAGCCAAGGTGCACTTGCAGCTGGACCTGAGCTCCCTTGACATCTCACGCGTGGTTGGGGGCAAGGAGCACAGTGCACAGGAGTGGGAGGAAAGCTCTGATGCCATAGAAACTGCAACCCAGGACCTGCAGGCTGAGCCTGTGCGTTCCACCTCACCCCAGTCCTCAACCCCACAGACCATGGCCAAGCACGTGAGCCCTGGGACACCATTCTCCTCACAGCTGCCACAGGTGTTCCTCTCCCATCCCAATCACCCCTTCTCCTCCCCTTCCCCTTCTTCCCTTCCATCCTGGAGTTCAGCCAAGGAGCCAGGCCCTCTCCACCCACTTCCCCTGACCTTGGGCACTTAGCAGCCCATCTCTCAGTCTATGGCAACATTAATCTGCCTCATTCACACCTCACTGCCCAGCTCCTGTGAGAAGTGGAGTCTTCTTCCAGCTGGCTAAAGCAGTGGTGCTGAAACAGCAGGCCCACCCCCTGCACTCTCAGAAAGGCACTACAAGTGTTTATTGATCTTTGCAGGCACAGCAAAAACAGGTACAGATGTGAGTGCTCTGGGGGGGTATAGTGCCGCACCTTTCCTGCTTGGCAAGGACCCCACCGGAGGTTGGCAGCAGCATGGATCCCAGTGACAGAGGGTACACTGAGGTCAGGGACAGGAGATAACATGCAGCTATCTATGAGAACCGCTACAGTTACATTACAGCAGAAATGATAAAAATTCCCCCTTGAATGATAAAAATTCCCCCTTGCCAAACAAGCCCTCTCCCTCCCTCCCTTCCATTCCAAGAAAGTCACAGATGTGATAGCAGGAGTCCTTGATGGGAACTGTTATCTTAGCCAATCTTGTCCTGCTGCCAGGGTGACTCCCAAGTTGTACACATGAAGAGACTTGCAAGTGGCACTCCAGTACCTTCCCTGCTCCCCTCTGATTCAGTCCCTGGATGGAAAATCCATTGGGTGGCAGGTGACTCTGAGTCTCACAGCACAGGCAGTTACTATATGAGCCCCTCAAGGCAACACCCCTCCTGCAATTGTGACCCCATCCTGGTCCCAGACAGCTCCCAGCAACTCCTGAAAGCAGTATTCTGCACCTTCAGAGAAATAATCATAAATTCTAATACAAAATGGGTAACACCTGGCTGCATGGCAGCACTATGGAGAAGGATCTGGGTAGATCACAGATTCAATATGAGTCTGTAGTGTGATGCCACACAAAAGGCGAATAGAGTTTTAGATGCATCAATAGAAGCATTGGGCATTTTTACGCATACCTTTTCATCCCGTGACGCGCCAGAGATCCGGTGGGTCAGAGAAGACTTGATTAACTGAGTCTGCTCCTCACACAAGCTGATGTGCACTGCATTGCATCGCATGCAGTTGTATAAGCAGATAAATGTGCATCAGTGCACAGAAAATGGCGGTGATGTGCTTTTGAACTAAAACACCTCCTATGTGTAAGTTCAAAAGCTCACTGCCACCATTTTCTCAGTGCTGATGAATATTTCGCCACTTATACAACTATGCGCCACAGTGCTACACGCTTTTAAAAGCACCCAGTGCTGCAGTGTAAGCATGTAAGCAAATGCCCATTAGGTACAAAACACAGGGGTGATAGTGCCTCCCTACTCAGTGCTAGTTAGGCCTCATCTAGAGTATTGTGTGCAGTTTTAGGCTCCATATTTTAAAAGGGACATAGAGAACTTAAATAGGGTCTAGAGGTGGATGACAAAAATGATTAAGGGCCTAGAAGGCAAGTCATATAAGGAACAGTTGAAGGAACTAGGCATGTTTAGCTTATGGAAAATATGCTTAAGAGGGGACATGACAGAAGCCTTGAAATACCTGAAGGGCTGCTATAAAGAGAAGGGGAAAACACCTTTTCTCAATTTCTGCAGTAGGACGGACCAGTGGCTTGAAGTTGCAGCAAAGTAGGTTGAGACAATATCAAGAACAGTTCTTCACTGTTAGAACAGCGAGGCAGCGAAAGAGAGTGCCTAGGGAAGCTGTTGAATCTCCATCATTGGAGGTGTTCAAGAGGAGGCTGGCCACAGACTGGTCAGGGATGATCTAGGCATAATTATGCCTATGTTCTAGGGGTATTCCCCATGCTTCTGGGCTTTGCTGGTTGCTGCATGGATCAAGAGGGGATTCTTTCCCCTCCTGCTGCTTCATACGTCTGGGCTTGGTTTTTTTTATTGTTTTTTTAAAAACAATTAAAAAAAATGTGGGCTGAATCCGAATTTCTCAGAAGCATTGGATATTGGCTGCAGCTAAGCGTCTGAATTTTGACTGGGGGTGTGCTAATTAGGGCTGTGCAAAGCTTTGGTCCCTGATTCAATTTGGTAGAGATTCAGCCCAATTCAGTGGCCAAAAGGACCCTTTAATCTCTCCGAATTGATTTGGAGAGATTTAGAAAGATTTGGTAATTCTAATATAGATACAGCTTTAAATGTTTTTTCTACATGCCTCAAGGTACCAGGTGGCTCGTGAATGCTGCAATGCTGGGGTGGATGGAGAGTCCCACAGGAGTGCGGGGGGCTCCCCAGCGCGCTCAGCAGCAGACCTGGAAGTGGACCAGAAGCACTTCCAGTCCACTTCCGGGTCTGCCGTGGAGCGCCAGGAGGGCCCCCCCATGCCCCCGGCTCAGTGGCTAGTGCCTCCTGGGTCTGGGTCGGGGGTGGGGTGGGCACTGGGGGTCCCCCTGTGGCTGAGCCGGGGAGGCGGGGGGGCAGCATGCTCCCCGACGGACCCAGAAGTGGACCAGAAGTTTTCTGGTTCACTTCCAGGTTCGCCGCCGAGCATCTGGAGGGTCCCCCCCGTACTCCTGTGGGACACTTCATCTGCCCCAACATTGCAGCGATCACGAGCTGTGCCTGGTACCTTGAGGTATGTAGAAAAAACTTTAAAAGCTGTGTCTGTGTCTGAATCGCTGATTCTCTGAATCAGCATCAGATCTTCAGATTCGGAGTTGGCTGAATTGAATCAGGGATAGTGATCTGAATCAATGGATTGAATCACTGCCCCTGATTCAGGCTGAATCTGAATCCGAATCAAATAGGGCCCGCTTCACACACCCCTAATGCTAATGTTCCTGCTGGGACTTAAACCCAGGGATTCTTAGCTAAAGGGTTATGTCCTGCTGCTCAGGGTCAGACTGATTGCCATATTTTGGGTCAGAAAGGAATTTTACCTGATGGTCAGCGGGGGTTTTGTCTTCTTCTGTAGTGGCCCTCTTTTCCAGATCTCTTCAGCATATTTTCAACAACCTTTACATCAGCAGGATGTTGGCCACCATGGTCTCCCTGCTTTACCTATGGCAGATTAGTGTGTAATGTCACAAGTTATATCAGGGTTGACTGTAGTTTTGCTACGAGGTAGATAATGGATTTGTTGGGAATGGTTTGCATAGGGATGATCCTGCCTCAGGCAGGGGTTGGACTAGATGACTTCTCAAGGTTCCTTCCAGTTCTACGTCTCTATGAGTCTTTCTAGAATAAGGGTGTGATTTCTGTAGAACCTGGATAAAGGTGAAATCCTCTTTTCTAACCTGGTCTTTCTCCCCATTTCCATTGGCGTCAAATGAGTTATCCCAGAGGCCATGTCTGGGTCTGTGCAACTATGGGTTACAATGTGAGTATAGCACTTTTCATTGAGGTTTGGGAGATACCCATCCATTATGTCAGAATAAAGATACCTTTTCAGACTTTATTTATTTCAGCATATTAGTACAGTTTTATTATGGCAGTGAATAGAAAAGACTGCTGAGATTATGCATGTATTAAAATTGTCGGATATTCCTGAACAGGGTGTTCACTTTGGATGTGGACACATGACACTTTACATTAGTGTAACATGCACAGATTTGCACACGGAGGTAAATCAGGCTGGTGTGTTGTGGGGCAGACAACAAGCTCTTCCAATGCCTGTTCCCCCAGAACAGCGTGGGCAGCCACAAGTAGGGGGCGGGGGGCAGTAGGCAGGGATCTGGAGTGCTGGGAAGGGCAAGGGGGCAGTAGGCCTGATCCAGGCAGTGGGGGTGAGGGAGGGGTGTTTACACTAAAGTGTAGCCTAGAATTCTAGCCTAGAATGGCTGCACCTTAGTGTAACACGGGCTGGGTAACATGGATCAGAGATAGTCCTGCCCTGGAGTGGCATAATTTTTAAGCTATATAAGGAGCACTTAAGACTAGTTTCGGTTGTTAATGCACAAACAATCCAGAGGTTAAGAGCTCCAGGATTCGACCAAAATTACTGTGTAACAAGACCCTAAGATAGCTGCCCCCAATACAAGTTGTTACAATGCCTCATCACTAGGTTATGGGGTAATTAGTAGTGGCCTTTTTGCAAGGAGCAAATTACTACCCTGAGGTGAAATTGGCTAGAGTTGTGGACACCAACCCATCCCCCTGTGTAAATCACACTAACATATTATTAACCCAAACTTTATGAGAGAGAACTTTAACCCAGGAGTGAAATAATTATATCATGTGTCTGTTGCACGTGATATAGGCAGATGACATGAGTATAAATAGGCTGTACATCTACATTCTCTCTCTTCCTTGAAAAATAAGATATAAATGCAGTAGTTAAGAAAAAACATTATTAAGATGAATTGTGATGGCAATTCCGTCTCTAACACAGACCTTGTAAATTGTGGCACTTTGCCACAGCTCTGAATAAAATGGTTCAGAGCTTCATTGTTCCAAGATTGCACTGCATTTATATAGCGCTGTATATGATCATAATCCTTTACAGGTGTCATATAACAGGAATGAAAGTGTCATTATACCCATCTTACAACTGGAGATTCAGTGGCACTCAGTGCCTGGGGCTACTCAAAGAGTTGGTAGCACGCCAAAATCCTGACTCAGGCCATTTGGCTCCCAAGCCCATTGCCTTTTGTCATTTCTTCAGACCACGTTGCTTCTCTCTGAAGTGGTTTTATTTCTTGACATAGTGAAGTCTTAGAATCAGGCTGCTGACCAGAATTTGTTTTCTCCAGTTATTCTCTAATATTTGGTTAGAACGTGCAGGTTCAACACATATTACTTCCATTAATATCATTTGTTAGAATCTTTATGGAAAGCAAATATAAATGGGGGAAAAACACAGCTGAAGTGAATTTGATTTCCTAGTATTATCTGAATGAATAATCATAGAAAGGTACTTTTTGAGGTACTTTTCCAGGTATAATAAGTATTTAGGTGGCATTAGGAGGGAAAAAGTTACATGGAATTTAAGGAAAAAAAACGCTCTTAAACATTTGAAATCTAATTAGTAATCCAATTTGCCTCATTTCCTGTTGCTGCTTCTTTATCATGTACAACAGTGGGGATTGCCTACTTAAATAGTGGAAAGATGATACAGTATGATTGCTGTTCTCTGGTCTTATTCAGTCTTATGTTTGCCATCCTGGCCCTGTTCCAAGTATCAGAATGGAGGGGATGCAGGCAGTG
>NW_005842355.1:1101654-1115451 GCF_000455745.1 Alligator sinensis
ATGTGAAAATCTGTGAAGACTACTAGAGGAGTTGAGAGCTTAAACTGAGATTAGAATTCCCCAGATCCATATCATAAGGGCTGCTGCTCTGCAACCAGCTTTACTGGGCTGCTGACCCTCCAACATAGTTCATGTGGAAAGACTGCTGTAACTCCAAAGGTGAAGGGAGTATACATATATACTATATGTATGTATAGTATATAGAGAGATTATTGCTCTTTGTCTGTAGCTAATTGATTTTCCTAATGATCTGGTTAGAATGTCTAATTAGTATAACTTGTATGAGTAGCCTTAAATGGAATTCATGTAACCAAAATCAAAGAGGCCAATACATTTAAAAAGAAGGAGAAGGATGGCCAACATACTAATGCTGACATGAACCATCAGTGTGACCTCCCTAAAACTGTTATTACCCCCAGGCAGCCTGCATTGTACTACTACATCCCTCTATCTGGATCCAAGCAGAAGAAGGCTGAGTGAGCATATATTAAATGCAGCATGTATAACCCTAAACATTTTCATAGATTTCATCAACACTAGGGCTGGAAGGGACCTTGGAAGTTCATCGAGTCCAGCCCCCACACCCGAAGGCAGGAAATCAGCTGGGGTCATAGGATCCCAGCAAGGTAAGCATCCAATTTTTTTCTTGAACATGTTCAATGTAGGTGCTTGAACCACCTACAATGGCAGGCTATTCCAGACCTTGGGGGCTCAGACAGTAAAGAAATTCTTCTTTATGTCCAGCCTGAAATGGTCCTGCAGTAGTTTATAACCGTTTGATCTCATCATCCCTTGGGGCGCTCTGGTGAAAAAAGGCCCCCCCAGATACTGGTGGTCACTCCTGATAAACTTATAGGTGGCCATCAGATCACCCCTGAGCCTACGCTTTTCCAGGCTAAAGAGCCCCAGGGCTCTCAGCCTGTCGTCGTAAGGTCTGTTTTCCTGACCTCTGATCATGCGCGTGGCTCTTCTCTGGACTCTCTCAAGCTTCTCCACATCCTTTTTGAATTGTGGGGCCCAAAACTGGACGCAGTACTCCAGCTGCGGCCTCACCAAGGCTGAGTACAAGGGGGGAATGACATCCCAGGATTTGCTTGAGAAGCATCTATGGATGCAAGCCAGCGTTTTGCTCGCTTTACTAGCTGCAGCACCACATTGAAGGCTCATGTTCATCTTGTGGTAAATGATGACCTCCAAGTCTCTTTCTTCTGTAGTGCTAGCCAGCGTAGCACTGCTGAGCCTATAAGGATGGTGCAGGTTTTTCCTCCCAAGTTAGAGAACCTTGCATTTTTCAGTGTTAAACACCATCAGGTTCTCGTCCACCCATTTCCTGAGCCTGTCCAGGTCAGCCTGGATCGCCCTCCTGTCTTCAGGTGTGGACGCTTTACCCCAGAGTTTGGTGTCATCGGTGAACTTGGCCAGTCCGCTTCTGACTCCAATGTCCACATCATTAATGAAGATGTTGAACAGTATGGGTCCAAGTACAGAGCCTTGGGGGACTCCACTGGTCACAGGGCATCATGACGATTAACTTCTGTCAATTACTACCCTCTGGGTCTGACCATGGAGCCAATTCCCCAGCCAGCAGATCGTGGTGGACCCAAGGCCACAATTGGCCAGTTTCGCCAAGAGGTGATCATGGGAAACCAGATCGAAGGCCTTTTTGAAGTTAAGATATATGACATCAATCTCTTCTCCCTTGTCCAGGTAAGAGGTCACCTGGTCATAGAAGGAAATGAGATTGGTCAAGCAAGACCTACCCGCAACAAACCCGTGCTGGCTATCCCTCAGTATGTTGGTGTCGGCCAGTCCATTAAGGATGGCTTCTTTAATAAACTTTTCTAAGACCTTCCCTGGGATAGAGGTCAGGCTGATGGGCCTGTAGTTTGCCGGATTCATTTTCCTCCCTTTCTTGAAGATAGGCACCACATTGGCCTTCTTCCAGTCTTCGGGTACTACACCAGAGCACCAGGAGTTCTCAAGGATCCGTGCCAGGGGCTGGGCTATGATGCTCGCCAGCTCCTTGAGTACCCTGCGGTGTAGATTGTCAGGACCAGCTTACTTGAAGGTATCCAGCCTCTCAAGGCATTCCTTCATGAGGTCAGCATTGATGGAGGGCAGGGAATCTCCCTCATCCCGACCTCCCTGTCCCGTAGCAGGCATGGGCGTCCCATGGGACTGATGAAAGACCGACGCAAAGTACCCATTTAATAGGTTGGCTTTTTCCTGGCACAATCCTATTTTATAATCTCCTTCTCCTAAAGTAATAAAGAATAATACATATTGTTCCCATTGTATAATTCTCTGGGGTAACAATATCTATTGCACAAAATTTTTAATTGTGTTGTATTCAGAGCATCACATAAATTGCCATTATTGATGTAAGTACTAAATCCAACACAGCTGTGGTGAGCATGACAATAAATATGCAACAAAACATATCTTATGTGATTGTATTGTAATATTGAGGGCCAGTTTCTTTAGTAAATCAATTGATGAGTATACCCCAATAGCTGTTCGACATGTATCTAAATGTACACATAAACAAACAAAATGTTGTATAGCCTTTGAAAGATTTTCTCTGCTAGGGGAATTGGTGAATTCAGAGAAAACATCTGTTTTATGATGATTATGTAAGCAGTTCACAGTGCAGCATCACTGATCTTTCAATACCCAAGAAAATCTTTTGCAGAATATTTTTCCAGCTCTATTCTGTCTTTCCACCTCTTTTGTTATCTATAGTGCATAAGCTCTTACATGCACTGGATATGATAGTATATAAGATATGTAGCATGATGTGCTACAACCAGGTCTACCTTTCTGTGTAAATCAAGGCAGAATGCAGCCAATGTATTTTTTTAGAAAACAAGATTGATTTCATTCAGATAAGTAGTTCATTCTTAAAAGAACATGAAAAAGTTAATGATGGTCCAGAAGAGGGTAACAAAAATGGTTTCCTATCCCCATTCTTTGCTTTATAAAATAAGAAAATAAGATCTATGAAGCGTGAGAAAAAGACTCTCATGCCCTGATTTCATATTTTTATTAATTTCAGAATTCTGAACAGGACACTCCTCAACATGTAGATCAAAGTTTTAAAATGGGCATTGCTATTAAAAACAAAAGATTTCTCAGTAAATAAATCTGTGCTGCATGAGGAAAGCAAGGCATCCTTGGAAGAATGTCTTGTGGTCTTTTCCAATAATGTTAAGATCTACTTTGTCCTAATCAGAATGGGATGTGCTATCAGAACCTTTTCCCCTGTTACAGAGAATACATTTCCCATGGTAGTAGATACATAGAGACTTGTTGTGGCTACTGATGAGCAGCAAGGAGTTTAGAAGGACAGGAGGTCTAAGGTTGTCTATTAGCAAATAGTATTTTAATATGAAAACCTGAAGCAAAAGAGGACTTGACTGAATTTCCACAAAAAACAATGCAAAATGCTGTCTTTGTCAAACAGAATGATAGAGCTGGGCAAGGCAGTAGGAGATGTTATTTTTTCCATCTACTTTGCAAAACCCCTTCCCTTTATGCTTCCACTTCCAATGCCCCCCAATAGATCTATTTTCAGTCATCCGTTGCTTCACAGTGGGCATGTCTACATGAGATGCTGGGCAGTAGCAATGAGCTACTGCACAGTAGCTTGTTTCTACTGCATAGTAGTGTTGGAAAAAAACCATCTGGGGATGACTACTGCGCAGTCATTCAGTTAGGGTTACCATATATCTGGGTTTTCCTGGACATGTCCTCTTTTTGGATCTTCTGATCTCTGTCTAGGTGGTTTTTTGAATCATAGAATCATAAAATCAAAGGACTAGAAGAGATCTAGAAGATCAAGTCTGGTCTCCTGCCATGGGTAGGAAGTTATTGGGTAGGCCTGTACGAAGTAGCTAGTATTTGCTTTGGATGTGGCCGATTCAGGGGACAGTGATTCGATTCAGTGATTTGAATCAATGTCCCAATTCGATTTGGCTGATTCGGCTGCTGCTGAATCTCCGAATCAGCCAGGCCAGGCCCATCCCCCACCCACTCTCTCAGCCCAGCAATAGCTGCCCCAGCTCCCGGCTCTTGTTAAAAAAAAGCCCTGACTCAGTAGGTGCTGCTGGGCAGAGAGGCAATCCCTGCTTCCCCCCACTGACCCATGCTGCATGGGGGGCTCTGCACAAGCCCTCCAACCCCAACCCTCGCTTCCCTCGCCCTGCCATGGGTGCCCCACCTGGGCCAGCTCTGGCCCCTTAAAAAAAAATGCAAAAACCTCAGACTCATCGCTCCTGCCAGGGGGGTTGATCCCCACTGCCCCCCACTACCTCACACCATGTAGGGGGCTCCCCAAAGCCCCGAGGCTGCTGCAGGAGTGGTGGGTCCCAGGGCTTTTCTTGTTGTTTTTTTTTCCTTAAAGGGCCAGAGGTGGCCCCCCACCTGGCAACACCTGGTGAGCACCAGGGGTTTTTTTTAAGTATCAAACTGGGGCCAGCAGGAGCATCCATGGGTGGGGGTTGTGGGGGAGTCAGTGGGGGCTGGGAGATTGGGGATGGGTTGGGGGGGCAGGCAGGTGTCCCCCCATAGTCCCCTCCCCTGCCCCCTATTTACTAGCTCGGAGTCAGCTACAGCTCCCTGCTGCAGCCACCGGGGACTGCCTGAATCATCAAAGCTCTCCAAATCTTTTCCAAAGATTTGGAGACCTTTGAATCAATTCAGACCTTTAAATTGGTCCCCTGATTCAATTTGGAGATTCGGCCACCGAATTGGGCCGAATCTCCTCCAAATCGAATCAGCACCCGAAGGTTCACACAGCCTTATTATTGGGCTCAAATGAGCTCAACAAGGTGCTCGACAAGGTGAAATCTGAACCAAAGTCTGGGATGTTACTCTGCTCCACTGGTGGGAATGGGGGGAGGGTGATTGGAACCAGGGGCACTGCATGTATCTGTGTGCACACATACATGTGGTCAGCATGCAGCCAGGCAGGGTGGTGGGAGCAGCCTCGGCAGCTAATGTAGCTAAGTCTATGGGGGCAGGGTTAGAGGGCCAGGGCTTGGGGACTATTTGGGGTGTGTGTATTGGGGTGTGTGTGTGTATTGGTGTGTGTGAAGGGGGCTGATGCCTAGTGGCACTGGGGGAAGCTGTCCAGGTAATGCCTGCCCTTCCAGTGGGGGAAGGGGGAAGGAGGGGCACTTTGTGGGCAGCGGGGAGCTCCATGGCTGGGCTGGAGGCTAAGGGACCAGTGCCCATGCTCCTGGAAGCAGTGTGGTCAGTAGAGGTGTGCGAAATGGGCCGTATTCAATTCAGATTTGGATTTGGCCCGAATTGGGGACGGTGATTTGATTTGTTGATTGGGATCACTGTCCCCAATTCTATTTGCTGAATCCAAATCTGAAGATTTGATTCTGATTCGGAGAATCAGCAATTCGGCCATAGACATAGCTTTAAATGTTTTTTCTACATACCTCGAGCTACCTTGCACGGCTCATGAGTACTGTGATGCTGGGGCAGATGGAGCATCCCACAGGAGTGTGGGGGGGGGGCCCCCTGCATGCTTGGTGGCGAATCTGGAAGTGAACCGGAAGTACTTCCAGTCCACTTCTGGGTCGACCGGGGATCACATGGGGGGGGTTCCCTATGCCCCTTCTGGCTCGGCAGTTGGCCGCGGGGGGGCCCCAGGTGCCCCCCCAGACCCAGGAGGCACCAGTCACTGAGCTGGGGGGGTCACGGGGCAGCCCCCCAGCATGTTCCCTGTCAGACCCAGAAGTGGACCAGAAGTGCTTCTGGTCCACTTCCAGGTCTGCTGCTGAGCATGCTGCCCCGCCCCTTCCCCCCTCCGCTCCTGTGGGATGCTCCATCTGTCCCACCATCTCAGTATTCACGAGCCGCCTGATACCTTGAGGTATGTAGAAAAAACATTTAAAGCTGTGTCTATATCTGAATCTCCAAATCTTTCCGAATCTCTCCAAATCTTTCCGAATCTCTCCAAATCGATTCAGTGGGTTCTGATTCAATTCGGAGAGATTAAAGGGTCTCCTGATTCAATTTGGATTGAATCTGATTCGGTGGCCAAATCTCCACTGAATTGAATCGGGGATTGAAGCTTCGCACAGCCCTAGTGGCCAGGAGACACTGCCCGAGGGGGAGGGAGGCCATGGCCAGGTTCCCTGGTGCAGCATGGGAGCCATAGGCAGCAGAAAGCTGGAGCTAATGGGGCTTACACCCCCTGCACTGGGCTGGTTACAGTGGCTCCAGTACTGCCACTGCCGCAGTGCCTGTGCCACACATTCCTCCACCACTGCACGAACAGTACCAGCACACACTGGCCCTGGAATGGCCCTGCAGGAGGGAGGGGCAGGTTCAAGTGGGTGCACTCTGCATTGCCCAGTCCCCCCAAATAATATTTTCTAGTGCTGCTTATGGGGAGCCCCAGCCAGTTGCCAGCTCATGTTTTCCTTTTCCACGCACTCTCACCCATACAGCATACAAAAAAGTAAAAGGTCAAGCACTTATGTCAAGCTACAGAGCAATACAAAATGAAGCTTCTTAAAGCAATGCAAAACTCAAAAAAATTCATAAGATTAAAAGCAATAGGCAAAAAGTCTATTTCTGTATTATTTAACTAACATCAAGCTAGTATTTATGCTACTTGTATAACACAGGGGGCAGTGGGGTGGGAGTGAGAGGCACCAGCAGGGCTGTGGGAGACAGGGGACTATGGGTCAGGAGTGAGGGGCACCAGCAGAGCCAGGGGTCTGTGGGTCAGGAGTGAGGGCCAGCAGAAGGTGTGGCAGTGCACTGATTGTACCTGCCACTTTAAGAACATGAGGCAGGCTGTGGAGCAGTGGGCACATGGGTTCAGGCCCAATTAGGCAGTCACCTGACCATGGGAGGCCACCTGATTGGGGGAGGACTGGGCAGGGAGAGTATAAGCCCAGACCCTGGGGGCAGGGCTGGCAGTTATATCTGGGGAGCCAAAAGAGTAACATGGTACAGCCTGAAGACTGCAGCTCCTGGAACACCTGGAGGTGAGGGTAGGAACTATGGGGATGGAGTGGGTTCCTTTTGGCCCTGGGTAATGTCACAACCCAAGGGTGTGATTTTTGTTTGTGTGTCCTTCGGCACTGCTAAATTATTTCCCACCACTCGTAGCTTTCTTTGCAGGGTGCATTTCTTAGTTGCAAAAAGAGAAATGCACGCTGCAAGGAGTTCCCGCCATTTGTATTCAAATTTGTGCCCCACTATTGGCCAGTTCTAAATTATTCCCACGTGGCGGCTAGCAGTTGGCTTGCTAGCCGTATAAGAGGCTTGAGCAGTTTCCGCCCAAGTTGGAGGACTCCACGACTATCAGGAGGAGGAGAACTTCACGAGCTCTGCGGAGCCTATCGGACCCAGCGTGTATCTCAAGAAGGCTATAGGGGTCTGATCAACCTCTCGCCTCTCCCCGTCGCCGCCTGATCCCTCGACGTACCCTTCCCTGCGCGTAAGTTCCATGGAGCCTAGCAAACTTGTGTGAGTGAGTCCAGAGCTCTACCCAGGTTTGAGTCCTGCAGGTTTATTTTCCCGTCGCCGAAACCCCATTGCGACGTACTCTCGAGGTTTTTGTTCATCTTCCCATCGCCGAAACCCCATCACGACGTACTCTCGAGGTTTTTGTTCATCTTCCCGTCGCCGAAACCCCATTGCGACGTACCCTCATGTTCTGCAGGTTCGAGTTTTGTTTTGTTTTGTAACTGCAACTCAAGCAAGTTTTCCTGCCTGCACCGCGACCATCTTCGATGTAAGTAAAATAATCTTAAATCAACCACTAAGCTTCCATGCCTAATTCTAGCGTGCCGCCTGCCTTCCCCGACCCGGCGTGTCCAGGCTGCTGGCCACAGCCCGCCGCGCGAAGAAAAAACCCCCGAGGGCCTCGGACCGCTCCCGGCCCGCACAGGTAAGACCTGAAACTGCATCCTGCTGGGGTTGGATGTGTGGTGGGACTGCCTGTGGTGGGGAGCCCCCAGGAAATGCCACACCTGTTCCTCCCCAGTGAAAGGCAAGGATGGGGTGCTGGAAAGCCTCAGCCTCCACTGCCTTGTGGGTCACCCCATGGAGAGGAAAGGCTTTGAGGCCAAGGTCCAGTGGGAGGAACTTGAGGCCTGATGGGCCATGGTCCACTGGGAGGGACCTGAGGCCTACAGAGCATGGAGTGTGGTCCAGTGAGGGGCCAAGGGAGTAGTGGATTTGGATGTCCTCTGCAAGGCATGGGACACAGTGTTGGGTTCGCTTGGAGCTGTATAATTGGCCCAGTTCACCAGGGCTGCAAATGAGGCAGCCTCCCGCATTACATCCATTCATTTTACATCAAAGGCATGGCAGACAAGAGCAGGGCAGACTGCCCTAAATGGGGGGGCGCATTGATCTCTTCAGGTGTCCAGGGACTCCCCCTGTTACAGCAGGGACGGGGGGGTTGCGGGTTGGGACTGAGGGGCACCAGCATAGCTCACGGGTGGGGGTGAGGGACTGTAGGTTGGGACCGAGGGGCACCAGTAGGGCCAGGAGTCTGCAGCTTGGGAGTGAGCGGTAGCAGCAAGGTTGGGGGGGAGGGGGGCCCCCTGACAGGTGTCTTCTTTTTTGGAACTGGAAATATGGTAACCCTAATTTAGTTCTTATTTAGTCAAGTACTAAATGACTGTACAGTAACAACTGGGCAGTCCACCGCTTGTATAGACATGGCCAGAGTTGCAGAAATAGTTGCCATCACCTTATTTTTAGTGCCCTTCTTTTCCCACCCCCCTTGTGGCATCTCTAATGGCCATTTAAAGTCCCTCTTGGTTACCTCCAGATATCCTGAATTCAGAGTGGTGTCCACTGGATGCCTATTCCCCAAATACAGAAGTGTTGTCGCTGCATTCATCTTATGTATGAGATGTTAGAAGGAGGATAAGAATGAGAAACGTATCCTTCTGAGCCTATGCCCCTCAAAGAAATAAGATCTCATGGGCGCCATGCCCTTGGGACTCTGCAGTCAAGTTTGTTTAACTGAAAAAAAATTCTTTGAGGGTCATCTTTATAGGTTATAGTTTAGGTGCACTCCTGAGCAGCAATCTTCTCTTACTCAAGTGTTGTATCCATATTCATTAAGGTAATGAATCTATTAATTGAATATGTAAGTTCAGGTAATTAGATATAAGACTTATTCCTTTAGTTTAAAGGGTAATAATAAAAAATTTAAGATTGCAAACCAGATCAAGCATTTGGAGATGATAAATGTGAACTGGAAAGTGCAATATTCCAATATGAATTAGTTAATTGCATCCTTTCATTAGGTGATATACATTAGCAGAAAGGTCAATCCATTTAGGACTTGATGTGTTTTTCAAATAGTAGATTCCAAAAAATAAATTGAAGAGAAATTCAGAGAGGAAAGATGTAATATATATGTATCTAAGGATAGCGTATATTTATTTCAGGGTATAGTAATGATGTATCTATGCATTTATTTATTTATCCAGTTTACATTCCATCCTTCCCAACAAAGGCTCAGAGTGGCTTACAATATGAAAGTGGAAAAACTTAAAAACAGGAGAGGGACAAGAGGACCAAAAGCATGCTTGGCATGACTGTACTGTATATACTCTATAAAGCACTGTTCCAAAGTATTGTACTTTATCACCACACCTCTTAGTGTTGAAAGGATGGTGATCACATTGGGTTGGACTGTGCACGTGATTCCTTTTCTGTGCAGACTGGGGTCAAGGATGACTCGTGGATTTCTATGGTTTCAGGTGGGTCTCTGGAAATCTCTGGAAATAAGAGCTGCACTTCAGGCTTAGCAGGAGGCAACAACATTAGCTTCTGACAAAATGGTAATGATAAATTTATGAAGGGAACATTACATTTAAATCATAGTCCTAAATAACAAGATCAACTTTAGGAAATGGTTCCTCTTTCTAAAGTGGGCCAGACAAGAAGTCCGGCCCCTCCAATCTCCTTTAGTGGCACCCATCTGTGTGTTTATATGAAACCAAATTATCTGCAGCTTGGCTAAAATCCTGACTGTGAGCTTAGGATCAGATTTACTGCATGTCATTGGGTGTGAAATGGATGCCATAACAGGTTTGACAGCTGGACCATGGGATTAATTTACAGTAAATATTCTGTTAAATCCAGTTCTTTTCATTGGCCATTTCTGGCATTTTACTTGCTGTTGGCATCACTGACCATTTTGGATTTTATGTTAAAAACATTAGTATTAGAGGAAAATAAGAAATTGTTTATCTCACATTTCCAGAAGTTATAATAAAGCCAAAGATCCTTTCTAAGCAACTATGAACAAAATGGTACAATAGTCAAACAGTAGCTCCTTTTTTTTACTTACAGGTTTTTAAAATAATGAATTAATATTTTTCTTTAAAAAAAAAGAAGCTTGGGTGCTTTCTTACTGAAACTACTTCAAATAGTAGTCTTATTTGGGGGAACAATGAGAAACCTTTTTATCTATAAGTACAAAGATCATTCTGCATGCAACCCAAGGACTATAATTCATAAAAGATTTCAAACAGTGAACATTTCTCAAATCATCAGGCTCAGGGACTTTTAAAGAATTGCTTCAATTAACCCAGGGGGAAAGAAGTGCTATAATGTGTGATTTATATTTGCAGATAAATTAAAATACAAGTATCTGTTGAAAAGCATTTGCTGCAATCATGGTCAGTAATGAAAATACCAGGCAATTAAAATGGGACATACAAGGCTGAAGCATTTATTACATATCAGAATATAAGTTCAAGTTTTTAAGTGGAAATCTCATCAGAAGAGTAACTTATTGGAAGTTCTCTCTCAGTTCCTATTTATTCTCCTTCAACAGTTTCCAAAGCCCATTTGGAAGCTTAGTTTTCTAAATTCAGGGGTGGGGGAAAAAGCAAACCTGCTACAACTATCGGCTGAACCCAGTCAGCCTTTATTTTGGCACTACATGATCACCAGCATTACCTATAACCAGTATGCTGGGCAATTTGTTGATATTTTTTTATCATTGTGAAATTATTTCATATATGCAAGGCAGAACAGGGACAGTTATTTTGTCAAAGATACAATACAATGCTACACAAGGTTCTCTTATGCAGCCTGCATCCTCCAAACATGTATGAAGTGCAACATTGCAATTACAGAGTTACCTAATTATTTGAGAACAGGAGAAAAAAATAACAGGGGAAAGGTTGTTTTCGGATAACAATTGTAATGAAGTGGTCATTCAGTGGAGAAGACTCTCAATTCAGCAGTGAGATTGTATGGAGAATCCAAGATGCCAGTACTAGATGCATGGAGGGACGAGTGAGGAGACTAGAGACACAAAATCCTAGAGAACCAATATAATTTAAAAGTTAACTGGAACATCAAGATAAAACAGAGACCTCCTACCATGAACAATACCTTATCCTAATTTTGTCTGAGAAATGCCTGCTCAGATAAGAAGTTCTTACAAAACTTACAAAAGATATCCAGGCTCTCCCTTCGGTGAGTCTCAAGAGAGAAGTTGTTCTGGCACTGAGAAGCAACTGTGGAGAACAACTGCTGGTACTTGTATGAGGTTGCTCTTAGCTGACCATAGGGATCATGATGGGCATACAGGAGAAGGCAGTTCCTCAGGCGCATAGGGCTTAAACTATTTCGGGCCTTCGTCAAAATCAGCACCTTGACTAGCACCTGGAAAGCTATTGGGAGCCAGTGCAGCCTCAGGAGCACTAGAGTTACATGCTCCCTGTGACCTACTCCTGTCAAGGTGGATTGTCATATTCTGCACTATCTGCAGCTTCCAGGTGGTTTTCAAGGGCAGCCCTATGTAGAGTATGTTGCAGTAGTCTAGCCTTGAAATTATGAAGTTCTGAAGGCATGGATAATGGTGGCCAGAATAAAGTCTGAAAGAAAGTAGTAGCCTTCTTATCAGATGGAGTTGTTGAAAGGCACTTCTAGTCATAGCCATCACCTGAAGTACCACCATCCCCTTCATCTTATCTGGGTTCAGTTTCAATTGGTTCAGCCACATGCAGCCCCCCACTGCAGCCAGGAACTGGGAAAGGACTGAGGCTGTGGGGGAAGGGTCAGAAGAGGAGAGGTATAGCTGGGTGTCATCAGCATACTGATAGTACCTCACACTAAATCTCTGCACAATCTCACCCAGCAGCCTCCTATACATATTGGGGAGACCTCATGGGAGAGGTCCTGAGGAGATGATAAGCATCCACTTACCACCACCCTCTGGGACCTCTCTGTTAGGAAAAAACAGAATTAATTCAAAGCTGTCCTGTAAATATCCACCAGGTCATATAAATGCTTTATCAGCATCTTGTGGGCAACTGTACCAAAGCCCACCAAAAGATCAAGTTAGATCAGTGGGGCACAATTTCCGTTGTTGATCTCCAGGTGAAGATCATCAGCGAAGGCCATGAGTGCAGTCTCTGGGCTATATCTAGGATGAAAGCCCTACTGACAAGGATCCAGGAAACCAATGGCATCCAGATGTGCTTGAAGCTGTTGGAATGTGATGACCCTCCCCAGAAAGGGGAGGTTGGAGACAGGGCAATAACTGGATGGAGAGTCAGCGTCAAGCGATGGCTTCTTGAGCAGGGGCCAGACAATTGCAGACTTCAAATTTATATTTTGTTATTTTCTAAAGACACAAAATGCTGCTGCATATTTTTATATGAAATACACATACTGTAGTAGAATATTGGCAAATAAAATCAAAAATGACTTAAGAGGACAAATTGACAACGATTTGATAGAGGCTCTGGCAGAATGATCCCACTGCAAATCCTCATCATATCCTCATATTTGATACAGATTTGAGCTGCTCTATATATTCAGATAGACTTTCAGGGCATATCAGTTTCTGATCAGCAGGAGCACATAGTGGGCTTTGTGCACCCTGATCCTGAAGCTATCCTAGGTTGGTTTGACCTTATGGAGGTCTGCTCTGCTACCCCAGGGGCTTTGGAGCAGAGATAGCTAGTTCAAGTTATGTTTCTTCCATCCCTGTCACTTTCTTTCCTCACGGTAGGAAAGTGAGGGTAGGTGGTATAGAGCCACTATGCTAGCTTTATATGACTAGCTCTGTTTATCTATTATAATCCCCAGCAGCCCTTTGAGGAAATTTTCCATCTGCTTTCAAGACCAATGATTCTTCCCCCCTGTCTTTTTCACTGGCACCACTTTTAAGTGCTAATTTACTTTCTAATGGCCCACAATTCTGGTACAGCACTGGTCTAAAACCTAATCCTTTTAGAGGTGACATGGTCAGGCTTCGAGGTGAAATCAATACACAACAAAGGCTAGATTCTGCAGGACACTGAGTGCTCTAGTTTCCAGAGTCAGGTTACAAATGGAGTGGCCATGTCTACATGAGATTAGTAGCCCATGCCCATGCCTACTGCACAGTGTTGTGTGGCAGAAAGCATGATGCAACACTACTGCACAGTAGTCTCGGGCTACTGCAGTCAGTGGCACGAAAAAGCCATTTGGCGATGCTACTGCACAGTTATTGTGCAGTCATTTGATATTTGTTTATACAAGTAGTTGTTCATTTAGTACTTTTTATACAAGTACTAAATGACTGCTCAGTAATGACTGTGCAGTCTGCATCTCATGTAGATGCAGCTACTAAGGGCTATTGCTTCTTTACACATCTAAGTGGTACTTATATACCTGTGAAACAGCCATTTTTGGTACTTTTGCAAAGTTTAGATTACATTTCCACTTGGATGTAGCTACTGCCACCCTTTGCTTATCTCTTGAGCATGCTAAGAAAACTGCACTATGGTCGTGTAG
>NW_005842355.1:1115478-1123405 GCF_000455745.1 Alligator sinensis
GGAAAAAAATCACCCAGGTATGCTCATGATCAGGGGCCAGAATCCAGGATCCCTCCTGGGTTTTCATTGGTTTAGGCTTCCTTTCCAGGGCAGAATCCACCTCACAATTAGGTTTTTCTTAATTTTCCTGACAATTATTTCTCCATAAAGTGTGGAAAGTCAGTTATCTTTGTCAGCATAACCTAAAATGGAATAAATATGTTTCCAGGTTAAGTGCTTTGAAGTTGCTGTCTACTAGGCCTCTATGAAGCAGCTAGTATTCGCTTCGGATTCGGATTTGGCTGATTCAGGGGACAGTGATTCGATTTGGTGATTTGAATCACTGTCCTGAATCAAATTGTCCGAATCTGATTTAGAGATTAGACTGCAGCAGCCGAATCTCTGAATCAGCCAGGCCAGGCCCATCTCCCGCCTGCTCTCCCAGCCCGGCAATGGCTGCCCTGCCCACCCCAGCTCCTGGCACTTTGAGAAAACAAATCCTGCACTCATCAGGTGCTGCCGGGCGGGGGGCAATTCCCACTGCCTCATGCTCCATGGGGGGCTCTGCACAAGCCCCCCAACCCCCCTGTGCTATCCCAAGCGCCGGCCCACCCCCATGGCTGCCCCGCCCACACCAGCTCCGGCCTTTTAAGGAAAAAATACAGAGAAAAACCCCCACACTCACCAGTTCCTGTGGCGGGTGGCCATCCCTGATGCCCCCCGCTGCCCTGCACTGCATGGGGACTCTTCCACGAGCTCCCCAAAGCCCTGAGCCCATTGCAGGAGCCGGTGGGTCACAGGGTTTTTCTCGTTTTTTTTTCTTAAAGGGATGGAGTTGGGGCAGGTGGGCAGCCATGGGGGAGGGCTGGGGGAGTAGAGAACGGGGTCAGGGGGCTCATGAAAGAGTCTCCCATGCAGCAAGGGGTAGTGGAGATTGCCTCCCCCCACACTGGGCAGGAGCCAGTGAGTTAGGGTTTGTTTTAAAGCACCGGGAGCTGGGGCAGGCAGGGCAACCATAGTGGGGCTGGGGGAGCAGGCAGGGGATGGGGCCTAGTGGGGGGTCCCCCATGGTCCCCTCTCCCCTCCTCCAGCCCCCCCTCCTCTGCCCTCTACTTACCAGCTCCAAGTCCGGCTGCAGCTCCCTGATGTAGCAGGCAGGGACTGTCCGAATCATCAAAGCTTTCTGAATCTTTTCCAAGGATTCAGAGTGCTTCAAATTGATTTTTTTTTATTGGTCCCCTGATTCAATTTGGATTTGGAGATTCAGGCACTGAATCAGGCTGAATCTCCTCTGAATCGAATCAGCACCTGAAGCTTTGCACAGCCTTACTGTCTGTGTGATTGAAAACCATTCATGTGAAAGCAGATAAGACAGACTGATTTGATTACCAGTTGATGCGTCTACACAAGACACTTTACTGTGCAGGAGACTAATCTACTACAAAGTAAAGTGTCACCATCTACATGTACGCAGCATTTACTGCACAGTAGATTAGTCTACTGTGCAGTTGCCTACTTCCTGTAAATACAGGTAATAGATTAACCATGTGGTAATTACTGTGCAGTAGCGCACATGTAGACTGCTGTCCAGAAGCAAATTACTCCCAGTCAGCCCAAACAGCAGGGGGCAGGAAAACTGTCCCTTTCCCCAGGCATCTCCTTCCCAATCCCACGCCCTGATTGGCAGATCAGAGCATGGGGCTGGGAAAATGTCCCCTCCCCCAGCCTGGAGGTCCCCCTGGCTGCTGTAGGGGGAGCACGGCAGGGCTGGAGTAGCCCTGCACTGAACTGCTCTTCTCAGGAGCAAAGTTGCTCCTATCTTGGACAAATTTGTTCCCAATGGGCTCATGTGTAGATGCCCTGCCAGGGAAAGCTTACTTTGCAGTATTTTATTGCTCAGTAAGCTTACAGCACATTAATGGGATGTGTAGACATGCCCAATGCTTAATAATCCCATTCACAAAAAGAATAGAAATGTCAAGATTCTGGTAAGAAGGCTGTCTTCTCCAGCCATAGCTAGAGGTTTGGGGATTGCAGAACTTAAATTTAAACACAATGATGCTCTCTTTCTTTTCCATGCAACATCATTGTTGTTAGAATTACTACATTCTCCCATGACAAAGTGAAAGCTGTTCTATATTAATTGATATTATTGAATTATCATGGTAGTGCTCAGAATATGATGGGTGTCATGCAAAGTGATACATAACTATTCTCTGCAGCAATGAAATTGCCTTACATTCTAAATGGCTTTTTTATCCTTGGGGAAAAAAGCCATTGTCTTAGATATCCTAATTCATCCACCATAGTGTTGAGCCCTGATACTTTGACACTATATTCAATGTAATATTTTGCCTTATGGACCTTGTTCCTATTTCCATTTGACACAGCTGCCATGATCCTCAGTGAAAGTATGATTGCACACTTGATGGTTTAGCCCAGGGTTGTGCTCAACCCATGTAATCCAGGCTCCCCAGAGGTCCAGAAATTCAGCAGTGGGGGAGCTGTGGTAGTGTTAATTGCTGCTGTCCTGCTGCCAAATTTACGGACCCATGGGTAGACCCAAAAGCCAGATAAAGTGGCCCTCTGTGCTGGGTTGCACCAGCATGTGGGGGTCAGGTCAGGCAGGCATGCTGGATTGCACCCACAGACTCAACCCACACACCAGCCCCCCATGGGATCTGGCCCACAGGCTGACCCTGTACCACTCACCCAACCCACAGGGTTCTTGCTTTTAGCAGCAAAGGGAGAATAAAGAGCTGAACAGGGCTGAGGAAACCAAGGCAAAGCCTCTGTATTGACTGTTCCAGCTCGTTGTAAGGAGCACTGGCATCCTCTGACTGCTCATTTCTCATTTGGGAAATGACATGCGCTTTAAACTGGAGCCTTCCCTGCATACATGGGTCCTTTCTGATTCCATCTGCTGCTGTCTGCTTTGATAAAATCTCTCCTCATCCATTTGATGGGTGAACTCCCCTTGGTTGGGTTGATTTGAATGGCACAACATCACTTTTATGATCAAGTGTTTTGAGTCTCTGTTTTCAACATGACACTAGAAATGCATTGCTACCATTCTGAAGTAATCCACTTATTCATTTGTCAAAGTGTGACAGCCCTACATATTACATCAAGGACATCTGGACATCTCTACTATGGGGGGGGGGAGTGTGGCAGGGCACTGTTGGTGCCTGCCACTTTAAGGGCTCAGCCAAGCAGCCAGCAGGGGCTTGATTGCGGTGGCCATTTAGATCTCTGGCCGCCTATATAAACAGAGCAGTTTGCTGCTGGTAGGTGAGGTAGTAACATTGTCTGGCTGTGTGCAACATCTTGGTGGTAAGGGTAGGAGCTGTAGGGGATGGTTTGGAGGCTCCTGGTCCTGGGCATGACCTAAAACTGCACCCTGCGGGTAGTGGGTGGCCTGGTGCGACTCCCAGTGGTGTGGGAGCCCCCTGGAAATACCAGGCCAGTTACCACTCTGGTGAAAGGTGGGTTGGGGTGCCTTAATAACCCCAGCTCCCACAACTGGGTGGGTTACCCCCTAGTAGGGTCCAGAAGATGGACCCAGGAG
This sequence comes from Alligator sinensis, assembly GCF_000455745.1. Taxonomy (NCBI): domain Eukaryota; kingdom Metazoa; phylum Chordata; order Crocodylia; family Alligatoridae; genus Alligator; species Alligator sinensis. Next base: position 1,119,026 of record NW_005842355.1, read on the forward strand.
AGAGAGTGGGGCTATAGACTCAGAAGCCTGACTTGAAATCCCTTGACTAGTCAATGCTGGGGCCAGGACCGGAAGGGTCAACGGGCCAGGGGCCCACTGTGAGGGATGCCCAGAGTTGAGGGCCGGGGGTTCTGACGCCTGGAAGTGAGGCCAGGGCCTGTGTAGCCAGAGGTCCCAGGAGGACCACACCCATAAGGGGGAAGAGCTCAGGGAGCTAGGTAGCCTAGAATGAAGGCGGAGTAGGCTGCCTGAGTGGAGGGATCTTGTAGGGGTCTGGACTGGAGGTTTCTGGGGCCCAATGTGGGGCTGGTGAGGTTAAGATCCATGGATGCCATCTGTGAGGCTTGGGCTGCAGTGTAGGGGAGGAATGGAGCCACAGATAGTGCCCCCTGGCATCAGGGCAAGAAAGGGGCAGCCTCCTGCCTAATTAACAACCTAATTAGATATCATCAAGGTGTGGCAGGAACAGGTAGGGGGGTGGCCCAGAAACAGGTGGGTGGGCTGTTGGTAGATTGGCCCTGAGAAGGCCCCCTGTTACAGGAAGAAATAGAAAATATGAAGCAAAGATATATTTTGACCCTCTTTTTCCTTACTGAGTTGGTAGAGCCCAGCAGAAGGTCCATGTACCACTTAAGTCCTGCTTTAAGTCTATCTTGGTTGAAATGGTGCATATATTTTGTGTTGCCCATCTGTGCAGGAGTGAACTTTGCCCTGTATTCTTGCACAAATGTGTCTCACGTGCTATATTTGTATTTACAAACTGTCCATGAACTTCATAAAACAAAAAGCAGTGGAGATCTGTGGGTCTGTAAGTAGGTATCAGCCTATAATAAACCAAACCAGGGCCAGATTTTGTTGCTCAGGAAAAGGCATCACCTGCTATTTTTTCTTTGTAGCTTTGGTTTTGTCTGAACCTGGAAGTCTATAGGCCCCATCTAATATCAAATCTCATCTCAGTTTGTCTGTCTGTAACTTTTGAGTCCTATAACCCAGTGGTGCCCAAACTTTTTTGCCCTGCACATGGGGTGGGCATTGTCAGGTCTGGCTGTTGGCTGAATATGGCCAGGGGTCTGGATCTGGCTGCAGGGGAGATGCGTAGTCTGGTCCCAATCCGGATGAATGGGGGGAAGTGGGGAGTAGCCCCTATCGGACACATGGGAGACACAGGGAGCAGCCCCACCCAATTCCGATGTGGGGAGCAGGCCTGTCTTAATCCTGCTGTGCTACAATGGCCTGGAGAGGTATGGACCCTGCTGCATAGAGCTTCTCCTATTCCCCACCTGCCAATTTTTCCAGCCTGTGGGGATTCATGCAGACCAGATGTCATGGCTCTGAAGCTGACGTTGAGCACCCCTGCTAGAACTGATTACTTCCAAATTTTTCAGGGAACGTTTCAGGCATCAAGGGGTGGAATCCTGTTGATTTTTGATTTTTAAAAAACAAATAAACTCGAAGAGTTGAAAAAGGGAGCCCTTTTCCTCTGATTAGCATTATCATGTTGGTGTTGTCCCTTCACAGAAAAACAATAGGCCCTCTGATCTCCACCCTTCATTTTTAATACTTGAACATGTTGACCTTTGATTTACTTCTTAGACCAGCAGTTCTCAACTTGAGGCCTCCATTCCTAACTTCTGTGAATTGAGCAGCATCCCAGTTCAAAAACTAGTTTATTATAGTGCTTACCTCCTTGCAGAAGGGCTGGGCAATGAGGAGCAGCCCAGGGGAGTCTGTGCCTGCCCTTATCTGTTTATCTTCTCACACTTCCTGCAGGACCCTTCAAAGGATCTTGAAGTACCCCAGGCCATGAACGCCATGTGCCCCTGGAGGCTGGGGGGCATGGTGAGCTCCCGCAGGCGGCGGTGGTGCTGTTGGCGGTGGGAGCATGGCGGTGGCAAGTGGGGAGCTCCGCAGGCAGCTGCAGCGCTGTCGGCAGTGCAGGTGGGGGGAGGTGGTGAGTACGAAGTGGTTAGTATTTGCTTTGGATTCAGATTTGGCTGATTCAGGGGACAGTGATTTTGATTTGGTGATTTAAATCACTGTCCTGAATTGATTTGGCTGAATCTCGGAATCATGCAGGTATCCCCTGCCTGCTCTCCCAGCCTGGCAAAGGCTGCCCTGCCTGCCCCAGCTCCCGGCATTTTGGTGGGGGGGGAAAAAAAAAGCCCTGACTCACCAGGTGCTGCCAGGCAGGGGCCCATCCCTGCTGCCCCCCCAATGACCCACACTGTATGGTGGGCTCTGCACAAGTCCTCTGACCTGCCCCAGCCCCATGGCTGACCTGCCCACTCCAGCTCCGGCCCTTTAAGGAAAAAAACCCAAGAAAAACCCCCACACTCATCAGTTCCTGCTGGTTGGGGCAATCCCTGCTGCCCCCCGTCACATGGCGGGGTTCTGCATGAGCCCCCTGAAGCCCTGAGGCCACTGTAGGAGCAGTGAGTCAAGGGGTTTTTCTCCTTTTTTCCTTAAAGGGCTGGAGCTGGGCCAGGTAGGGCAGCCATGGTGGAGCTTGGGGAGTGAGGGGGGGTTTTGGGGGGCTCGTGGCAGAGGCCCCCATGCAGCATGGGCCAGCAGAGATTGCCCCCCCGCTGGGTAGCACCCAGTGAGTGGGGCTTTTTTTTAAAGTACCGGGAGGTGGGGCAGCCATGGGGGGCTGGGGGGGAGCAGGCAGGGGGTGGGGCCTCGCAGGGGTACCCCCATGGTCCCCTCCCCCCTCCTCCAGGCTCCCCTCCCCTGCCCCCTACTTACCAGCTCCATGTCCAGCTGCAGCTCCCTGCTGCAGTGGGTGGAGACTGTCTGAATCATCGAAGCTGTCCTAATCTTTTCTGAAGATTCAGAGAGCTTCGAATCGATTTGGACCTCTTTATTGGTCCCCTGATTCGATTTGGATTCGGCAATTTGGCCACCGAATTGGGCCGAATCTCCTCTGAATTGAATCACTACCCAAAGCTTTGCACAGCCACAGTCAGCAACCACCTGCAGTGCCGCCGGCAGTGTCAGCGGCTGAGGGGTGCCGGCAGTGTTGGCAGTGCCTTTTCTCAGGGGGTGCACCGCCACACTCGGGGAGTGTACGTGCACCCGCATGCACCACCTATGTGTTGCTAATGCCCCAGGCTGCCCTGGCACCCTGGTTGACAATCACTAGACAAATTTGTTTGAGAGGAGAGAATAGGGATATGCACACAGCCCCTACCATGGAGGGGAGGGCAGGGGAAAAGGTAAAATCCGGATCCTTTGGGTTGAGGAAAAATAGAGCAGGGCAGACAGACTCCCCCCCACCCCCATAGAAAATTAATGAACACTGGTAAGGTGAAAGGGGGCCCTCTTGTATAAGGAGAATGGAGGTGCATGGAGCCCCTGCCATGGTGTGCGAGAGAAACCATGAGATAGGCAAAGCTTGGGCCTGGAAGGAGAGGGAAAAGGGAAGGGAGAGCCACATAGACCTGCCCTATGGAGGAGAATGGGGTGCACTGATCTGAGAGAAGACAGAAAGCGGGGCTGATCCAGGGAGGTTGTTGTACTGGTGCACTTGTACCTGCTTTGATTCCCACTCCACTCAAAGTTTAAAACCAACTGCCTGGCAGTGGCAGCAGCATTTCTCCTCAGGGAGTCAATTGACTTCATGGCTCATGACAATCTACCGCATCCCTTCTAAATCTTTTATTCCACAGGTGTTAACAACCCTCTCTTCTTTACACTGGTCTTGATGTTCCATCAATCCAGCCAGCCTTTGTTCTGCAATTCTGCGACCTGGTACCTGCTTCTGGTAATAAAGCTCCTATTTCACAGCCCTGCAGACTGCTTTGAGCTCATTCCAGTGAAGTTATATTTGTTTCTGCTTCAAACTTAAAGGGTATAATACAGCCTTAGGCCCCTAGCCTATTAAATCTTCTAGCTAATGTTTTACTGGAGAAAAATGTGTGTTGTTTTCTATGTGATGATGCACCTCACCATCTGCACCCCCTTATCAAAATGCTACATCTACCTCTGGACAGAAATGTGGAGTCCTGGGGGGGAAACTGGGGGACCTGGGAGTGGGGAAGGGGCATGCACCCAAGCTTGGCATGGGGAAATAAGCAGGGTTTGAGTCTTGGGGGGGGTCTGCAAAAAAATGTAAGCCGGTTCATTGATTAACAAGCCCACCTGTGTGAGAGCAATCCCATTACACAGACCCCCACCTCCCATGATTTTCAGGGGGCTCTTGTCTCTTATGGGAGGGCTCAGCCCCCCTTTATTTGCACCCTGGAAAGAACTGATCTTTGTAGGGGGGGACACAGCCCCCGCAGCGTGCAGAGGACAATGTGGGACCGCGAGCAGGGCGCGGGCGCGGCGCGGGGCGGCGAGGCGAGGCGGGCGCTGCGCCGTGGCCCGGCTCCGGGGAGC
>NW_005842355.1:1124364-1134619 GCF_000455745.1 Alligator sinensis
GCCCGGCCGCCCCCGCACGGGCGGGGTTTGCCGCGGCCAGGTCGGGCGTCGCCCGCGCCCCTCGAGCGCCAGAAGAGCCGCCCTGCCGGCCCGGCGGAGGCAGCCGGGTGCGTCAGCCCTGGGGCCACGCGGAAACCCAGCGGATCGGAGCAAAGCGAGCGGGAGCGCCTCGAACCTGCCTGTCCCGTTGCTGTCCTGCCTTCAACGTCTTCTTGCCAGCGGGGCTCCTTGTTCACGGGAGCGGCCCCGGCTTCCCCACTCCATTTCGGTGGCTCCTGATAGAAATCAGAGGAAGTTATTGTACACGCCTGCACTTCGCAATCGGAAAATAAAAATGTTTTCTTTCTTGAATTAGCCTCTGTACCCCTGGGACTTCTTTTACAATTCCTGGAGGACTCTTAATCCTACCAGGTTGTTACAGCCCTGGAACAGGTCTCTGTTAACTTCCTTAATATTCAAATGTACCCTTGAACTGACATTGTTAAAGGGTATATTTCCCTAATGGCCTTTAAGAATGATAGTGCCATATTTTATTTTCATAAAGGCATTGCTAAGAATCACCCAGTTGGGTTTCTGTAAAATTGAACTCTTTCACAGGCTTTGGGCTTGGTCATTTTGCTTGCAAATGCAAATTCAATTTTAACTTAATTTCTGTGTTTTGAATCTCTCCATCCTCAGTAGTGGGATTTTTTCACTTTTGATGCATGGTATGAACAGATTAGACATGTAAGGTGTTATGTCTAATTACTGAGAAGCTTAATAAAACATATTGTAACTGGAAAAACAGATAACTTTTATCTATCGGAATTACAGCTTCAGGTGTTTTGGGGTTGATAGAAAACCGATTTTGACCACTCTAGTTTAAAGGGTTCCTCCAAATTATCATTTTCAAAATTTATTTCACACCGCCCTGCTTTGTTGTTTACTGGTGCCAAAATTATTTTCTCCTCTATTTTGTTAGAATTATACCATGCCTTAGAAAAAGGGGAAATGCAACTGCTTTAAACTTCTTTACATTTTAACGATACATATAAAGTAAGATATGTGTATATTTGCTTGCACAACATTTTTCAGAAGGTAATTACATGAAAACAAAAGAAGTGTGTGGTGTTTGATATCATTTGGTATGACTTTGCAAGGGAAATGATATTTGGATAGATTTTGTTTATTAGTGCTTGTGTTATAAAATATATTTTATTAAGGTTATTCAGTGGGTGCTCTTTTTTAGTCAGTTTGTACAGTGAATGTGTGCAAGTATTATATAACTGGCAAATTGGTTTCAAGTCCTTTTAAAGCATAATGCAACTTGTAAAGGGCTACTTGCCCTCTTTGTTTAGAACATGTTATTTATATTGAAAATAATTTTTAATAACTTAGAATGTAAAATTCCATAATCTGAGAAGTGGGTGAGATCCAACAGATTTTAGACTGCTGGCAGAAGTAAGAGTGTTCATTTTTCAATACTGAAGCAACAAAAACAAGTTTCTACATTCTTGGATTAGAATATCAGGTTGTCCTGTAAGACCAAAGTTGGGTATAGGACAGGTATCTCGTATGTTATTTGGCATGTCTTCAGTGTCTTTTTTTCTCTCCGTCTCTTTCTCCTCCCCCTTCTTTTTCTCTCTCTCTGCAGGAAAGACAAGTGATTTATAGATAATTGGAGCCTTCAGTTTGGAGTCCTGGCTTGGGCAGGACTTTTATCCAGGATCCACTTTCCCACCTTTTACAAAGAAAAACAATCAGAAATGAAATAATGGATTGAAACTTGATTCTTTCATTTGAGGGAGGAGTCACTTCATGTCTAAATGACAAACAACTTCCATAAACAATAAATAATGCTAGACAAAAGCCCTTTACAGAAAAAAACCCCCCAAAAACCCTTGTAAAATCAGCATTCCTAGCAGCCTCTCTTTCCTGCTTGTTAGCTGATCCTTTTAAACACACACACCATGTGCAGAAATCTTGAACTCTTTATTACAGCTGCCTCTGAATGTAAAATCTTAACCATTTGGGAATTATTCTTTACAAAAAATAAAGATAAGTATGATAATGTAAAGAAATTAAAATAATTTGCAGTTTTTTCCAGAAAAAATGTATTTCCCCTGTATTTCATATTCTAATATTGAAAAACAGTTTTAAAACTAAGAGCTGTTAAATTTCCAGGGAGCACTAAACAAGAATCATTGCAGATTTTTAAAATGTGTATCAAAATAAAGGAAAATGTGGTACTTAGGAATCTTTCAAAGTAAACAAATCTCTATATTATTGTATTTTTCCTTAGGAAAGTATCACACTGTTGAGGACCATTGAGTGGCATAGCTAAATAATAACACTGGCAGTGTGAGTCAAATTGTGCCGCCTTTCCACTACTTATCCATCACATATTGTTTCTTAAAATTATTAAATGCCCTTCTTGCTAGGCATATTGAAATGAATCACCAGAAATTCTGAGTTATATCACACAGACCTTTGCTGCATATTTTGGGACATGCACCCAGTGCACTTTTCACTGGTTAGGAAAAAAATAGTGTTTGTGATAAATCTCCAGGTTCCATGAAGCAGACATGTAGTTTTTCATTTAATATGTACTATAGCTTACTCAGAATTGCATCCTTGGAAGGCAATATAACCTTCTTTTAAATAAAAAAATACAAAACAAATAATTAGAAATATGTCACATTTTTTTTAATACTTAGATGTGTGGGCCCTGCTGAAAATGACGAATTTTAGCTGTAAATATTAGAAGATGTGGTGAGGAAAGCTGAACGGCCAATTCTGTTCAAGCTTGAACAGAGTTCCTGTCCAAATTTAAACAGGCTTACAGGTTTAGGGTTAAATATCTCCTCTTTAGGTGACACCCACTGGAACTGCTACTGCAAGAGATTTTCTCAAGATTTCCATTGTAATTATCTTTTTAAAAAATATTAGTTTTTCTTGGACTTTCATAAAAGCTTTGTGAGGGATCTTTCCCCTAGGGAGGGATATCTTCCTCTTTTACGTGGAAGCTTACTTATCCTACAGGTCTGCTTTCCTACTTTTTTTGGCCTTACTCTTATTCCCTTCCCTGAACTTCAGTCAATCCAGGGATTCATATCTAGAGAGGGTGCAGGTAGGAGGGGATATATACACTTTTCCTGGCAACAAGCAATAACTCTCGTAGTGCCATCACTGTGCCAGGAGCTCCCCCAAAATGGGATGTTCCAGAAACTTCAAATGTTGAGGTAAGCCACAGTGGTGAAATTCCACTGAGGACACATTGCAGTGTGCTAGACACAGAGCACTGGATCTGTGGCACTGATGGATCTTTTCAGATCTATTAAATCTTAGGGAATCTGTGTAGATTCCTGTGGAGTAACCTCCCCCAGAGTGTTCCATCTCTCTCTCTCTTTTAGGTCCTTGCATGTCACCCCTTTCCCTCCTGCCTACTAAGATGGGTTTAACAAATAGATCAAGGGTTTAAAACCCAAGGGTTTAAAATAGACCTGGAATAATGCCATTGGGCACATCCAGACAAGTGGGAATTTGCGTCCAGACAAGTGTGCTTTGCAAAGCCTCAAAGGCTTTTGAAGCTCCGCAAAATGCACGCAGTACACGTGAAAAGGTGCAGTGCAGGGCCAAAATTAGATACTAGGAAATCCCAATATCTAAAAAAATGCTTTAAAAAAAAGCGGGGTGGCGTACATGGTTGCAGCATGTGCTGCCTGAAACTGGAAATTGGCTGGCCAGAGCCATGCTCTAGCTGCCTGCCAGGCTCTGTGCACCTGGATCACCGCTGCTTCAGCCCTCAGACCCCCTGGGATCCCAGGTAAAGCTGCTGGGGCCAGCCCAGGTGCTGGCCCCAGCCTCCCCTACCCCACCCAGGGCAATCTGCTGCATGCCAGAGTGTGCATGCAGGGTTGTTCCCCGTGGGACAAGTAGCAGTGGCACAACTATGTGTAATTGCTATTTGTCCCTGGGGAAACACACGTGTGCACTGCCGGGGACACACCCATTGGTATTATTCTCTTTGCAGAGCTCTTCTTCCTGAGGTCCCCACTCTGGGGGGAAGGGAGCCTCAGTAAGTGTTGGTCCTGCCCCTTACCACTGCACTGGGTAATCAAACTTGCTTTATAGAGTACTTTCATAGTGGTTGTAATACATCATAGTACTTCAAAGGAAACAGTGAAGTCTAGTGGCTGGGGCCACTAAAGCAAGACATGACTCCTGGCCGGTTCCCAGCTCAGCTGCTGTTTTGAGTAATTCTGAGGGAACAACCTTCTCCTTTTCTTCCTCAATTTCCCACTGTGCATTGAGGAGAGTAATCAAATTGGATTTTGTCCCTGAAGTTTAATTCCTATTTATACAACATATTTTTTGCTTAATTCTGAGCATGAGGCTGGATTACAGGGACAGGGTCTTTGATATCATCTGATACAAGGCACTATAGAAGGAGGACATTGCAATATTATAAAAAAGCGAGCATGCAGTTGATATAAATAGGTTTTGGTATGGAAAGAATTTTACAGTATGTGAATGGACTAATAACTGTATTAAACTAAAACCATGTAAAAGAAAGAATCTCTTTTCCTACCTAGAGAGGGTAGACAGACCAGTTCCATTTCAATTAAATTAACCAAACTGTAATCTTAGTTCTATAGTGAACAGTAACATTATGCACTTTGTAAAAGTGTTGGGCAAGCCATTTCTGGCAAAATAAAAAGTGAACAGAGGGCACATCTACACGTGCAAATTCTGCGGGATGGGTTTAGTCTACAGTAAATTACTCTTGAGTAAACCCACCCTGGCCAGGCATCCACACATCCGGGGATGCAGGAGCAGATTTGCTGCTCCTGGCAGCAGTCCGCTCCCGCCCCCTCTGGCCCTGCACCACCCTCTGCAGCTGCCAGAGGGAGCTCTAGGCTCCTCCTGAGTGCTAGCCCAGGGGCTGACAGGGAGCATGGGGCCAGAAGACACCTGTCACCCAGCAAGGTCTGGGAGATAGCTCCCTGCCCCCAGGAACTGCCTACTGCTGGGGTGGGCTCCACCACCAGACCCTGGGTGAGGACAGCATCCTCCTGCCCTAGCAACAGGGAGCTCTCAGCCCCAGCTCCCAGATCTGGGACAGAGGACTTGGAAAGAACTGCAGGGGAAGAGCAGGTCCCAGCCCCCTGCCCCAGTCCACCCCCTGCCCCTCCCCTGTAGCTCTTTCCAAGCCCCATGCCACGATTGCCCGATTGGGGCATCGAAGCATGGGACTGGGACCTGTCCCTGACTGAAACAGTCCCCAGCCACCTCCAGGCTGCATGGGCAGACTTCCCTGTGCAGCCCAGGGCTGGTTAAGAGCTGTCCGGGTAAGGGACAGGTCCCAGCCAGCTCCAAGCTGAGCAGAGAACTCTCCCTGTGCAGGGAGCTCTCAGTCCCCACTCTGAAATTGTGGAGAAGTGGCTGGGAACAGGCTGGGAGCTTGTTCCCAGAGCCAGCTGAATGATCCCAGAGCAAAGGCTGGGAGATTATTTTCCTGCCTAGGCCCTGGTGGCAGAACCTGCCCCGGCAGCAAGCAGCTCTCGGGGCAGGGAGCAATCTCCCACCTCCTGCTGCCTGGCTGACCAGGAGCATATTTGCTCCTAGTTGGTCATTTACATGTACCATACTGTGCAGTAATCACTCCCAAATAATTTTGCTCCGTGTATTTATTTACAGGTAGCAAATTAACTTGCGATTAGTAAGGTTTACTGCATAGTAAGCATGTGCTCGTGGAGACGCACATTCTTACTGTGCAGTAAACTACACTACTGTGCCGTTAAGCATCTTGTGTAGATGTGCCCAGTAAGTGTCTGCATGTGTAAATGATGACACTTACTGTACAGTAATTTCATCTAAACCTGAGTAAAGCATCTTTGTAGATGCACCCAGAATGATGTAGGTTCCCAGTACAGCAAGGGTTTGGGTTTGAAATATTTATTATTAATGCTTTTGTTAATTTTTCTTGCCTTCTGAACTTTCTGCTGTTGCCTAGAAGTGATGGTCTCAGATCACTATGAGAAATCTTTTTCCTCAGTTTTTTCTTCCCTGAAACTCCCAGAGCAAATTCTTGACCAAGGTTCAGGTTCAGGGCAGGGAAGCTGGTTTATTTAAAATAAATTACTTGAATCTTTTCTCAGTTTTTGAACTGAAGCAGAAGGTTTAAAAACATTCAGAAGAGTGAAATATAGATGTCATTCCTAGTTGCTTCACTCTATGCTCATGACCATTACTGGCTGGTAATTGACTGTAGGTGCGTTGGTTGAAGTTGATCTCAGTGAGGCATTTGAACAGGAAGAGGTTGGTGGGTTAAGTAGGTAAGAGCTGACCAGATGTAAAATTGGCATAGGAGGAAGGTCAAAAATGGTTCTGTGGGGAGTGGGCATTTGGAATGCCTGGAATTCGTCCCTCTGGGGAATACAGGCTATAAAGAAGCTGTGCTGAAGTGCTCTGCGGTGCTTTCTGCACCATTACAGCTGGGATGTTAGAGCCTGTACTAGGAAAGTGACAGTTGGGTTCAATGCCCAGTGGATCCACTAGCCTGGTGGATGTCCTGACTAGTACTGCAGTCCATGTGGCAGTGGGGTGGCTAGTTTGCCACTTTTCAGTTAGTTTATTGGCATGAAGGATTCCTTCTCTCCGTCAGCCTCTCTGGTTGCCTTATGTCTGAGGGATTGGGAGTTCTGATATTGAGATCCAGCCTTTAGCTTTCATCTATCCTAGTTACATTTGTATTAGTATAAATAGATTAACTTGGAAATTCTTAGGAATATTAGAATTGCTATGTTGGAAATGCTCAGGCGAGTAACTGGTACAACCATAATCCCTCACTGGGCGCATCTACACACGCATTAATGCGCTTTTCCTAATGTACATTAAACTTAGTACCTTCAATATGAGGTACTAAATAAATGAGCATTAGGCTGCACTAATGTGCGGTAGCACAAGTGCATGCTTTTTAGGTGATGCTTAATGTGCAGTAGAATAGGCTACTATGCATTAAAGCACATGTGTAGATGCTCCTACTGGGACCAGGACTAGATGTTTCACAGAAAGTTGCAAAACCCTTAATACATCTAACTACACCATGTTATATTGTGGTCTATGGGGATAATTTGTTCCTGATCTCCATATGCTCTGAACTACAAAGTAACAATGTAAATGCAAATGTTATTCTTTTCATATGAACATTTTGGATATTCTTAGCATCTTAGACTGAAAAAGCCTGTTAAGTTAGTTATCTATAGAACTGGCCAGGAAATGCAAAAACTTTCAAGATTTCAACATTTTTCTCATTTTTCCTCAGAAGAATTTTATTTATTTTATTTTGGAAGGAAGGGATGATAAAAGGAAAAAACTTCATCCCCACATAGTCAATGGCCCAGTGATAAGGGCAGTCACTTGAACACATCTCTCTCACTTCCCACTTGAGTGTCCTATAAGAAATTTCAGTTTGGATGGAGCAACATTTTCTGACAAAAGACCATTTAGTCAGAAAATTCTTGATCAGCTGTAGTCACTGAGCCCATTTCCCTGGCAGTGCAGTTGTTCTTTGTAGCCCTGTATTGGCTCTGATGGAAGTTACCGACTACAGTAAACTGCAGTGTTTGTTCATGGTAAGTACATACAATAGAACTTTCATATTTTTTTCTGTTCATTTTTTTGTGCTGCTCGTTAACAGATATCTTTGGTGAGCTGTTTACGTAGGCTCCAATTAATTCAGAGCCCATCAGTGTGTATGAGTAATCTGAATTCCTCTTTCCAATATACATTCCTTTGGACTTACCTATGATGGATTTCATCTGCTTTCATGTTCTCTAAATAACAAGTTAGCTTAGTTTCTGATGGAATTTTTCGCAATCTCTTTTAAGTCCATTGGCTACTTAGAATATTTTTATGCAAGCTCTGCACCTTGCTTTAAATGACCTGAAAGAGCAGGTGAACAAAGATATCGATTGCCACTAGTCACACTAATGATCTGGGGAACTTTGCTATTAACCTCCAGGGAGAACTGTCCATTTATTCCCACTCTTTGGCTCTTATCTCTTAACCAGTTTTTAATCCATGACAGTACTTTATCTTTTACCACATGGTTACTAATTTTTCTTAATATCCCCTTGTGAAAGACTTTATCATCAAAAGCTATTTTAAAGTCCAAATAAATTATGTCCACTGATTCCTATCTACCCATCATTTCATTAATTCTTTTTAAAGAACTCAAACAGATTACAGAGAAATAGTGGCAGAAACTGTATCCATTTGTCCATATCATAATTTTTTAGCTAAATTCTTAATGAAGTAGCACTAGTTCCATATAGTTTTTCTCAGCTATATTTTCTGGTACTGAAATGTGATGATTTGTAATATAATTTCTCAACTATATTCATCAATTGTTTTGAAAGCACTGTTTTTTCATGTTTTTATTAGCTTTTCAGTAAGACTACTGCTCCCTCCCTGAAACAAACCAAAAATAAGAGCACAGATGCAAAGAGACAAAGATTCATAGCTTAGAAAAATAGGCCAATGTGACAAAGTCAGTATTAGAAATCAACATATACATATCAAAATTCAGCCTAGCTGAAAGAGGTTCATTGTGTGAGCCACATAATGTATTTATATAGAGCCAACACTATAATGGGGCTATGTAAACACCAGATGTTTTTCCTTATTATTATCATCAAAGAGCTTCAGTCTCTTTAGCAAGTCACAACTCCTGTGCACTTGAATGCCATTTACACGTAAACTCCCCTCCTCCAACTCCTTTAAAGAGGAATCCTCACTAAAGTGATGGGGTACCTAGGCACAAGCACAAACAAGCAGCTAGATGGATATTTATAGACCGTTAAACATGACTTGTTGATGACGCAATTTGAAAATAGTCGTTCACTTATTAAAGCTTGTGTTTTAATTGTGTATAGCAACTTGTGTTACTCAGACACAAGAAGTCCCCTGTTCTATAATCTGCCAAAAAGTGTAACACCACTGGCTAATATCTTCTGGTGAGTAAGTTACAGTGGGGCCAAGCTTTTTGGCAGGCATGACACAAATTAGCCCACACCCTCCTCAAGTGCCACTCTCGTCCCCAGTCCCGGCCCAATCGGCAACTCTGCTTTCTGTTCCGTGACCTGTGCTCCCTACCTGGTCTGCTGCCTTGCGTTCTACTTACTGCCCTGTGTTCCCTGTCCAATCTGTTGCTGTTTTCTGCTCCCTGCCCTATCTGCCACTGTCCTGCCTGTCCCCTCCCTAGTCTGCCACATGCCATGCACAAAAGCTGCCTATGCCACTCATTGTCTTGTTACATTTAATAATGACCTACACCTGTGGTGCTGCCCCTCTTTGTGTGATGGACCACCCCTGTGCACAGTGCCAGGGATGTGCACTGCCCACAGGGCTCACTGGGGCTGGGATGTGCTGCCTGCAGTGCTTGCTGGGGCCAGCATCCCAGGCAGGGCTATGTGTGTGCAGGGAGGGGAGGGGATGGGGGTCCATGGAAATGATCCGGTCCATGGACTGGCCTTGTGCCACTTAACCAACCCACAGAGCCAGATGAGTTTGACACCCCTGATCTGGACTATTATGTAAATTTAGGCCTGTACGAAGCGACTAGTATTTGCTTTGGATTCGGATTCGACCGATTCGTGGGACAGTTATTTGATTTGGTGATTCGAATCACTGTCCCAATTCGAATTGGCCAAATCTGATTCGGAGATTCAGCTAAATCTGATTTGGAGATTTGGCTATTGCCAAATATTGGAATCAGCCAGGCCAGGCCCATCCCCTGCCCGCTCTCCCAGCCTGGCAATGGCTGCCCTGCCCACCCCAGCTCCCCCACTTCTTAAAATAAAGCCCCAACTCAGTGGGTGCTGCCAGGTGTGTGGGGGGGTGACCCCTGCTGCCCCATGCTGCATGGGGGGCTCTGCATGAGCCCCCCGACTCCCCCCCTTGCTCCCCCAGCCCCCCCACAGGTGCCCCGCCTGGGCCAGCTCTGGCCATTTAAGAAAAAAAAACCAAACCCCACTCCGGACTCACCACTCCTGCTGGCAGGGGGCAATCCCCACTGTCCCGCATTGCCCTGTGCCACGTGGGGGGCTCTGCATAAGCCCTTGAAGCCCCAAGGCTGTTGCAGGAGTGGTGTGTCTAGGGGCTTTTCTTGTTTGTTTTTTTTTCTTAAAAAGCCAGAGCTGGCTCGGGCGGGGCACCTGTGGAGGGGCTGGGGAGCAAGTGGGGGTCAGGGGGCTCATGCAGCGTGGGGCAG